>NC_137064.1:16528065-16671801 GCF_032717465.1 Coenobita brevimanus | reverse complement strand
TTTAATGAAACCTCGGTTCCTCCTTGAATTAAGACGAAATTGTGCCTAGAGATCTGCTTAAGCCTAACCGCATCTTAAGCCGTACCTACGATTGTTTGTTTACGGTGTAATGTAAGAAATCTTATTCAACGTACTGAAAGGTGGATTTCCTTTCCCAAATTCCCAGCTGGATGCCAGGTTAGTTTAGGTTAGGATGGGTTAAGTTAGCTTAGGTTAGAATAATTATTAGGCACAGTTAAGCTCGGTTAGGTTAGATTTCGTTAAACACGTAGGTTAGGATAGTCCTTCCGCCATGTCATGAGTCACAGCCGACCAGTCAAACGAGTTGACACTGAAGGAACATAGCTAATATCAATGAGGAAACAAATATCACATGAAACTTTTATTTACCACCCCAGAAGTGTTCAGGAATATATAACAGACTATCAGGAACAACTGATTTGGTAAGATGCTTCTACTGCCTCAAATAATGCGTATGTGTACCTAGTTTTATAGCCTATATATTTTTTTATATATATAATAACAGTTTGTCTTAACCTTGCCTGTTGTTCTTCATTCCTGCATATATATTTCTGTAATATCTGGTCAACATTTTTGTACTTGGACAGCAAATGTTATTTACTTTTACAATAATCTAGCATCACATTTCAGTATTCAGCCAGAATATATGGCCAGCATTTTTGTACTGGGACAGCATAGTGACCTTTACTTTTACAATAATTCAGCACCACATTTCAGTATTCAGCTGGGTTAAATATTTGAAAATGGAATATTAAATATTTGTGTTGCTTGTAAGGCAATATGAAAGTCATGGAGTAAATAAATGTCTCTGCTCTGAATTCTTACAATGCCTACTTCATATATAAACTTAGATTTACTTTGGTAACACATTAAAGTGTTGTCAGACAGGATGTAGGCTTCACCCCCACTATCTATACACATGGCCACCTTTTGGAAAAGACACTTTTAATCAACTTATCTTCTTTCAAAAGAGGTGATAACCAACCCATTGATAGCCCTTTTCGGGAAACTTTTGTTGATATATACAGTTTTATAATAAAACCTTTATCTGAATGTTTGGGGAATATTTCGCCACTAATAGTACGGTTGACCTCCAGCTCACCCTAATTCCAGCTAAAGGGAGTTAACAGCATCCATAAATTGTTTGATTTTGTGATTAAAAGCAGCTTTAGTAGCTATAGAATCTATTGTTTTTTTTTTTTCCAAAATTATCACCAGCCTAACTGATGAAAGTAAGGTCTTTATAAGAAGCTAGAGGAAAGTACAATAGTAACGATACCAATCTATGTTTGCTTTACCTTGGCGTAAAGTTGCCATCTAACTATCTTCAGTGTTGTGCTGTAAGAAGAGATTAGCACCAACTTAGACTATGGTGCTAGTCACAAAGAGGTGCTGTGGAAAGGATATGGAAGCCACAGGCAAGCAGGTTAGCATTGTGGTAGGTGTCATAACTATGCGTGATATTTTCCAAGGAATTTGGATAAGCCATTGTGAAAATTTATTTATTCCTGTCTTTGAGGAAACAACAGTTAGGAAATGAAAAAGGAAACAATGAGTATTACCAAGCAATATGTCTACTTTATGTTGCCTTTACTATGGTGTACTCAAAACTACAAACGCAGATTTGAATTTAAGTTTATAGCTAAGACCGAAAATAAGGCAGTCTCATAAATATTACCTACTTGACGTTTCTTTATATGTCATTGTAACAATCTTAATTTACTAAAGTTAAAAATAAGGATTTTGTTTTTCTTTAAATGCGTATGTGTAAAGGGTCTGAATGGCACTGAGGTAATAATGAAAGAAAAATAACGAAACATTCGCCGCGCGAAGTATTCATAATATCCACGTCCGGCGTCTTGGGGCTACAAAAGGTTAGCACCTGCGTGAGCGAGTCACTCTCCTTAGCGTTGTAAAAGTGGTAAGTCATATACATATATCACAGTGTTATTATCCGCTAAGGTGTAGTTTTATGTGATTTTTCGAGACTTCAATATGTATTACTCCGACGTGGAAAAAGGCAGTGGTGACCGGGGTGAAGAGCGGTTTTCTGTTGGAAACTGGATTCCCAAACCCTTTTGGCAATGGGTAATAGAACTAGACTATTTGTCAGTATTTGTGTGTAATGTTGTTTGTTTTTTTATCCTGGAATTTAATATTCTTGCCAGGAATCCCGATGTAGTGATTGGATCCGCGCCTGAACTTCACCAACAGGATTCGTTGGGTGGACCTGTCCTGCCTAGACTTGGATGGAAATTTGGTGTTATCAATGAAATATTGATTGTTATGTTGGGATGTGTGATGAAGTGTTTTTGGAATGTGCTTTATCTGTTGCCCTTGATGGTAGTTGGTGTGTTGCTGAAAATCCTTTCGTATTTTGCCTTGCAGTGGGCAACAAGCTCACTTTTTTTATGTTGAAGTGTTGCTTCCCCACCGGAATGAAGTGGCTGAATTTGGCATGCTGTGGAATGTTAAGGTAACGTATGTGGGTTGGGTGTTTGTGTGGTATTTTGTACAGTATGGTGTTTGTATTTTGGTGTTGTGGTCCGTATATCGTTGGCAGCGGGATGTTGAACGCCTGACAGTATGTGCTGTACGAGATCAGAATGGGGCAGACAGACAAGCAGTTTTGGGAGGCTGTGGAGCAGATGGCCGGCACGGAAAGGTGCAGGCAGAAAAGCTTACCAAATCAGAATGAGACAGGCAGACAAGCAGATTTGGGAAGCTGTGCAGCAGATGGCCGGCACGGAAACGTGTGTTATTGAGAAGGAAACTGAGGGAGGCGCGGCTTTAAGGCAGGTAGAACCGGTAGTGGTAACAGGTAACCCATTCCTGACCGTTACCTATGGCAAAAATGAGCACCTTTTTTATCAGCACTACCCATGAGCGGTTTGATATGATTTATTTGAACTATATTTTGTTTTATTTTATTTTTTTTAATACAAGGAATAACTTTTTATCGTATATCTTGTGTATGATACGTTTTGTTCTTGTACTTTAAGTTCTTGGACAAAGTATTGGGTTGTAAGGGGTTGGAGACTGAGGAAGAGGCCCATCCCTGGCTAAAGAAAACCCTCAGATTGATGATAATTCCTTACGCGAGCCCCCAGGGGTGATGGATTGTGCAGTACTGTGGTAAGGCAATACGATCCAGCCAAAGGCCTACCACTTTTATGTTTAGTTTGGGGAAAATTTTCGGAATTACACCTAACGGCCACTGAAAATAATAGGTTCATTACTGAAATTATGCAGTACTAAACACCTTTTCTGTAACCATCCGTCGCAAATGTTTTGTACGTATAACTGAAGGGAGATGTGCTCCTATCTGTCTTTT
The DNA here is from genome assembly GCF_032717465.1 of Coenobita brevimanus. Classification (NCBI taxonomy): domain Eukaryota; kingdom Metazoa; phylum Arthropoda; class Malacostraca; order Decapoda; family Coenobitidae; genus Coenobita; species Coenobita brevimanus. Next base: position 16,668,446 of record NC_137064.1, on the reverse strand, counting down.
ATTGCATCTGCATTAAGATGAACTAACCTAACCTAATTTATCCTAACAAACTAATATATACTAAGCTGACAACCTAACCAAACCTAATTTAGACACAGATCCGATAGGTGTGCGTGTGTAGAAACGAAATTGCGTACAAACACAAACCAAATAATGAACACAATTCCAGTCTCCTCTAGTTGCGTGTAATTCCAATATAATACCAGGTTGACAGGTGATTGTTTTATACTGTGGCGCCCTCAACTTACAAGATATAATGTTACTACCGACATAGTCCATGAAGCCACCAAAATTAACAAGGGCATGACGGGAGTCTCTGAGGTGTTTGTTGTGTTCCGACAATGTTACGAAGAGTATGACATGCAGGGTAAATCTTCATGATCTAAAAGATTAGCAATAATTACAAATACACAGAAACGGGTGTCTCTTAATACCATAAATCAGCGTTTCTTAACCTGGGGTGGTAGCACCCCCAGGGGTGCTTAAATCAATTTTAGGTGGTGCTGGAAAATGGTGCATTATTGTTTTTTTTTTTCTTATTGCTTTTGCTTAATATTGACATCCTTGATTTTTTTTGAGAATGTCTAAAATAAGCTGGTAGGCAGTCTTTCACTTCACTTTAACCCTGCAGTAGTGTAGAAACTGTAGTCCTAATAACCTGATGTAAATGGATGATGGACTGAGGCCTTATTACATTGGGGGTGTGGGGATGCTGAGGTCGAAAAAGGTTAAGAAACGCTGCCCTGAATGATATTGCGTCTGTTAGTAAGTTATATGAAAGAATGTTACACAAGGCATATTTATTAACCTCAGGTCGCGTGTAACTCCAACCCATGTACCTCAGTCAATTAAACCCATTACTGTTCTGTTTACCACACAGAAAGTAGTGTGGTAATGATATCTCAGGTCTGACCCTCACTTCCCCCTCCCCACTCAAAATAACGGGTGTTGTCCAAACTTGCTTACTGACATGCTTCATAAAGACATACCTTGCCTGTTTATTTACCGATAAGACGCAACATAAAACAATAACATCATAGGGCATACGGCAACAAATAATGTCAGTCACCTTGAGAAACGACAATGACTGGCCTGCCTTTCTTCCTGTGCAAGAAAAGTACAGTATAGAAGAAAGCAGGCACTTCCAAATAGCCCAATCTTATCCATATTGAAAACCTTGGCTTTTTCGTAGCCGCCTTCTTCTCAATTTCTTAACAAGAGGAAGTGTAGTGACAGGCAGCAGATGCTTTACCCTGCAACTGATCGTAGTGAAGCTCCTTCTGCTTGACAAACTGGTTCAGCCACCTTTACTCACGCAAAACTCTCGGATTGACTGTATGTATATTACTTGTAAAACTTTACCATAAACTGGCTAGTTCTTTTGACACAACCGAATGTCACTTGCGTACAACTATACCATAAACTTCCTTGTTCTTTTGACACAACAGTGTCACTGATGTGCAATTTTACCATAAACTTCCTTGTTCTTTTGACACAACGGTGTCACTGATGTGCAATTTTACCATAAAATTCCTTGTTCTTACACTAGTGGATGTCACTGATGGGCAGATTATGCTCACGTTCGACACAGATATAAATCATTGAAATGTGTTCTCTCAGCACATCCCTCACATTGCTTCTTTCCACACGTTGCAATGCTATGTGAACTGCATCATCAGTAATCTCAGGATTCCCTCTTACTGTGCCCACTGTGCACTCGCTGACACAACTTGCATGAGCACCATCAGCCCCTTATTGTGACTGCCTAAACACCGAAGTATTTCCTTTATAGTGTGCATAATAAGGGTTACACACACACACACACACACACACACACACACACACACACACACACACACACACTGTAGCACCAGTCGAGCAGGGCAGTACTCCCGAGGTGGATGGAAAGCTGATGACAGGGAGTGCTGGAGCTCCCGTTTCATCAGCCCTCAGGACTAGTTCCTAACCATCCCCCTTTGCTGAACTTTTCAGTGTCTCAGTTACACAGAGAGTAGGCAGGCATGCTCTCCAACACAAATTTCTCTATCTACATCAAACTACATGCACAGTACACACTACACTTCCTATTCAAAATTCAACTAAAATGGCGTCTCATCACCAAGCCTCGGAGTCCCCAGGTGGGGGGACCATAAATGCCCCCACCATCCGCCCCTCTCCCGGTGACGACTCGAGGTGCCTGGAACCACTGTCTGACTCTCTTCTTCATTTCTGCAACATTCGCGGCCTTTCCTCTAACTTTCGCTCTGTTGAGCACCACCTCTCCTCCTCTAAACCTCACCTTCTTTTTCTGAGACTCAGCTGTCTGAGGCAACTGAGAGCAAATCCTTTTCTGTATCCTCCTACTTTCTCTGTACTCATTTCAAAGCCAAAGGTGGCTGTTGTGTATATATACGCAACGATTTATCTTGCTCTCGTGTTCCTGAACTTGATTCTTCTGAATTCTCTACACTCTGGCTTCGGCTTTCCTGTCATTCTCTGACTAAATATATCTGTGCTGTTTACTTATCCCCTAATTCTACCGACTATCAAAAATTCTTCGACTATCTTACTTCTACGATGGAACACATTCTATCCATTTCTCCTTTCTCTGAAATCTCCATTCTAGGAGATTTCAATGTTCACCACCACCTTTGGCTCTCCTCTCCTTTCACTGATCCACCTGGTGAACAAGCCTACATCTTTTCTATCCTTAATGACCTAGAGCAGCTTCTACAGCACCCTACCTGTATCCCTGACCGCCTTGGAGAGAGCTCCAACATACTTGACCTCTTCCTCACAACTAATCCTTCTGCTTACTCTGTTAATCTTTTCTCTCCGTTGGGCTCCTCCGATCACAACCTTATTACCTTAACCTGTCCTATCACTCCGGTACGGCCTGTGGACCCTCCAGGGAAACATCGTCTGTGGCATTTTGGAGCCGCGGACTGGGAGGCCCTCAGGCAGTACTTCTTTGATTTTCCCCAGAATGATTATTGCTTCCATGGCCATGAGCCATCTGAGTGTGCCTTGCGCATTACGGAGGTTATTCTCTCGGGCATGGAAGCATACATTCCTTTCTCATATCCTTTGACTAACGCAAGAAAGCCTTGGTTTAATCACGCTTGTTCTAATGCTGTCCGCAACAAGGAGAGGGCCTACGAAAGGTACCGGAGCCAACCCACTCCTGAATCACATCATCTTTACGTTTCTGCCCGGAATCGTGCTAAGTCTGTTCTTCGCTCTACTAAAAATAATTTCATCCATGCTAAATGCTCTCAACTCTCCAACTCGAATTCTTCCCGCTCCTTCTGGCACCTTGCCAAAAATCGTTCTAACAACTTTACCTCATCATCCTTCCCTCCTCTTTTCTACTCTGATGGTTCTGTAGCTATTTCTTCTACTGATGAAGCAGATCTCTTCGCACAGACTTTCTCCTCCAATTCCACCTTAGACGATTCCGGTGCTGTTCCTCTATCGCTTCCCCCCTCTGACTTCCTCATGGCTGACATTAAAATTTCTTCAGCTGATGTATTTTCTGCCATCACTGGCCTCAGTACTAACAAGGCATATGGGCCTGATGGGGTCCCTCCTGTTGTTCTCAAGAACTGTGCTTCTGTGCTTACACCCTGCCTAGGAAAACTCTTTCGCCTTTCTCTGTCAGCTTGTACCTTTCCATCTTGCTGGAAGTTTGCTCTCATTCAGCCAGTCCCAAAGAAGGGTGACCACTCCCAACCCTCCAACTATCGTCCAATTGCTTTAACGTCCTGTATTTCAAAAGTTTTCGAGTCAATTCTCAATAGAAAAATTTTAAGGCATCTTTCCTATCACAACCTTCTTTCCGATCGTCAGTACGGGTTCCGTCAGGGACGCTCCACTGGCGATCTTCTCACCTACCTTTCAGACTCCTGGTCATCCTCCTTTCGGGACTTTGGCGAAAACTTTGTCATTGCACTTGACATCTCAAAGGCTTTCGATCGAGTCTGGCATAAATCTTTAATTTCCAAACTGCCCTCCTACTGTTTCTATCCTTCTATCTGTGCCTTCATCGCTAGCTTCCTTTCTGGTCGTTCTATAGCCGATGTTGTAGACTGCCATCGTTCTTCTCCTAGATCTATCAACAGTGGTGTTCCTCAGGACTCTGTCCTATCACCAACTCTCTTCCTTTTATTCATCAATGATCTAAGCTGTACATCTAACCCTATCCACTCATACGCTGATGACTCCACCCTTCACCTTTCCATTCGGTTCCCGCAACGCCCATCTCAACAGTTACTTCAACAAACAAGGGATGAGGCTATGGCACACCTAATGTCTGACTTGGCTCGTATCTCTGACTGGGGTAAAAATAATATGGTTGATTTTAATGCATCTAAGACTCAGTTCTTACACCTATCAACCCGACAAAGTCTTCCACAGGTATACCCACTAATGTTTAATAATATTCAGCTTAATCCTGCATCATCCTTGAACATGCTTGGGGTTTCATTTACTCGGGACTTAAATTGGAAAGATCATATTACATCTCTTGTAAAATCTGCTTCCAAGAGATTAGGTGTGCTAAGCCGACTCCGTTCTTTCTTTACCCCTGCACAATTGTTGACTGTATACAGGGGTTTTATCCTCCCCTGTGTGGAGTACAACTCTCATGTGTGGGGAGGCTCCCCACATACAGCTCTTCTCAATAGGGTGGAGTCAAAGGCTTTTCGTCTCATTAACTCTCCTCCTCTTACTGACTCCCTTCAACCTCTGTCTCTTCGCCGCACTGTTGCATCTTTATCTCTTTTCTATCGCTACTTTAATGGTCACTGCTCCTCTGAACTGTCTGCTTGGATTCCTCCACCTCTACGACAGACGCGTAGCACCCGTCTGGCACCAAACTCTCATCCCTTTTCTGTCCAACTCTCTAATGCAAGAGTTAACCGTTACTCCCAGTCTTTCATTTATGCAACAGGTCAACTCTGGAACTGTCTCCCACTGTCTGTATTTCCTGCTGCCTATGATCTCCAGTCTTTCAAACGCAGTGTGTCCAGGTATCTCAAAATGATCAGATCTTGAATTTGGCTCTCTATTGTATTTTGTTTTTCTCTTGGAGTTAACTGTTACTGCAGGCTCATGGCCTTTGGTTCCTTCTTCCTCGCATAAACACACACACACACACACACACACACACACACACACACACACACACACAGCGCTAAGGGGAAATTACTCATCATGGAGAGATGTGACAAGTGGAGTTCCACAGGGCTCGGTGCTGGCACCAATTATGTTTTTAGTTTATGTAAATGACATAGACAGCAACATTGGAAATGGAAGCTACCTAAATTGTATGTTTGCTGATGATGCACAAATAGACAGGGAAATTACAAACACCGATCATTGCATACAGCTACAAGAGGAATGAAACAAGCTTCATGAATGGAGCAATAGACTGCAAATGGAATTCATTGTGGACACATGTCAGGCAATAATATTGGGTAAAAGTGAAAAAAGACCAGACTGGGACTATAAGTTCTGAAGTTCAACCCTACACACATCAGAAAGGGAAAAGGATTTATGATTGATTATCAATAACAGACTATCACCGCGTGACCACATAAATGAAAAAATAAGGAATATGTACACACTGCTTGCTAATATGAGGGTAGCATTCACATATATAAATGAAGACATGCTGAGAAAGATAACATCATTCATTAGACCAACTCTGCAGTATGCATCTGTGGTCTGAAATCCGCATCTCATAAGAAATAGATAAGATTGAAAAGGTACAAAGGGCCGCCACAAGATGGGCACCAAGTTTAAGGGACCTAAGCTATGAAGAAAGACTCGGAAAATTAAACCTACCAACAGTACAGGAGAGAAAGAAAAGAGGAGACATGATTAAGTTATATAACTGCATGACAGGAAAAGAGAAAATAGACGTAAATGAGTATATAACCTATGGGGAAGCAAGATTAAGAGGACACTGCAGAAAACTGTATATAAATAGAGGTGATAAAGACTTAAGGAACCTAGCAGCCCATTTGTCGTCGCGGCAACATCTCCACCACTGTTCCCGGCAGGACCAGCTCTCCGTAGCAGCCGTATCAGCCGAGGGGGCGGGACCTGTCTCTTCCACCTGGAGTCTGCCCACCAAGAGGTCGAGGCTCCTCCGCCATCCACCACCAAGTAGACCACGGCCGACGACCCTCCCTCCACCACTACCTGGATCAGGGCCCTCTCTCCTATCGACCGTGACTGGGACTACCCTCCTTGGCGTCCATCTGTTGCTGCTGGGGAGCTGGGCGAGCTTCCACCGCCATATTCCACCACGGGCAAGGGGATTGAGGACATCGTCGGGGCGTTTCCCACCTGCAGTTCGTCGTCGACGCACCCTCCGTCGGTGCCGCGATTTTCTGCCCAGCTCTCTCGTCTCGCACTGTCCTCGTTGACCATCGTGCAGCTGGCCTTACCATCAACCGTCAAGTCGTTTGAGGCTTCTTCCACCTGGAGCTCGTCGTCGGCGCCACCTTCATCGGCGCCGCGATTTCCACTCAGATCTCCTGCCCTACCCTTGTCGATCATCGGGCAGCCAACCTCACCATCAACCGTCGCATCTTCCCCTGCCTCTGCCGCCTTTCCCTCGTTAGCTAGTTTGCCTGCCGTGCTATGCTCCAAGGGGAACTTTTTCCTGCATCTTACCGTGACGGGCTCTTTGCCCGTGCCCCACCACAGTTGTGGGGCAAGTATCTACAAACAAACATAAACTTAAGGAAATTCAGTTTCCCAAATAGAACAGTTGATCAGTGGAATGCACTACCGAAGGAAATGGTGTGTGCCAAAACAATTCATAATTTTAAAGACATATGATAAAAATGGTTCAAAACACGGGACGGTACGAGCCTGCCTCATTCCTAATTCTGTAAAGATACAATTAGGTAAGAATAACTAGGTAAGAACACACACTAGCCTCCTATATGTTATGTCGATACTGAGGCCACACACACACACACACACACACACACACACACACACACACACACTCACCTCACTAGCAGTGTTGCCATATCCAAACAACGAAATTAGTCTAGGGCAATGAAAATTATGCTAGGTTGAGCAAATTTGTTCCACGTAAAAAACGAATTATGCTGAGTTGAAGCTAAATGATAAAATCCTATATTTATTCATGTTACATATTAATTATGTATTCTGTTTACTATGAAAATATTTAAATGAACCCTACCTAAAAGAATATATTACTCTCTCTCTCTCTCTCTCTCTCTCTCTCTCTCTCTCTCTCTCTTTTGGCTGAGATCAAAGTGAGCCTTGATGACACATAACTTTGGCTGAATAAAAACATTCACCATTTACAAAAAGCTTCGTTTTTCCTGTCTCTGGTGAGCCACTCTCTGAATCCACTTTCAGCCAGCCATTCTGGGCGAGAAATTTGGTTGTAACTTTTTTTTTACTATTTTTTTCTTCTCGGGTACGTCAGAATCATGATCACTGCTACTCTAAGAATCAGGGCCGAATAAAGCTTTTGAAGTACTAGGTCCTGGCGCCTCTTGGCAAACTTTCTTCCTCTTACTCGACATCATGAAATATCTACATTACTGCATGGAGTGGTACTCCACTACTGGTGTAACTTGTTATTAATTAAAAAACGCATCAAAGTATGGCAGTCAACTGCCTCATGGTGTCTCATAGCGGTTGGCTGAAATACAGAGTTCTCTCATAATATCGTTCTTAAGGTATCAGTATGGCAACACTCATTCATCCGCCAATCAGCTACCCGCCCTACTCTCTCTCTCTCTCTCTCTCTCTCTCTCTGATTTATATCTTTTATAAAATTATTCCAAAATTATTCCATTCCGTTTTAAATTATGCTTGAATTATGCTAAAACTTCTAATATGCTAAAAAAATATTCCGGACTAAAAAATTTGATCAAAATTATGCTAAAAGAATAAAATTATGCTAGATATTGTAACACTGCTCACTAGCCTCTTATATGTTATGTCGATACTGAAGCGATAAATATAATCAAACAAGACAGGAAATCGCTAAGAAAGAGGAGCTACGAAGGCCTCCATGCTACTTAAAGACAGGAACGCAAAGAGACACTGAAATGCGGCGAGTGAATTCCTGATAATTTTTTTCCGATTCTGGCGAACCTGCGATGATATGCATCCGTCTGCCAGAGGATTACTGATCTACTTATTTAGCTATGACGGGCGATACGCATTCGTGGACGAATGCTTTGACTTATTATTAATGGTATCTCCAGGAGCTTATGGAAGACTTCACACTGGAAGGGTAGAATACAGCCTTTATTAACCTCTTCATTCTTTGAGGTCTCTCCTAATCCAAAGAAACAAAAACAAGCCATCGTAGTGAAAGGAATAATAGCCAATTTTCCCTATACTACCGGTAACTCGCTCAGTAAAAATATGTAGTATAATAACTGCGTAACATCTGTCATCACCACCATCACAACCATCCCCATCCTATTCCCTCTATTATAGATGGCGTGGGAAGGAGTCAGAAACAGGTTAAGAAACAAAAATAAAAGGGGAGGGGGCACAAGAGCAAAACACAAAGTAGAAGCAAAATTTTTCAGCCAGCCAATAATTATTACAGTATAACTCTACGTAGGCATTCAGCCCGTTTTCACATCCTTATCTGGTCAAACAGTGTCTTCTTTCTGGGTGTATGGAAAGGAAACTTATTGAATTATTCATTGTTTTAATATATAATATGAATTCAATTTTTTGTCAAGATCAACTTTTCATAGACTGTTATTTACACTTCTGAACTTTTTTTTGCCCTATCTTCATCATAAGGTGGACAAAAGGTCAGGACAATGTTGATGAATTTCCTATTTGTCTCACTTTTTCTTTTTTGGGGGGTTGGGAGGAGGGATAAGAGTCAAGAAAGGGACTTGCAGGGAAACAGGGACAATGTCTCTCCTTTCCTGTGCAGGCAAAAAGACAGAATAGGATATGACAGTAGCAAGCACTAAGGAAAAAAAAAAAGTATAAATGACCTTGTACCTCCTCATAAGTTAAACCAGGTCAGTGCGGCCCTTGGGAGTTGGTACGGAATCCACCACAACAACCCCGGCACAAGACACGAAACAGTGGTAGTGGTAGTGGTGGTGGTGGTTTACGAGGGGAGGGGAAATGAATCTAAGGGTGTAAACTGCATAAAATAGGTGTTTAATACTTCCTGGGTGGCTGCGAGAAATGTGTACCAAGAACTCGCTGACAGAATATATTTGGATATTCGTGTCTTTAAGTCTTGTAAATATAGAAAAAAAAATAATCGGTGCAAGTCAATCCCAGTAGTGCAGAATATGTAGACAGTGTCTGAATTAGAACACATACACAACACAGTGATAAGATTATTTTTTGGCATCAACTATAATTACATCCCACAAAAGGACATTCACAGATGTTATGTATATTGCCATTGTTTTTTACATTCTTTTTACTACTGGAAGGTACGACGTCTACCTTTACCTACTCCTTAATTCAATGGTTTCCAGCCTTTTCTACTTCTCGGTCCCCTCACTGAATGACACATTCCCTGCGCCGCCCTTCCTCAAATACTGTATTTTACTGGCATAGTTGGCACATGTCAATAAATATCATAGATTCTTAATCTTTGAAATTGTTTATATATTTATATAATTAGATTTCTTATTCATATCTGAAATATTTTCTCCATATTTAGAAATTACTGAATTCCATCATAATTCATAGTTTTCAAATTTATTACCCTCTTTATCAAGCCTTCGCGACCCCCCCGGCAGCCCTTCGTGCCCCCTTAGGGGGGCGCACCCCACAGGTTGGAAACCACTGCCTTAATTGTACCTGCTTCGATGGAGATGCGAATTATAGTTCTCGATAATACTATACGGTTCAGTGCAACGCAATGATAAACCTCTCGTTTTAATATACGGGTACCGCTTTCAACATATGGAATCCTAATTCTCTGACTTAACCCAATGGCTGTCGCATGTTTTTCTGAGTTAAAATTAATCGTTTGAAGTGAACCAAAACGATGTCCACAGTTTGTAATAAACAACGCTGAGTATTAAACCAGGTAGCCTAATCTTTGACATTTGCTGCTGCGCGTTTTCCTGGGATAAAGAAAATAGCCCGGGGAGTGTCAGAACAAGCAAAGTTCCCAAAGACAAAGTATATTATAAAGTTCGTAAGAGGCTTCGAAAGGGTCAAGTACCAACTCTGGCATTGTACCATATATTTTAAGTACAAATACTGAAGCACAAATGGTGGGAGTCCACATACACAAGCTAAACATACTATGCCGTGTGATAAATGCATAGCTGGGAATACTGCACACACACACATACTTAAAATAGTGTTTAACTCGAATGTGTGTCACGCGAGAAAGGTGCTGAAGGGGTACGAAGCTCATGTTAGGATGCTGAGGTGGTGATGAATTTGTCTGATACTGGAATACTGAAGTCATTATGCGATGTTGCAGTGAGACCACAATGTCTATGACAACTTTAAATCAGGCGACATATTTGTCTTTTCAACCTTGCTACCCCACACGACTTTATTCACATTGAGATATTTCGAACTAGAGTTGCCCATAGACTTCACTGACCCTTTTCCTACCTGGGGTCATCCTAGGCTGGCTGTCTCATAACTGGACAAATAAATTACAAAACTATATCATCGTGTTTTTATTACGGAAATGTGATGCTAGAAGGATATGATGATGACGGATGTGTAGGATACATTTATTGTGATGCTTGCTTATCCATTGCAATGTTCACGCCTGCAATGTGATAATGATGTCGAAGAAAGTTTATGACATTATTGCGAGGCTTTGAATTTGTTGATATGATGTTGCTGGATGTTTCAGATATACATGTCTGTTCATGTGGTGATGCTGAATTATGTCTGCGATGTGGATTTTTTGATGTAGCGACGTTATGACATTAAAGAAGGAGGGCAATGTTTCTCGTTATGACAAGAAATGTTTTTTTTTTTTTTTTTTAATACGAGAATGCGATGAGATGCTAAAAAGAAAAAAAAAGTGTGATGCGGACAGACGTTATTAAGCTAATTAAATCGTTTAGCGCTAACCGCAAAGAAATGAAAACGACGTGATCGTAGTAAAGATGTTAATAATGTTTCTTTCTACTCCAGTGAGAGGACTCTGCAATCCTGAAGAAAATCGTTTCATGTATTTCAGAGTATAATGGAATGGCAGAATTGTACTGATGAGATTAAAGAAGTGGAAGGTTATAAAATCTATATAAAAGAAGGATCACTCACACTATGCCCTGCAATCGACCAAAGAGCTAACTATATGACCTTGCCCCATGTGACCTTGACCTCTGACCGACTGTTTTGAAAACCGAGTCACTTCATCCTTGTCTGTCCTTCAACCATTTCACCAAGTTTGGCCCAAATCGGATCAAAACTGCTTGAGCTGACCTAGCCTTGTGACCCTGACCTACTGCTCTCAAAAGCAAACCACTTCATTCGTCCATGACCCTCAACCCCTCCACCGAGTTTGGTCCAAATCGGATCAAACTCGATTGGGTTATGATATACACACGTATACACACAAGCAAGAGCAAAAACAATACACTCACACAGCACCATACTAGGCTGTGTGTGTGTGTGTGTGTGTGTGTGTGTGTGTGTGTGTGTGTGTGTGTGTGTGTGTGTGTGTGTGTGTGTGTGTGTGTGATGCTGATGTAAGGGACGATGTCGGTTCTAAACGGGGTACTGAATGTTAAAATTAAATATCAAAGGTGGATACGATAATAAGTGTTAGTTGTTGGGTTCACTTCGGTGTGTAGGATTTGGCAGTGTGGTCTTACTATAACTCAGACTTTTTTTTTTTTTATACTGAGGCGAAGATGCACTTGACAGGTTGGTGATGCTTGGCTGAAGGCAACATATAATTATCTGAGGGAGAAATCTGAGTTGGTAAATAAGTTTACATTCACATTACCAGGTATTTTATTTGAGATACAACGATGTTATTTGGACATGTTGCATTCAGCCAGTCATCACCAACCTGTTAAGTGCATTTTCGCCTCTACAAAAAAAAAAAAAAAAAAAAAAAAAAAAAAAATGAGTATGTGTCATCTTCATATTATATAGTGATCATCCGAGGGCAGTTTACTCGGTTTGTTCTGTGTGTGTGTGTGTGTGTGTGTGTGTGTGTGTGTGTGTGTGTGTGTGTGTGTGTGTAATATTCTGTGTACCTATAATCTTTACTGCTTCTATTTACCTATCCCGTCTCTTTCAAAATAAAGTAACCTATACATCTGTCTGCCATACATCATATTTCTTTTACCACTTCCTTTCACCTTCCCCCACCCATTCACTCCACCCCCTTTTTTCTCTCTCGGCCTTTTTTCCTCTCGCTTATCAACGCACCAACTCCCGCAACCCACTTCTTGTGGACGTTTTTACACACACACACACACACACACACACACACACACACACACACACACACACACACACACACACACACACACACGGTCATTAAAACCACACCGTTTCTTGAGTCTCATTCAGGCTGACTGGCGTCTCTCTCTCTCTCTGTTATCTAATTTTAACCCATCAACTTAATCATCTTTCTCGTTTTTATCTCTCTCACTCTGCCCTTCCTCCCCTCTCTTCGTCTTTCAGTCCTTCTCTCTTTGCCTGCTTTTTCTTCATATTTTCCTCTCTTACTGTCTTTATCTCTCCTTCTTCCTTTCATCATACGTCTTCCACTATTTTTTCCTCCTCGTTTCCTAAGTGACTCGACATTGCAATACCCTCAGTCTCTTCTCTTCTCATCTCTTCTCTTCTTCCTTACTTCTGCCTCCAATTTCGCCCTCCACCTATTTCCCTTCTTCCTCTCTTTATCATCCCAGTTCCCCATTTTTCTACCTTCCTCCATTTCCCTGCCTCTTCTTTTCTCGCTTCCCTCCTTATCTCTCTTCGACATGCCAGACGTCCTCTCATTCTCTCTCCTGTTTCCTCTTCTTTATACTTCCGGCTCCGCTCCTTATCATTTCCCTCCCTTTCCTTCTTTACCTCCTTATTCTTCACATTTCTATCTCTTTTGTCTTCCAATTTCTTTCTGCTTCAGTCTTCCTCCTTATCTCTACCACCTTCCTTCCTGCCACCTCATGCCCATTTTTTCATCTCCAGTATCCTTCCTTTTGACTCCTATTCCAGTACTTCTACGCAACTCTCTCTCTCTCTCTCTCTCTCTCTCTCTCTCTCTCTCTTGCAATCTTCTTATAAGTGTCCCTCTTCCCTTCTCTGTTCCTTTCTTCCTACTTCGTGGTTCTCTCTCATTTTCCCTTCCACTCTACATCTTTACCTACCTTCTTCCTAGTTCTCCGTCGCCCTCCTTTCCCAACCCCCGTGAAAAAGAAATCCTTACTCCCTGACTCTTTTCTATCACTCTGCTTTCCTATTTCTTTATGCTTCTCCAGCTTCATTGTGATTCACTTCATATTACTTTATATTTTAGCCTCTCCTGTACCTCTGTTTTAATTTCCTTCGATATCTCATTTAGTAAACAAGAACAGGCCAAAAACAACAAAAATACTAATAATGGCAATATTAATTAAAATAATAATAATAATAACAATAATAATAATGATAATAATGATGATGATGATGATGATGACGATCCAGTCTTCCACTAATTCAATGACTCTGGTCCAGCTGAAAGAAGACCTCTCAAAAGTACGAAAATATATCATCAGAATTATTCAGTGGGCGTCCATACATTCATCATTCAAACCTTCAAATATGTCGGTTCCATTCCACAGGATAATGTACCAGCAGCAGATTACCTTACTCCATATCTTTCATAAGTCTCCAAATATCTTATCCAATCCATGCAAAACATATCAATCGTTTTCCACTGCTCTCACCCTTGATTTTGGTCCTCATGCCACACCAGTGTCTCACTAGCATTATATCAACGTGGGTCTGGTACCAACACACTTCATTTATATATATATATATATATATATATATATATATATATAGATATATATATATATATATATATATATATATATATACAGTATATATATATATATATATATATATATATATATATATATATATATATATATATGTGTGTGTGTGTGTGTGTGTGTGTGTGTGTGTGAGAGAGAGAGAGAGAGGGAGAGAGAGAGAAGGTAAGACGTCCTCTACGTGACCGGGTTATAACCTGAAGCAGTTATATACTTGCTCCGTTTATCAACATACTACATCGAGAGTTATCTTCTCTCATCAAAACCATCACTTACCTCTTATCTACAGTAGCTTTCAGCCCGGCAGCTCAAAAACATTCATGAAACCCCAGTGCACCGTTACTAAGCAGCCTGTATATACGAGAAGATCTATAATATTCCATCACTCTCATCATATTTGCTATCTATTTCCTTCACTCAGTTTGGCCTCACAAAATTTGAAAGGATCCCCGTGATAACACACACCTATGATTCATTTCCATATTGATTCTGAATGACTCATTCAGTCATACGTGTACGCTTTCACATGCTTCACTGCTATAATAAGGACACTCCCTACACACCTAATACTTTGTAAATTCCTCCCTGCTTATCTTGTTACGTGCTTTTACAATATGCATAAATGCCATAAATATTTGTATTCTCTCACACCTTTCATCCACTATTTGCTTTACTACAAATACATGATACACACATACGCCACTACGACAGAAACCTCCATGTTCATCATTCACCAGGCATTCTGATACCTGTCATATATTTCCAGTTAATCTTCCACAACACTCAGCAAACTTACCATTATTCCAGGATAATTTTTTGAACTCTCTTTTGTCACCTCCATTTCTACAATACTTACATCTCAGACTTTCCTCACTCAATTCGCACAAATAAATGTTAACTTCTGTTCCTCCTTCACACCCATCAGGTCTAACTCATTTTTTCACCTCGTTACCAACCAATATCGCCTTCTTTTTTTCCTATTTTCATCACTTCCCTTCCAACCCCTCTACCACTTAATCTCTTTTCATTAATCCACTGTTGACCCGCATCTCTTCACTTACTGCAGGTCCCTTTCGCTTCTCTTTCCTTCATTTTATCACATTATCTGTCCTTTCTATTATCACCATCTTCCTCTTAGTTATTACATGTTTTCCACTTTTTAAAGTACGAGTATGGTTAAAGGCTACACAGATGTAAAGGTTCTTTGGAGATGGTTCGGCCTTCACAGACTTACTGATTATAAAAGTTCAAAACCAGGATAGACCTTTAGCGTAACTGGTTTAACCCCGTTGATTAACTCCTTAAGGGCCAATAGAAGTCTCCTGTAACCAAAGCTTTCAGAGTACAGTATTCCTACGTACTCATGTGTATATTTATATTAACTTATCTTTCATTTCCTTTATCTCAACCAAACATGTCCCATTCCTTTCCCCTTCGTACCTCAACCGACCCCCTCTCCCCTCCCCCACACCCCCATCTATCTCCTCACCCATCCCCACACTTAAGCTACCTCCTAATCTATGGCTCTGCCTCCTCACTCTCCCCCCACAACCCTATCTACCTCCTCACCCCTTCCCCACACCTCCACCATCCTCCTCCCCCTCCCCAAGCAACCTCCTCACTTCTCATCCCCACCTTCCCCTCCCAACTACCCCATATTAACAGCCTCGTCTATTTGTGAGGATCCGTTTCAGATCACAGATCACACCACAGATCCACTGTCAGACGAAGTTCTTTTTGGGCAGTCGAATCCGGATCCTGTGGTCTGTCGGCCATGATTCAGCAGAATCCGTGATTTTCTGTGAACCCACCTCCAGACCTGGGTCGAGTTGGATCATCAACAACATCTCTCCGAGCACCTCCAAGAATTATTTCCAGTTTCTCTGCCACTGAAAGTATTTTGCTCTTCAACAATGGCGTCAGCTGAAGGAGGTATATGGCAAGTGCTGAAATACGTATTTATCTGATAAGTTTGGGGCTAATATCAAAGTGTGGAGATGGTGAAATGTGATAGGCGGTCAGGGCAACACTCCAATGTGGGACTGGTACCGAAATTCTTGGAGGAAATGTGAATTGTGCTTAAAAACTGAATTAATTTATAATTTATGATTCCCCTGAAAACGGAAACTAAAATAATACCATAATAGTGAAATATTTACCCTCGGAAAGCTGGGGCTAACATATGCCTCCAAGATGAGTAAGATTTAAGGAGGGTACTCTTTATTATAATATTGTACATTGATTTATTGTTATATATAGAAAAGTAACCCTATTCTAAGAGAACCAAGATTACAAAATTGTGGGAATACATAAATTTTGGTATGTTATCTTTGATGATACATGTGGCCATCTTAGTATGTGCTCTTTTTCCCCTTACAGCCACTGTTGAACATCTTTATACTTAACTAAATATTTCGGGGTATATAAGTGTGTTTTACTTACTTGTGTACCAACAGATATGGTAACCTTTCAGGGGACATGACTAGCTTAAATAGCATTTTTTCCTCCACATCCTTTGTGGAGCATCTTTTACCTCACCAAACATTATTTACAGTAATTTTTTATACTTGATATGCTACAAGTATTCATATTTCAGTATTATAATACCAAAACCCACAGTACAACACAAGTTTGTAGTCCTGGCACCATATACACATTTTTCCCTTTGTAGTCGTATGAAATGAAAGCAACAGAAATTCATCCAGTTGTTATATACATGTGTAGTACATAATAATCCTACCTATTTTCATTGATCAAAGAATATTGACAGTAACAATCAGTACTGCATAAGGGACTTACCACTCGATATTTTTAAGCTTTCCAGCATAAATGATATTGGTGGAAATATTTCCTACTGTTCGTGTGGATGGATGAACCTTACCTTTCAGATTAATGGACAGATTTGGTTTAAGAACGCCAAAGTCTGTTCAAAAGGATGCTAAGGTTGGGTGATGTTACTGTTATTTAACTTAGTTTAAGGTTGTACAACTGTACAAAAAAGTATCGTTACTCAGGGGTACGATAGATACGTAACGAACACTACGATGGCTGCTGTTTCCGAAGGGTTGATACAGTCTTATCGAAGCATTTATTACCTCAAGCACAGGAAATGCCTCTTGTATCCCATACATAACCAACATTGTTGAATTTGCAGGGGTATCAACAGTTTCCTAGACCCCTGCCTGTTTTTTCTAAACCATCGTCGCTTTTCATATTGTTTAGCACAACATCCTAACGATACTTTTTTGTACAGTTGTACATACACTCAAGAGCACATTTGACCTAGGTATGCAAAACTGATATTATTGATAGCCTTTTTCCTCATGTAAATGCTCTCTTCAGTCATGCAGGTTCACCTGTGGGCACTGTGAGATGAGGTTCAATAATGCACATGATGCCATAACTCATCAAGATGTGCATCCTTTTATTATTGAAGTACAACCACCACCATCACCAGATGAGCAGCCAGTCATTGTAGAACAACCAGCAGGAGAGATTGTTGAAGGTATGTTGCTACCAGATTATCACAGAATATTCATGTACAGTGCTGTTTTATGTCAGAAGATGCCTGTTCTACAGTTTTCACTCATTCCTCTTCATTATTTTCTATAATTTATATTTAGCTTTTTGCATTATTATATACTATTATTTTCTGTTGTCATCATAATTGAAAGTAAGAGTGTACTCATTTTAGATAATTTGTTGCCAAATTCTCTTCCTCAATTACAGGACATATTACTTCCCTTAGATTTACCAGATGAGAGCCAGCATTCAACACGAGGTGAACGAGACAGAATGTGGCAGCCTGTTGTAGTTGACATTTTTTATTATTAATTAAGGACAATTACCATCTGATTCAAGATAAGGTTACCAAAAAGAAAAAAGTATGGGAGTCCATTGCCAATCAGATAAGTATGAAGGTATGACATCTGGTAAAGGTAACTTTTTATTTATTTATTTGGTAATGGGGGAAAGGGACTGAGTGTTATCAGAATGAGTTGGAGGAATTGGGTGGACAGCTATATGATGGAGGGGGGGGGGTGAGTGAGCTAGAGGAAAATGAACAGTGAATGACTCTTTGTTTTTCATTGCCATCCACCTAGTCTAAGGGGTCTATTTTTTTTTTTCTTTTTCATACCTTGAAAGGATTCGATGTTGGTCTCTTAAAAATGGCACCAGTTTTCCAGTAACCTATATATGCTTTCTAAATTTATTATTTTGCCAAACCATTACTAATAGCCCCCTCAGAGTCTGATACAAAACAAAATTGAATTAGTACCGTTAGGTTTGTGAAATTGTGAACAAGTTCAGTGTTTTATTACTTTCCTATACTTTCCCAAACACTATCCAGAGCAATCCCTTAAAAAGATTTATTTTTTGTGGGTACGATAACATTAAGCACAAAATAATTTTGATGTTCATTGCATGATATTTAGTTTCAGGTAACCATCACTTGGCAGCAATGCAACACCAAGTGGAAGAACCTAATAAGAGCATATAAGAAATTCCTGGATATCATGAGGAAAACAGGGGCAGCACGCATTCCCAAGCCTGCGTATTTTGATGATATACATGCAATCCTGCATGAATGTCATGCTGTCAATCCTGTCAACATATATGACAGTGGACAGAAGGTATTATTACTTACTCTGAAATTTAACCCTTAACTACAGACATTTGATACTATTTCCCTTCTTTCTCACTTAATATTCCTGTTACCTCCACTTCTGTTAAGATAATGGGATACATTTTGAACTTCAAAGACTGTATTAAGCCATTATCACTTTCTCTTTTGCAAGGGCTATGCACCCATCACCACCATATTTACATGTTTATTCTTTAGAGCATCAAATCACACCATTCTGATATCAGTAGGCAACATTAATTTACATACTGTGTGAAAGTTTGTCAAATACCCAAATGAATTTTTCAGTGTGACGTATTCCTCAAAGGTCCTATTTCTAATGATCTTGTTGGTGACATTGTTCTAGGCAACAAAGTCTCATATTCATTCCTTTTCCAGAAATCCTCACAACCAATGACTGTGAGACCTAGCTCTACGCAGCATGAAAGGGAAGATCCTCCATCCTCTGAGGCGAGCACACGAGGTCCGAGTCCCAACCTACAAAATAGCCTCCCAGGACTTAAAGAGGATATCCCTGGACCTTCACATGCTGTTCGTTTTCGTTTTCGTTTTTAAAGGCTCCAACATGCTTGCATGCGTCGGCTTTGGTCACCTAATGGCGGCTCTCCATGCTGCACGATCCATTGCAGCCTCCCTGTTCAGTCCCTTAACCCTGAGGTCACACTTAATGACCTCGTCCCATGTCTTTCTCGGTCTGCCCCTCATAACCCCACCCCCAATATTAACACTTCTCACCTTCCTCACCCAATTATCATCCCCCATCCTCTCCACATGTCCAAACCATCTCAATCTACCTCTCCTCATCACAACACCAATACACTCCAGTCCCATCCTACCTCTCAACTCTTCCATCGTAAACCCAGCCCCCCAGACCGTGGACGCAGGGACGCACTACACATCCACTCAATCATTGTCATTTCTGTACGTCTGAGCCTGCGAATATCCTCCTCCTTCACTGCCCAGGTCTCACTACCATACAGCATTACACTCCTAACACATGCTGCATACAAAGACCCCTTAGCACGTAGGGAGAGTCCTCTCAATGTCAGTAGAGGCAAGAGCTCCCTGAACTTCTTCCAACCACTTCTCACCCTAGCCACAGAGCTAGCTCCAGCCCCACCTCCAGCACACAACATGTCTCCCAAATAACAAAACTCTTCCACACACTCAAGAGATTCACCAGCAAGTTCAATCCTTTCACGTCTGACAATCTCCACCTGCTCTCCCCGACATACCGTACACATAATATCAGCATTATCTCGGAGTCTACCTCTGATACCACTACATTTCTTATGCACCTATTTATCACAAACACCGCAAAAGATGGAATTACTTCCCACGCCCTTGTGGCAAACTGCACATGGCCACTCTCCCTCGTCTTTGACAGTACCACTACCTACCTTAGATATCATCACTTTTGTTTTATCTGCATTTACCCTTAAGCCCTTGTGCGCCATAACATCTCTCCACTTCCTAAACCTTTCCTCCGCCTTCCTTTCGTTCTCTGCAATCAACACCAAATCATCAGCATACAACAACTCCCACGGGAGTCCATTTCTAAAGTCACGTGAAAGGGCTTCAAGTACCATGATAAACAACATGGGATTTAAAATTGACCCCTGATGCACACCAACATTCACTGAAAACTCATCACTCAAATCTCCATTCACTCTTACCTGGGTGTGAGCACCCACACACATAGCCATAACCACCCTAACCAGCCATTCCTCCAAGCCAAGCTTTCTTCATTGCCCACTTTACCACCTCTCTAGGGACTCTGTCAAAGGCCTTTTCCAAATCAACAAAAAACAAAATAAAGATCCCTTCTCTTACCAATATATTTTTCCTGAAGCTGTCGAAAAATGAATATGGCATCAGTGGTCCCCTACCTGGCATAAACCCAAACTGCATCTCATCAATATTCACTCTTTCTCTAATCATACCTTCTAAAACTCCCTCCATTACCTTCATTATCTGATCTAAAAGCTTTATACCTCTATAATTTCCTCTTTCCAGGGCATCACCCTTCCCTTTATACACATTTACAATTACACTCTTCAGCCAATCATCTGGGACAACACACTCATAAATAATCCTATTTATCAGGTCAGTGACTAACCTCACCCCTATATCGCCTGAGGCCTTCAACATTTCGGCAATCAATCCAGACACACCTGCTGCCTTCCCCACCTTCATCCTGCCTATTGCCTCACTCACAGTAGCAGCATCAATCAAAGGCCAAGGGCCAGACACTGGATCTGCTGGCTCCAAACCTTCCCTGTCCCAGTCAAACTCCTCATTCAACAACCGTTTATAATGCTCTCTCCATGCATCTTTAATATCCTCACTGTTCACCACTACCCTACCTTCATCATTCTTCACACACTGCTCACCTATAGTATCCCGATTATCCCTCTTCACCTGACCTGCCACCCTAAATATCATAATTAGATTTAATTTCCATTACTAATGCAGCAGAGGGAAGCATGTTCATTTTGTCTCTGTGTTTGTTTAAGTGAATATTCCCATCTTTGGCCTGCAGTATGATACTTGTCAGGAGGATGTACGACTGCTGAAGGTTGTAGGGAGAGGTCAGTCGTGTTTATATGACATTAAATTTTTGTCACATTTGAGATTTTGATACTCAACTACTGCTATGTGGAATATTGAATATAAAAGGCTGTGTATCATTGTATTTCTGAGTTATCTATCCTCTTCATATTCTGTACTGGTTGACTTAGTGTGCTTGTGGAAAAAGAACTTTGCAGTCCTCAGTTGTATCGTTAAATTCACGTACGATATAAAAAACAATGGCTATAACATTGGAATAAGGAGTACCATTTTGAAGAGAGGTAATTATCCTGAACTTGGGCATTATATGAATGTAAATGTAGTAAATTGGTAAAGAAGGTAACTCAGTGCAATGGACTGGTGAACAGAGAGTGGGAATTGAATTGGTGATGGAGTTCAAGTACTTATGTGCGTTATTAGATAAGGCAGGTAAATATAGGTGGTGACGACCATCATCCAATCACTTGACATAGTGTTGCCTACTTCTTCCTTCACCTTCATCATTCTTTTTTGGTGTCTGTCCTCTTATCTTTCTGTTTATCCCATCTTTCCTGTCACTTTTTTTTAATCTTCTTTCCTTTTCAGATGGCTTTACATTGAATGACATACCTAATGGTTTCCTGTAAGCCAGGAAATTATTTACATTGCTAGGTGGTGACCATATGACCAACTTATACGTATTCCCTACGTGTCAACAAGTGGGTTGGCAGAGGGTTAGTGCCCCTCCCCATAAAATAACTAACTCAAACTCTTATGGGATTATGGCGTCTGGCTATAGGTAGATAGGAAAATATTCAAAAGAAAGTTGAAATAGTGGCACAGCAAAGAAAGATAATTGGTGCTATGAAGGCTTTGGTGTTCAACTCAAATCTGAGTGGAGGCTACAAGAAGAGTGCTTGAAAGTGTTACTGTCCATATTAACATATCGGTGTGAAACTTTGGAAAGGCAAGAGAGTGAAAATGTAAGAACAGTGGAAAGTGGACTTACTGTGGAATGTGTGTGGAGAACATGTAGGGAATATGATGAGAAATAATGTGGTTTGTGAAAAATGTGTAATAATAAAGTTTGATGATAAAAGGGTAGTTGTTACTGGTAATAATGTATACATGAATAGTATGGTCATATGGAAAAGATTAATGTAAATCAGGTGATGAAAAGTGTATACAGGATGGCGGTGAGTCTTCAGGTGAGGATATTCATGACAGGCCAAGAAGACAGATGAATATTGTAAATGCATTTGTGAAGTGAGGCATGAAAGCTGATCAGGTAAGGCAGCTTTTGTAATGGAGGGGGGGGGGGCTGAATTTTGGTTTACTATTAATATTGGGATATATCTACCCGGAAAGTATTATGCTGTAATAGTAACTATATTACTGTAATTAAAAAAAAATGTCAGTGCTGAATAGTGAAGGTAGCAAGCCAGGAAATGATCTTTAATACCTAAATGAATGAACAAAATATAAATAGCTGACTAGACTACTGCCCTCTCATTCAACTTATTCTGTTAGAAAGAGGTGGGGGAGCCAAGAGACCTGGGCCCCCCTCCCCAGGTGTGCCCATGAGGCTCGGAAAATAACAGAGAATCAGACTGGTTGGACTGATTGTAAACAGAAGAGCACATGACATTGATAGTGAGCATTTGTTTTAGTAATGGAAAACATAAAGACATCATCATCATCATCATCCAATCCTACGTTGCCCCATGAGGAGCGTAGGAGCCTGGGGGCTAGGCAAGTTGGTCCTGACATTTAAGATGAGAGTGACCAGCCCCACCCATCCCTGAGTGGCACCACATGAGCAATAAACCCCAACCACCCTTTGGATATAAACCTTCACTGGCTCAATCCGACTGGAGCGCCATTATTACCCACTCAACCACTAGGCGCCAAAATTTGTTTATATGTGTAATGCTAGGTGTTTTAGGGTCGGCTTTCCGTCCCTCTAACGCCTAGTGTGCAGCTGGGTTCTCTTTCTAGACCGGAGCTTAGACAAATAAGAGAGAGGCAGGACACAAAAACTCAAGGCAACAACCTTACATGTGTATTGCTAAATTCTACCATGGAACGAGTAGATGTCACAAATACAGGTATACTGGACAATTATAATTCTAAGGCCTAGATATGGGGTGTTAGTATTGCGCAGGATACTACTCAGGACAAGATCGGGTAAGGTGAATAGCACTTAGGGCAGAGAGGTTATGCACTATTATTGTAGGAAAGTCTAGGTTCTGTGTACTGGTGGAGATGGTGGCATTATTTCACTGCGGGTAGGTTGTTTGTTGGTCAGGTCGTTAATTATTACTTTTGCACTGGGGCCTCCGTATGATCTTAGTGTGAGGCGATGTCACCATCTGGTAGCGTGTTCACTGAGATAGACCTGTATTTCACTGCCTTGCCGTGTTCACTGTTTCCTGTTACCTTGCTTATTCCACCACTCTTTTATATTATTACTGATGCTTTTCTCACTGACTTACCGTATTCTGTTAACTCACTGCTCTGCCCTTACTTCACTATGTCACGGACACTGTGCTTTCATTGTCACTCACTTTCGGGTCTTGACATAGTGGCGGTCAGGTACAAGGGCGGCGGAGGTGACTCAGCCTCACTACTGACGAGGCTGAGTTCCGCCAGGGGCCTCTGTATTCAGGGGCCACGGGATCATGCGTAGGGGTGTCCTCTCTCGTCTGGGGCTGCTGGTGGCGATGGGTCCCGCGCTTTCAGGGCTTGGGGCAGGAGTCTGGCCCTCAGGGCTGGGGCCGAATAGCTGCCTGAGCCAGTGTTGTATGTGCTGTGTTGAGAGATGTGGTACTTGCCCGGGCGACCGAAGCCACTCCCAGGTTCTCGAGCCCCATGAGGGGCCGGAGGGGTTTGCGGTGGTTTGGCACCTATGCTGTCCTCTTCTGCTTTGACAGCCTCTAGGGGGTAGACCCACGGCGAAGACGCCACCTCTCCAGGTCCAGGCCTACTGTACTCTCATATTCCTCTTTTCTATATGCACATATTCATACTCACAGTCATGCAAGTCAGTCTTAATCACACACACAACATGCACACTCATCCACCATCGTACACTGAACAGACATAATACCAAACACTTATTAGGTCATTTTATGCACGTACACCCTCTCTTACACCAGTCTCTCTCTCTCTCTCTCTCTCTCTCTCTCTCTCTCTCTCTCACACACACACACACACACACACACACACACACACACACACCAAAAATGTAAAGATTTATTGGCTAGAGTATACATGAATGTTTGTAGTTTTTTTCGGTAACAGCTGTTTTGGTACTTAACCAACATCAAACATGGCCGAAAATGTAAACAATGAGGGACTCGAATTTCAAGGATTTGATACAAATACCAATGTCATGGACCTGGTTAAAACATTGATTATGAGGATTAGTAAACTTGAAAAGAAAGTAGAGAATCTAGTGATAAAGGATGTGTCTGAAAATACGGATACTACCATACAGAGTCTGATCCAATCCAATGAAACAGCGAATGATGAGATTAGATATATGAAGCATGAAAATGTTGAATTGAGGAGGAAACTAGAAGAGAGTACTAATAAAACGGAGAAGGTGAGTAGTGTATTAGAAGAGCATAAGGCAAAGTGGGCACACGTAGAAGAAGAACAGAAAGAAGTGGTCAGCTTAAGAGAGATCATCCAGGAAGAAAGGGAAATGAACAAGAAAAAAAATGGAAGAAAATGTAGTGAAAATACTTAAGAAAAAAAAGAAAATAGTGAGAGAAACTGTAGAAAGGAACAGATGTGTGGTAATATTTGGAAACAGGGAAGAGGAAGAAAAGGTTAGGTTCGTAAGACTCGAGAGAGACACGAACCTGGTGAGAGGAATATTAGGCAAGATTGACCCCGAAGGAGACAAGTGGGTAAAAGAAATTGAGGAAGTAAGGAGGATAGGGCCTTATAAGAAAGGGGAAACAAGACCAATGAGAGTCAAGTTTACATCAGAAAGTGTAATAAATGAGATACTTAAAGTGACCTGGAAATTAAGCAAAGAGGCGGGGATGGAAAATAGTATAATAAGAAAAGATCTGAATGAAGAAGAAAGAGAAGTTTTAAAATCATTAAAGGAAGAAGTAAAGGGAAAAAATGATAAGAGGACAGAGGAAGAATGTAATACTTTTTTTTGGAGAGTATTGGATATGAAAGTAAGGAAGTGGTATTTAAGGAAATAGAAGTGAAGGAAACTAAGAGGGATGGCTGTGAAAGATCAGAAGTTGAGGAAGTGGTACGGACAGAGAGTAGGAGAGAAGAGGGTATTAAAAACGTCAAAAATAATTTGAAGGTGATATATATACTAATGTTGATGGTTTCATATCGACAAGGATCGAAATTAACGATTTCTTGAGAGAACATGAACCTGATGTCATGTGCTTTGTAGAAACCAAATTAAAAGAAGATATTGATGTTCATTTGGGAGATGGTAAATACAAACTGTGGAGAAAAGACAGAAAAGAAAAAAAGGGAGGAGGAGTGATGATAGCAGTGAAGAACAACATAAATGTAGATACTGTGGAAATGGGAGAAGGCAGGGCTGAAGTGATATATATGAAATTAGAAACTGGAGAGAATGTTAAGGGAGATATGGCGGTAGTGTATGTTCCCCCAAAGACGAGAGCATGGCAGGATGACGAATACCATGAGATGTTGTCAGATATGGCTAGCTATTTGCAAAAAATAATTGAGAAAAGCAATAATATAATTTTGGTGGGTGACTTTAACTGTAAAGAGGTGAACTGGGAGGAATGGTACTCGGGAGGCGGCGAGGATTCGTGGGGCATTATGTTATTAAATAAAATAATGAATAATGTTATGACGCAATGGGTCAAAGGAGAGACACGGTTTCGAGGTGAGGACACACCAGCAAGGTTAGATTTACTGTTCACCAAAGAACCCGATGTAATAGAATCATTGAAATATCTCTGCCCTTTAGGAAAAAGTGATCATGTGGTCATTGAGTTCCAGATGTTAATAGGGAACGTCGAGCCAAGAGACGAGCTTCATAGACAGGGAAAGCAAATTTTACAGGATTGAGAAACTTTTTTGAAAATGCGGATTGGAAAAAAATCAGAGAAACAAGAGAGATACAGAGGAAGTGGGATATCTTTCTAGACCTCTATAATTTGGGAGTGGAGAAATTTGTACCAAGAGTAAGAGGGAAAGAAAACAGGAAAAAGGAGTGGTTTAATAGAAGGTGTATGACAACAAAAAAAAGAGAGAGATAAGGCGTGGAACACTTGGAGAAAGAGAGGTAACAACAGAACAAAGGAAGAATATAAAAGAACAAGAAATGAATACACAAGAATACGTAGAGAAGAAGAAAGGAATTTTGAAAAAGGTATAATAGACAAATGCAAGGATGAACCCAAACTGTTTTATAGATTTGTTAATGGCAAACTGAAACAAAAGGAAGGAATCACCAAATTGAAAGTAGAAGGAGAGGTCTTTAAGGATGCGGCAATGCAAGCAGAAATAATGAACAAACGTTTCCAGTCAGTTTTCACTAAAGAAAAGGAGCTTGTGGAAAGGAAGGGAGTGATTAGAAATGTTCCGGTGATAAAAGATATAAAAGTGGAGGTACAGGAAGTGTATAAATTACTGGAAACTCAAGATGTAAGGAAAGCTCCAGGACCTGATGGAATTTCTAATTGGGTACTGAAGGAATGCAGAGAACAACTGGCGGATAAAATTCACAGTTTAATCGTATGCTCACTGGAAGAGGGGAAAGTGCCACAAGAATTGAAGAGGGCAAATGTGGTACCAATTTACAAGGGAGGAAACAGGGAAGAACCCCTGAATTATAGACCAGTGTCTCTAACCAGCATGGTCGCAAAATTGTGTGAGAGAATCCTGAAAGACAGATGGATAAAATATCTGGAAGAGATGAATATTTTGGCTGAATGTCAGTTTGGATTCAGAAGTGGAAGGTCATGTATTTCTAAATT
This sequence comes from Coenobita brevimanus, assembly GCF_032717465.1. NCBI lineage: Eukaryota > Metazoa > Arthropoda > Malacostraca > Decapoda > Coenobitidae > Coenobita > Coenobita brevimanus. Next base: position 16,641,228 of record NC_137064.1, on the reverse strand, counting down.
GTTGAGCTTTTACCCAAGAGCGATTGACGTGGTACAGGAGAGAGATGGTTGGGTGGATTGTGTGTACTTAGACTTAGAGAAGGCCTTTGACAAGGTACCTCATAAGAGACTAATGTGGAAACTAGAATATATAGGAGGACTGAAGGGGAAACTTCTGGAATGGATAAGAGACTTTTTGAGAGACACACAAATTAGGACAGTAATAAAGGATAGGATGTCTGGTTGGAGGGAAGTAACAAGTGGAGTCCCTCAAGGCTTGGTGTTGGCGCCGATATGGTAGATGGAGTGAACAGTTATGCAAGTCTGTTTGCTGATGATGTAAAGATCTTGAGGAAGGTAGAGGTCGAGGAGGATTGTAAAATACTGCAGGAGGATTTGGATAGGATACACAATTGGAGCCGGACGGGGGAAATGAAATTTAATGTAAAGAAATGTAAAATATTGGAAATGGGTAAAAGTACCGGGAGGCCATCACTGAATTATTTGTTGGGTAATGAATTAATCACAAAAAGGAGAGAAGAGAAAGATTTGGGAATGCTTGTCCAAGATAGTTTGTCACCAGAAAAGCACATTAACAAGATAGTTGGAGAGACTTATAAACTCTTGACTAACATAAGAGTAGCATTTCATTATATGGATGAGGAGATGATGAAAAAATTGATAGTGGCCATGATCCGCCCCAGGTTAGAATATGCAGTGGTAGTGTGGTCCCCACACAAAAAGAAAGATATAAACAAGATTGAGAGAATACAAAGAACAGCAACCAAGATGGTCCCCAGTCTGACAGACCTGTCATACAGAGAGAGGCTGGAATAACTGGATTTGCCTTCCTTAGAGGAAAGGAGAAAAAGGGGAGACATGATTGCAGTGTTCAGGACCATGATGGGAGTAGATAAAATTGACAAAGAAGATCTGTTTGTAGGGGATAAGAGAGCAACAAAAGGACACGGAATGAAATTGAAAAAGTCAAGTTGCTTGAAGGATATCAAGAAATATAGCTTTCCTTACAGAAGTATAGACTTATGGAATAGCCTGGACAAAGAGATCGTCCAGTCTATAAACTTAAACGAGTTTAAAGCTAAATTTGACTTATTGAGAAACAGCGACGGAAACCCACGAGCATAGTACATTCCGTGTATATCACAATTAGGTATATTAGGTAAATACTTAAATATTTGGAACAACTTAGACAAAGAGGTGGTGCATGAGAAAAACATTCATGTGTGTAAAGGTAGACTTGATAAATGTGGATATGGAGACAGGACAACACGAGCATTGCTCAATTCCTGTATACTACAAATAGGTCAATACAAATAGGTAAATACACACCAAGGCACCAAGGAGAGTGGACGCGGGCCGACAACGCTCCATACCGAGCCAGCACGGCCAGTGGCATTACCTAAATTAGTATCCTTATATGAGTCAAGCTCTGTACCAGGTTAGACTAAATGGTTTTCTATTATTAAAAAAAAAATAAGAAGCTTAAGCAACACTTGTTCAAACAGAAAAGAGAACCAAGTAGCGTAAGAATGCGTTCAATCAGCTGATTGTTTGTTTAGACTACAACTGCCCCAGGGAATGTAAGTACTCTGTGCTTTTAGTATTGCAAAATGGCCACATACTTTAGTCAAGCAAATTTGGAAAAGAAAAGGGATAAAGGTAGAAAACAGGATGATGATTTCTACCAAGAATTGGTTGAAATGGAGACTCACAATAAACTGGTAGAGCGTGTACACAGACTGGAGAAGGTTTTTCAGAATGAGACGGAAGAAATAAAGAAGCAGATGCACTTGCAAATGGAAGAAATAGAAAAACTAGGAAGGGAGGTCAACAAGAAAGACACAAACATAGATGAACTAACAGTGGAAGTGAGTACACTAAGGAGGAAAATGAGTGAAATGGCAAGTACAGTAGTCAACCACGAGAGTATTATGGAAGAGTTCAAAAATGATACAGAGACAATTAGGCAAGTAAGCAGTCTGATAGACCAAAGCAGTGATATTGAGGTGAAAATAACACAGGTGAATGACGATGTGCAAAGCTACAAAAATGATGTGGAAACCACGTATGCTGAAATGGTGAAAGTAAAGAAAGACTTAGACACAAGGGTGGAAGAAAAAAGCATTAAAAAGGAAGTGAAAAGAATAATCCAAATCAATCCAAAGTTAGTCAGAGATTCAGTAGATATCAACAAATCTATAGTAATCACTGGTATAGAAGAGGAAGAAGTAAAAAACAAGATCTCAAGAGACAAAAAGGAGCTGGCAAATGCAATGAGCTTATTGAAAGAAGTATCACCGGAAATCTGTAGTAAAGACATAGAGGAACACAAAAGGTTTGGGAAATATGAGAAAAGCAAGTCAAGACCCCTAAAGGTAACCTTCCAGAGTGTAAACACCGTGGAAGAGATACTAAAAAATGCAAAGAATCTTATGGAAAAAGAGGAGTTAAAAAATGTATGGATAAAAAGATGCCTAACACAAGTGGAACTGGAATTACTGAAAGAGAAGATGGAGGAAGCAAAAACAAAAAATGAGGGAAGATCAGAAGAGGAGAAGAATACATTTTTTTTTACAAAGTAATAGGATTGCGGGTACGAAAGTGGTACATAAACAGGAGGGAATAAAAAGGAGGAAGGTAGTAGACCCATGTCATGACAAGTATATAAACAAGATGATTAAGTTGATGTACTCAAATGTGAATGGAATGGTAACTAAATTATTAGAGATGAATGATTATGTCAGAGAAAATGAACCACATATAATATGCCTAACTGAAACAAAATTAACACCAAGGATATCAAATGACATACTAAACTTAGGGGAATATAATATATGGAGAAGAGATAGGAACTTAAAAAAAGGAGGAGGAATTATAATATTAACCAAGAAAAATCTAAAAGTCAAAGAAATAGAACTAGATATACCCTCACAAGTAGAACTGATTGCATTAGAGATCAATACATCTGAAGGGAAAGTAATTGTAGCCAATTTGTACATGCCACCCAGATCAAACACATGGGAAAGAGACGAATATGAGGACCTGGCAGAGAGTACAATTCAGAGTTTAAGAGCATTACTACATAAAATAGAAGAGAAATAGGAAAGAATTATACTAACTGGAGATTTTAATACAAATATAAATTGGAATACTCTAGATATAATAAGCCAAGAAAGCTGTTGGGACCAAAATCTCCTGGATCTCGTGCAAGAGTTTTTCCTAACGCAACATGTGAGGGAAACCACCAGAAAAAGAGGACTCGATGTACCCTCAATGCTGGATCTCATATTTACTAGGCAAGAAAATTATATTGACAGTTTAATATATCACCCTCCACTCGGCAAAAGCGACCATGCAGTACTAAATTGCAACTTCAGGATAGCATATAGTTTTTCCTAACGCAACATGTGAGGGAAACCACCAGAAAAAGAGGACTCGATGTACCCTCAATGCTGGATCTCATATTTACTAGGCAAGAAAATGATATTGACAGTTTAATATATCGCCCTCCACTCGGCAAAAGCGACCATGCAGTACTAAATTGCAACTTCAGGATAGCATATGACATAGTTAACAGCAATGAAAGTTACAAAAAAAAGCCTAAACTATAAAAAGGGAAATTATCATGACCCCAGGAAGTATTTCTTAGAAATTGATTGGGAAAATGAGCTTAGAGGACAAGATTTAAATGCTGTATATAAAAAATTCTGTGAATTATATGAAACAGGAGTCCAGAAGTACATCCCACAGCACAAAGAAGAAGAAAAGAAAATAAAGAAATGGTTCAATACAGAATTTAAAAAATCAAAAGAAAGAAGAGATTTGTTGTGGAACAGATACAGAAGACACAATAGTGAAAGGTCATATAATAATTACAAACAGGCAAGAAACGATTATACAAGAATAAAGAGGGAAGCTCAAAAACAGTTTGAGGAGGATATCATAAATAAAAGTAGCGATCAACCGAAGCTATTTTACAGCTACATCAGAAGCAAAACCAAAGTAAAAGATAAAATACAATCCATTACTGACGAGGGAATCACCTATACACAAGAGAAGGATACTTTTGAAGCATTAAATAAGAATTTCCAATCAGTTTTTACAAAAGAAAAAAATTTTGAGAGGGACTATGTGGAACATGCATGCCCACACATACTACCAGATGAACAAATATCAGAAAAAGTAATACAGGAGCAGATAAGTAGATTAGACAGAGGAAAAGCAAATGGTCCTGATGAAATTTCATGTTGGGTGCTACGAGAATGTGCAAAGGAGTTCAGCAAACCATTATTATTAATTTTCAAGAAATCCTTGAGTCAAGGTAAACTACCTGATATTTGGAAGAAAGCAAATATTGTCCCCTTATTCAAGAAAGAGAATAGACAAAATCCACTCAACTACCTATCAGTATCACAGACCAGTGTTGTAAGAAAGGTAATAGAAAAGCTTATAAGAAGAGCTTGGGTAAATCATCTAGAAGAACACAGTATGATAACAGAAAGACAGTTTGGTTTCAGAAAAGGAAAATCATGTGTTACTAATCTGTTGAGCTACTATGACAGAGTAACAGACACAATACAGGAAAGAGAAGGATGGGTGGACAGTATTTAGATTTCAGGAAAGCATTTGACACAGTACCACACCTGACTTTTATGGAAACTGTACCATCAAGGAGGAATTCGAGGCAAACTGTTTTGTTGGATTCAAGATTTTCTCATAAAAAGAGAAATGAGAACAGTATTAAGGGGAAATTACTCATCATGGAAAGAAGTGACTATTGGAGTACCACAGGGCTCAGTGCTGGCACCAGTCATGTTTTTAGTGTATATAAATGATATAGACAGTAACACTGGAAATGAAAGCTATCTAATTATGTTTGCAGATGATGCAAAAATACAAAGGAGAATTACTAACACAGATTCTTGTAAAGAGCTACAAGAAGAATAAAATAAACTTCATGAATGGAGTAATACATGGCAAATGGAATTCAATGTGGACAAGTGTCATGTAATCAAGTTTGGTAAAAGTGGAAAAAAGACCTGATTGGGATTATACGTTAGGAAATAAAACCTTACACACATCAGAAAGAAAGAAGGACCTAGGTGTGATTATCAGTAACAGACTATCTCCGGCTGACCATATCAGCGAGAAGGTACGGAACATGTATACACTGCTTGCAAATATGAGAATAGCATTCACATACATAAATGAAAACATGCTAAAAAGGATAATAACATTATTCATCAGACCAACCCTGGAGTATGCATCAGTAGTCTGGAGTCCTCATCTCAAAAAACACATAGACAAGATTGAAAAAGTTCAAAGGGCCGCTACAAGATGGATACCAAGCTAAGGGATCTAAGCTACAAAGAAAGACTAAATAAACTGAATCTACCAACACTACAGGAGAGAAGGAAAAGAGGTGACATGATAATGCTATATAAATGCATATTAGGGAAGGTGAAAATAGACATAAATGATTACTTAACCTATGGGGAAGCATCAGCAAGAGGACACTGCAAAAAACTGCATAAGAAGAGAGGTGATAAAGACGTAAGGAAATTCAGTTTCCCAAACAGAGCAATTGATCAGTGGAATGCACTACCGAATGAAATAGTGTGTGCCAAAACAATTAACAAATTTAAGGATATGTACGATAAATATGGTTTAAGACACGGGACAGTACGAGCTTGACTCATTCCTGTAAAGATACAATTAGGTAAAAACACACACACACCGCTCGCTGGGTCAGTGGTAACGTTCTCGCCATCTGGTAGACGGGAGTTCACGCCTCACTCAGGTTGTGAAAAGTTTCACTGAGGAAGTGGGTGGTTGCTGTCCCCCTTGAGCAAGGGGACGGGTGTGTGCGTGTGTGAAGGTCACAGCCTTGCCCTTAGATCGGACTATATGAGCTCTCAGTTCCCTTCCGGGAGGGTAAAAGCTGACGATCACGACCATCAAGTGATCCTCACCGACCCGGTGAATTACAAAGCTATGAGCCATCATCGTCCAAGCAAGGTGGCGTCATCCCGTAAGGACATACACGGCAGCAGGCTCCTGTATTTTCGGCTGAAAATCGCCCAAATCGTACTGAGATCATCAGCAGACCACCAAATTGCACTTAAGCTTGCCTGAGTACAGTATATGGTAGTGGGGAAATAACAGATGCTGTGCCCAGTTCATTTGTTTGCCATAGCCTTTGTCGTGCCTGGACGTGAGACCGAGTGTGAGAGAAACCAATATGGCGAGCAATGTTGCTGCCAAGATCTAAAGATCTTGGTTGCTGCTACTGGAAGCGGCAGTGGAGGAGGGGTAAACGAAGGGCTGGGGGTAAACAAAGCAAAAACAACAAAGCCAACAGATATTTGTGGCCACTACAATGAGAAGGTAACAAGCTCTGGTAAGAATGGTGATGGCGTTTGCTGTGATTGGCGTAAATTTTGGGTTCTGAGGCACTCAACAAGTGTGGCCCCCGGGAGCTGTCATTTTGTTGCCAATCAGCGTATTAATACCCTGGCTCCTCTAAGGGACCAGGTCAACAGCAACACTGATAGAATAAATGAAGTGGAGGAAAAAGTGGCTAAACAAGAGGAAAAAGTTGTTAAACAAGGCACGGTGGTGGGACTTGATGTGAAAAAAGCAGCCAACATGATAGAGGACAGTGAAGCCAATTTAAGGGATGATACGAATAGAGAGGTGAGTGCAGCACTTGAAGATAAAAGGAACACAGAGTTTATTGGGCCGAGAATGTAATAGTGACTGGTGTTGTGGAGCCAGACACTGATGACCTACAGGTGGGCAGGGACTATGATGCAGCAGTGGCAGATCTCTTCACAACAAAACTGAAGATAGAGGCCACTGATTTCATTATTGTGGAGACAGCTAGGCTGTACCCTGGACGTACCAACATGCGAGAGGGCATGGAACAGAGACATAGACTACTGAAGGTACGACTGCACACGGAGGACATGGCTACCAGGGTACTGCGAGCTAGTGCTAACCTGGAGGAAAGGGACAAGCATGGAATTAGGGTCTTCAAACATAAGAGCAAAAAGGAAAGGAGTACCAGGAAGGAGCTGCAGGCACAGGCGAAGGAAAATAATGAGAAGGAAGGGGATTCCAAGACACACAGGTGGATAGTGGACTGTGGGAAAGGTACAGTAACCAGAGTACCTGTGGGTGAGGACTGACAAGTGGAACGCAGACCATTTCGTCCCAGGTCCTACAGGGCCCACAGAAACTAACACTGCATGTACAGAAGATTCCCACCCAGGAAGCACTAGCCTAAGACCTTTAAATGTATTTATACAAACTTGGACAGGTGGAGGAGTATGTAACAATTCTGACGCGCAGGAACTTTAGTAACAGACGGTGACTCAGTCAAATTTCTTGTGCAAAATGAAGCACAGAAGACAGTGTAGTGTGAAGTGAAGTGCAGAGGAGGTAAAGACATCGTCCTTGGAGTAGTGTATAGGACACCCACGTCAACAACACTGAATAATGATAAAATATGTGATATCATAAGAGCGAGTGAGGAGTATAGCAGGAATAAACAAATTTTGGTGTGTGGGGATTTTAACTTTGGAAATAGAGTATGGGAAGAAAACAGAGTGCAGGAGGGCACCCAGGGCTTTGGGCAGGCCCATAATCTTCTGGAAGCAGTAAGAGATGTGTTCTGGACGCAACATGATGAGTGGACTCATATGAGGGATTCGGAAAATCTCTCCTGGCTGGACCTTGTGTTCACAAAATATGAGTGTCAAGTGGAGGACCTAGAATATGTTGCCCTTTTGGGGCTCAGCAAGCATGCAGGACTAATATTTACCTTCATTGCAGACACACCAGAATATCAGCAAGCCCAAATACGCAAGTTAAACTACCATAAAGTAGATACTGAAGAAATGAAACTTCTCTTTGTGGAAGTAAAGTGGAGTGAACTGCTCAGTGGTAGAACAACACAGGACAAACGGGACATCTTTAAGGAGGGACACAACAGAGAATTTGAAGAATGCGTGCCCACTTATATACCTAAATAAAGATCCAGGAGGCCTATATGCCTATATGGATAACCAACAGGGTAATGACTGCAATGGACAAAAAGGAAGCAGCCTGGCAACGGTACAGGGCAAAAACAACCGCCATGAGAAGACAATTTTACATTATGGCGAGGAATAATGCAACGAGAGAAGTGCGGAATGCAAAATACAACTTTGAAAAGAATGTTGCAAATGACACGAAGGCAAACCCCAAGCATTTTTTGACTTACATGAGATCTAGGACCAGTGTGAAGGAGAGCGAGCCTGCGGAAGGAGGATGGAAGACTGACGCAGAGTGATGAGAAGGCAGCCCAAACAATGAATGAAGCATTTAATTGTGTGTTTATCGTGGAAGACCTTCCACGTCCATGCCAGTACCAGAACCAGACACTGTTTACCAGGGACAAGAAATGAATAATATCCACATTAGTGCTGCAAGGGTTAAAAAGAAGCTGGAAACCCTGAATGCCAATAAAGCACCAGAACCGGACGGCATTCCTCCACACACCTTGAAGATGTGTGCTGGACTGCTATGTGAACCACTAACAGACATATGTCATTCATCCATGACCACAGGCAAGGTACCTGACTAAAATGCAGTATAGTGCCACAGGGGGCGACCCAACACCCCCAGAAGGGCTCACTGAGGAGTACCGACAGCGCGACGGGACTCAGGGTTACAACGACATAAGTCCCGCTTTCATCAGGAGACAGCCTGTAGCCGCTCTGAAGGTGCCCTTCTCGAGATGGCCTGTAACCACTCAACCCTCCTGAAAGAGATGGCCTGTAGGCGCTCTGAGGGAAAACAGGAGATGGCCAGTAGATGCTCCTGCCTTTGTCAGGAGACGGCCTGTAGCTGCTCTGAAGATGTCCTCCCTGAGACAGCCTGTAGCTGCTCTGAAGGTGTCCTCCCTGAGACAGCCTGTAGCTGCTTTGAAGGTGTCCTCCCTGAGACAGCCTGTAGCTGCTCTGAAGGTGTCCTCCCTGAGACAGCCTGTAGCTGCTTTGAAGGTGTCCTCCCTGAGACAGCCTGTAGCTGCTCTGAAGGTGTCCTCCCTGAGACAGCCTGTAGCTGCTCAACCCTCCTGAAGGAGATGGCCAGTAGCCACACTGAGGGAAATCAGGAGACGACCTGTAGCCGCTCCCACCTTCATCAGGAGACGGCCTGTAGCCGCTCCCACCTTCATCAGGAGACAGCCTGTAGCTGCTCCCACCTTCATCAGGAGACGGCCTGTAGCCGCTCCCACCTTCATCAGGAGACAGCCTGTAGCTGCTCCCACCTTCATCAGGAGACGGCCTGTAGCCACTCCCACCTTCATCAGGAGACAGCCTGTAGCTGCTCTGAGGGTGCCCCCGAGTTGGCTTGTAGCCGCCCCTCCCCCAGGCCACGGCCAGTAGCCGGGCCTTAGCGACGGCCTGTAGTCACGCCCCTAAAAGGCCACGGCCAGTAGTTGGGCCCTACAGCAGGAGACGGCCTGTAGCCGCTCCTCCATCAGTTGCTGACCCCTGTTCAGTGACCTACGACTCAGAGGGAGTCCCCACCCTGGATGAATACTGGAGAGGCCCTGTGACTTTCACTGGCCTCTTCTCTCTGCAGCCAGATCTGAAGAGGACTCACCTGACTGACCCCAACGTAGGCAGGTGCCGCAGCCCCTTCCTGACTGTGCCACCGAATATCGGGGACCCCAGCCCTTGGGACCTCCAGGCCGCCCCCAGGACCCCCGGGCAGGACCTCCCTACACCCCGACGCCGGAGATCATCGTCCTCCGTCAGGCACCTGAGCAAAAAGTTCAGGCAGTTATTCGGCCCCAGCCCAGAGGGCCGTACTCCTGCCCAAAGCCCCGAGAGAGCAGGGCCTTTCACTACCCGCAGCCCCGGACGAGAGAGAGGGGCCTTTCACTACCCGCAGCCCCGGACGAGAGAGCAGGGCCTTTCACTACCCGCAGCCCCAGACGAGAGAGGACGCCCCTACATGTGATCCCGTGGCCCCTGAACACAGGCCCCCACCGGAACCCAGCCCCATCAATAAGGGGACTGGGCCGCTTCTCCCGCCCTTGTACCTGACTGCCACGACGCCCAGACCCGAAAGGAGTGACAGTGAATACATAGTGTTCGTGACTCAGTGACATGAAGACAGAACAGTGAATTAACCATATGAAGGAAGGAAGTATAAGAAACGCCAGAGACAATTTAAAAGTGGGGGAGTAAATAGAATTAACAAGTGAAGCCGTGAACACAGCCTAGCAGTGAAATACGGGTCTATTACAGTGAATACACTACCATCTAACAACTCCGTATCATACTAAAATCATACACAGACCCCAGTGTTAAAATAATAACTACCAGCAATGTAATAGGGCCAACCGCTCCATCCATATAAATGTACCATGGACTTCCTGCGATAATAGTTAATAAACTTCTGCCCTAAGTGCTATTCACCTGACCCAACCTTGATTTGAATAGTATCCTGCGTGATACCCATAACCCATATCTAAACCATGTATTATAATAATATTGTCCAGTGTATCTGTAGTCTGACATCTACCTGTTCCACTGTCGAATTTAGTAATACATATGTAAGGCGTTGCTTTGAGTTTTTGTGTCCTGCCTCTCTCCTGTTTGTCTAAGCTCCGGTCTAGAAAGGGAACCCAGCTACACACTAGGCGTTAGAGGGACGGGAAGCCGACCCCAAACACCTAGCATTACACTAGTGGACAGCAGTGGTTCTTGACCCGGGTATACGAGAAAGGTAATCAGGAAATACTGGCAAAATGGCAACCAAACCACATGTGCAATTACCTAAGTTCGACCCCGAACAGTATGATGTGCACACATACCTGGCAATTATTAAACCTTTGCTAGATATTGGTTTCCAGGATGACAAGCAGAAAATTGCAGTCACACTCCCGCTACTGGGCAAAGTGGCAGCTAATACGAGTATAGCACCCAAGATCGTCCCGGGGCTCACCTGGGAGAATTTCACGAAACTCGTGATTCAAGCCATCACCTCATCACTAGGTAAAGTGGTGGCACTATCCCACCTGGATAGTTTGACTTTCGATGGAAACTTGGATGATACTTTAATCCAGGCCAGACGCCTGGTCACTGCTGCCTAGCCAGAGGCAGATGATGAAACCCGGGAGCAACACACCTTTAATACCCTTCTGAGAGTGGTCCCCAGCATGGTCAAGACGCACTTTAGGATCCATGACCCGACTGGAGACATGGATAAGGTTGTCCAACTGATACGCCGCCTCTTGACCTCCCACCCGGCACCCCAGCAAATCAACGTGGTAAAAATGTTTCTCACGAATATCCCGGCTCCCCCAGTCAAGCCACATCCGCCTATGCCCCGCACCAGCCCCACCCCAGCACCCAGCCTGGCAAGAGCGCACCCCACCCACCGGCGTCCCAGCCACAGGGAAAACCCTAACCTCATCCTAGTGAATCCCTGGGAGTTCTCCGTATGCAGCTCCAGGTGCCCACTACAAGATATCAGAGATCAACTGAAAGCTGCATGACATAAAACCACCACCCCAGGCCAACGTAAAGTTTCCTCTCTAGAGAATGGGACAACAGAGGATGAACCCGCACCCATGGAGGAGACCGAACCTGGGGAACAGGAGCCAGGGAAGGAAGAAGGAAACCCCAGACAGTTGGATTTTTAGGACCGCCCCCGCACCTTCCCACGGTGGCAGGGACCACTTCCCCCAGATACCGCCCCCCAGTTTACCACAAAATGAAGCTGAACGGGGTCAAAGCCAGACTTCTGGATGATACGGGAGCGGCCAGATCCTGCCTATATAGCCACTACTTCTCCCTTCACAAATCGACCTTTGGCCCGTTGATTCCCAACGGCTACTCACCTTGTGGATGCGGGGGATGGCCCCCTGCCAATCGGTGGGGAAACACGGGCCCTGCGCGTCGACAGCCTTCAGCCAGTGTCGACCCAGCATAAGTTCATAGTATTCGACTCTTCCTGCCGCAATTACGATGGATACCTGGGGTTGGACCTATTGCAGAAGTTAGGAGCCACCATTGATTGCCGCAACAGACAGCTCCAGTTTCAAAAATCGCCTGACCCCTCACCCCCTCGTGTCGTCTGCACCTGCACACCACGGCCCCTGCCGGAAGACTCTCCCCCCCCTCTTTCCTCCCCCCCCTGATGTCCCTCCCCCCCTCTTTCCTCCTCCCCCAATATCCCTCCCCCTGCCCCCCCTCTTTCCTCCCCCCCTGATGTCCCCCCCCTTCTCCCCCTTTCCCCGCCACCATTTCCTCTGCCGTCACCATTCCCCCCCACCATGAAGCCTGGTTGCCCCTCAACCGGCCCTCAGGCACCTCTGTCTTATTCTCCCCACTCCTGCCACCCGGAACCCTCTCGGCCTGCCTTCTGCTCCCAACCTTCCTTCTGCCTCATTACACGGCAGTCTGGATTGCCAACCTCGCCCCATCGCATCTCACCCTCCCTAAAGGGCTCATAATTGGAGAGATGGAGGAAGCCGAGCCCTGCGCCCCCTCCCCCTCCCACTCCCCCGGCCTTCTGTCCCCCATCCCCGACCATCTCTCCACACACCAGTCAGATACCCTCCGAAGCCTCCTCCTGGACTTCCAGGATCTGTTCGCGGTGGGATCCACCAACATTGGACACACCACCCACCTGGTTCACAAGATCCATATGACAGGCCCACCAATCTGGCAGCCATCCTGGCAGAAGAACCCCAAACAGCAGGAAGAGGAAGACTGCCAGATACAGGAGATGATCGAAGCCAGAGTCGTCTCCTCCTCCACCAGCCCCAGGTCCTCCCCCATCGTCCTCGTGAAGAAAAAGGATGGTACGATGTAGTTCTGCATCAATTACCACCAGCTTAATGATGACCACCAAGGATGCCACTCCACTCCCGCACATAGATGACTCCCTGGATTCCCTATACGACACCTCCTGGTTCTCTATCTTCGACCTCCAATCAGGATATTGGCAGGTCCTGGTCTGATCGGAGGACAGACAAAAAACCGCCTTCTCAACCAGCAATGGGAAACATTACAGATTTAATGTTTTGCCCTTTGGCCTTTGTAACGCCCCTGCCACCTTCTCCAGATTAATGGAATCTGTCCTCAGTGGCCTCACGTGGGAGATCTGTCTCACGTACTTGGATGACATCAGAGTCTTCAGCCAGACCTGGGCCGACCATCTGCAGCGCCTCTGCCGGGTTTTCACCAGGATCCGACAGGCAGGCCTCAAACTCCGGCCAACCAAGTGTGTCCTGGCCACCAGAACCATCTCATTCTGGGGCACGTCATCCCCCAGGCTGGCATATCTCCTGACCCAGACAAACTCCACACCATCACGGTCATACCCCCTCCACAGACTTTTATGGGATTCAAGCCTTCCTCAGCCTGACGTCCTATTACCGCTGTTTTGTGAAGGAGTTCGCCCAAATTGCCAAACCCCTCCACAACCTGACCCGTAAGGGAGAACCATTCATCTGGTCGGACGAGATGAGCCACCTTCCAACAACTTAAGGATAAACACGTTTCTGCCCCCATCATGGCCTTCCCCGATTATGCCCTCCCATTCTGGCTCTATACAGACGTTTCCCTAATGGCGATCGGCGCTGTGCTAGCGCAAGTCAAAGAGGGCCACGAGCACATCATCGCCTGTGCCGGTCGTACCCTCAATCAGGTGGAAAAAAAACTATGCCGCCATGAAGAGGGTGCCTGAGCATCATCTGGGCACTTGAGCACTTCCGGGCGTATCTATCAGGGACCCAAATTACCATAATCACTGATCACCAGTCCCTCCAGTGGCTGCGGCAATCTCACACCCACAATGCCCTGTCTCCCACCCCCAACTCCACCCGCACTGCCCACGCTCCCATGACGCCCCCACCCACTCACCCTACACTCCGCTCCCCGCGCCGCCCACACTCCTACCACCCCACAGCCGCCCGCACTCGCCCCATGCACCTCATACATGCGCAGACACCTCACGCTCACATCACTGCCCACACCCACCCTTAAAACAAGATCACACGCTCCGGCCGCCCCTCCTGCCCACCCGCCCAATACACCCACTCTCCCACCCCACCCACCTTGCAGCAAAATCACACCCCTACCCCTGCTCTAAATCATCTCACACTCATGATATACCAGGCCCAAATCCCAGCCACCTACACTCCCCAGAGACGCCACGCAACATTACCCCGGCATAAAATGCCACACTCACCATCCTTCTCCAGCATGCAACACAGCCCTGTCCAGAAGATAACACCTAGTGCCATGAGGATTCGACGAGCCATATGGGCGCCGCCCTTTGGACGGAAACGAGTCTGAGGATCTCACCACCTCATACGACTCCACTTCTCCATCGACTCATCCACCCTCTTCATCACCTGTGACGAGCAGCTAGATGAGAACTCAGCCACCACAGCCTGGCACGCCCTCTTCCAACATCTACAACCAGTCTACCACACCTACGACACCAAAATTTACCGCCTCCAGTCACAGGGACGTGACTTTTTCCCAGCAAACGGTGGTAAAATACAGTATAGTGCCACAGGGGTGGACCCAACACCCCTAGAAGGAGCCCACAGAGACGTACTGACAGCACGACAGGACTCAGGGCGACAACGACATTAGTCCGTTCGGGCCGTGCGCCCCTATAACCCGGAGCTCGCCCGCCGCCACCATAGCAGGAATACTAGACTACCTTCCGGGCGAGCCATCCCCAGCCAACATCGGGGTGGAGTTGTTACTCCAGCTCCAGTCAGCACCCCTGAGATGGCCTGTAGCCACTCAACCCTCCTGAAGAAGACGGCCTGTAGCTGCTCTGAGGGAAAACAGGAGATGACCGGCAGCCGCTCCCGCCTTTGTCAGGAGACAGCCTGTAGCCGCTCTGCAGGTGCCCTTCTCGAGTCAGCCTGTAGCTGCTCAACCTTCCTGAAAAAGACGGCCTGTAGGCGTTCTGAGGGAAAAAAGGAGACAGCCTGTAGCCTCTCTGAAGGTGTCCTCGCCGAGATGGCCTGTAGCCACTCAACCCTCCTGAAGGTAATGGCCAGTAGCCGCTCTGAGGGAAATTAGGAGATGGCCTGTAGCCGCTCTGAAGATGTCCTCCCCGAGACAGCCTGTAGCCGCTCAACCCTCCTGAAGGAGATGGCCTGTAGCCACTCTGAGGGAGGTCAGGAGATGGCCTGTAGCTGCTCCCGCCTTCATCAGGCGACGGCCTGTAGCTGCTCTGAAGGTGCACCCGAGTCGGCTTGTAGCCGCCCCCTCCCCCAGGCCACGGCCAGAAGTCGGGCCTTAACGACGGCCTGTAGCCACGCCCCTAGAAGACCATGGCCAGTAGCTGGGCCCTACGGCAGGAGACGGCCTGTAGCCGCTCCTCCGTCAGGTGCTGAACCCTGTTCGCCGACCTACAACTCAGAGGGAGTCCCCAGCCTGGAGGAATACTGGAGAGGTCCCATGGCTTCCGTTGGCCTCTTCTCCCTGCAGCCAGATCCGGAGAGGCCTCACCTGACTGACCCCGACATAGGCAGGCGCCACAGCCCCTTACTGATGGTGCCACTGAACACCGGGGACCCCAGCCCTCGGGACCTCCAGACCGCCCCCAGGACCCCCGGGCGGGACCTCCCTACACCCCGACGCCAGAGATCATCGTCCTCCGTCAGGCACCTGAGCGAGAAGTTCAGTCAGTTATTTGACCCCAGCCCTGAGGGCTGTACTCCCGCCCCAAGCCCCGAGAGTGCGGGGCTTTTCGCCACCCACAGCCCTAGATGAGAGAGGACGCCCCTACACGTGATCCCATGGCCCTGAACAAAGAGGCCCCTGGCAGAACCTAGCCCCATCAGTAAGGGGACTGGGACACTTCCCCCGCCCTTGTACCTGACCGCCACGACGCCCAGACCCAAAAGGAGTGACAGTGAATACACAGCATTCGTGACTCAGTGGTGTGAAGGCAGAACAGTGAATTAACCATATGAAGGAAGTCAGTGTAAGAAACACCAGTGACAATATAAAAGTGGGGGAATAAACAGAATTAAAAGTGAAGCCGTGAACACAGCCTAGCAGTGAAATACTGGTCTATTATAGTGAATACGCTACCATCTAATAACTCCGTATCATACTAAAATCATACACAGACCCCAGTGTTAAAGAAATAACTACCAGCAGTGTAATAGGGCCACCTGCTCCATCCATATAAATGTATCATGGACTTCCTGCAATAATAGTTAATAAACTTCTGCCCTAAGTGCTATTCATCTGACCCAACATTGATTTGAATTGTATCCTGCGCAATACTCATAACTCATATCTAAACCATGCATTATAATTGTCCAGTGTATCTGTAGTCTTGACATCTACCTGTTCCACTGTCGAACTTAGTAATACATATGTAAGGTGTTTTTGTGTCCAGCCTCTCTCCTATTTGTCTAAGCTCCGATCTAGAAAGGGAACCCAGCTACACACTAGGCGTTAGAGGGACGGGAAGCTGACCCCCAAACACCTAGCATTACACTGACGACTGGAGAAGGGCTAACATCACGCCATTACACAAAAAGGGTAGCAAGAGCAATGCGCTAAGTTACCGGCCTGTATCACTTTCAAAGTTATGGAAAGTTTTGTCAGGGAGGAGCTTATAACACGTGGAAAATAACTACATCCTGAGTATTGCGCAACATGGTTTTAGGACCGGGAGAAGTTACCTCACTAACATGCTGACATCCTTGGATGACAGTGAATGCAGTAGACAACCAGGTCTGGGTGGATGCTAATTACTTGAACTGTGAAAAGGCATTCAACGGAGTGTAAAGGTGGGAATGAAACTTAACAAATTAAATTAATTACTCACTGATTTGGCCAGGATTTGAACTCGGGCCCTCACGTTTCATATGCACGCACGTTACCACTGTGCCAAAAAGAGGATCCCCACATTGCTTCCAAGTAACGTGGGCTTTTACACACACCGTTACATCACTCTTTTCTCCCCCTGGTTATTAATGGTCAGTTTCAAACACACGTGGTAGCATAGCACACTGGAGGCCACCATTTGGGAAGCCCGAGAACCACACAGGCAGCTGATATAAGGCTGTCAACAACTACATCAATGCCCTCAAGGCCTCGCCTCACACCCCACACCGCTGCCAACCAAGGGAAAGGTGGAAATGATACAGGTCAGCCTATTCACGAATTTTCTCAGGTCTTCCGAGATATCATACACATTGGATTCAATGCTCTCCCAACTTGTTGTTCGTCACGTGGACTAGAAAACTGTTTTGTGAGAATTATAAGATTGCCTTTGGATTTCTGTCTGTAGTAAGGTAGCAATATCTAAGTCTACCCTGGCTGTAGCTACAGCAACTCTCTCAAGATCCAGAGTGGCACAACATTCAACATTTTCGAAGAAACGAGTTAGGCGGCTCTCTGGTCTTCTAATTCTAGCAAGGCAATGTCTCATGGCTTTAAGACTGAACGAACTGTTTGGGGAGATTTAGGCGTTACCTTAGGTGCTTCTGTGAAAGTCACGGTAGATGGAGGTTTTTGTGGATTTTGTAAGTTTTGGTAACAACCCTGATCACTTTATACCAAGGGACTGATTCACTGGGTTTGGGGCATTATCAGTTGGTTGTGTGGGGTTATCTCTAGCTCTAAGTTCTGTCACTTCATCTACTAATTTTTGGAGTATGTCCTGCTGTCACAGTATGATCCTTGCGAATTCCTCAGTCTCATTGTTCCTAAGCTGGTCAGGCCTATCAGGTAACACATCTGCTTGCTGTCTCTCTAAGGTTGTGTTAATTTCATTGTCATCATTGGGAGGGGAGATTTCTGCTTCAAGCTTGCACAAATGTTCCATCTTGCATATTTTCTTGGCATGCAATTAGTATTAAAATTTGCACCGTTCCAAATCTAATTTGCATACAAACATGCTGAGAAATGGAAACGTGGAAACTAAACTCTTTGGCTAGGGGTTCGTGATTAATCTGGGAGTATAGCTGATTAACAGCACAGCACAACTCATTCCTAACTCCTAGGAAATATCCCACCACTGCCACCAATGTAAAGGTGGGAATGAAACTTAACAAATTAATCACTGGTCTGGCCAGGATTTGAACTCAGGCCCTCACGCTTCACACACGCGCATGTTACCACTGAGCCAAAGAGAGGCTCCCCGCTTTGCCTCTAAGCAGTGAGGGCTTTTATACACTCCAATTCAGGAGTACCTCACCGACGGCTGGTGGTGAAGCTGCAAGCTGTGGATATAACAGGGGATACGAAGAGATAGATAACCAATTTTCTGGCCAACAGGACATATCAGGTGGCCATAAGGGGTGCCTTATTGGAATGGCTACCAGTGAAGAGTGGCATACCTCAGGGATCGGTGGTGAGCCCAATTCTTTTCATTATTTACATAAATGATCTTGTGAACAACCTGGAGTCACTGGCAAGCCTGTTCACAGACAACGCCAAGATATACAGAACCATCAAGACCCGGGAGGACTATGAGGCACTGCAATGAATATGGACCGGGTGTCAGAATGGAGCTGGAAGTGGCTACTAACAAATAATGTGGACAAGTGTAAAACTATGCACTCCGGCCGTGGGAACCCCAGGACCAACTAAAGGCTTGGCACGAGAGCTAGAAAAGTCGCAGGTGGAGAAGGACTTGGGTGTCTTTATTTAAGCGGACCTGAAGTCCTCTATGCACGTGGCAAAGGTGGCACCTGAGGCCAACAGCGGGTTAGGGATAATTAAAATGAACTTCTCATACACGTACATTGAGAGGGAGATCCTGCTGCCCCTGTGTACTGCTCTGGTGAGGCCGATATTGGATTATGCATCCCAGTGTTGGTCACCCTACCTAATAGAAGACATAAAGTTGCTGGAGCAAGTCCAGCACAGAGCAACCAAGTTTGTGCCAGAGTATGCAGATCTACCATACGAGGAGAGGCGTAAAGCCCTTGGCCTGCAGACACTGGAAGACAGAAGGAAAAAGGAGGACATGATCGAGGAGTACAAAATTGTCCACGGCCACGAAGACATCCCCTGCACCAAGTTCTTCAAATTTAGTGGCATCAGCCTGATGGGGCACAGTTTCAAACTGGCTGTGCCAGACCACTGGAGAACCACACTCAAGGGAAATTGGTTTTCAATACGCACACTGCAAGAGTGGAACCAGTTACCAGAAGAAGTAATATCAGCACCATCTATAGCCGTGTTCAAATCTAAGTACAACAAACATAAAAGGTTATGAGTAATGGAAGGCTGGCACAGTATATTAGAGGTGGGGACCTGACAAGAAAATATTCTTGTTTCCCCACTTACCAATACAGTAGTGCACCAACTTTCGCTACAGCAGGATTCGCGGAATCCACTTTCGCGCCATGCACCAAATATTCCCTAACTTCCACTTTCGCTTGAAAAAAATCGATTTTCGCGCACAAATTTTGGGTTTGGGACAATATTTTGAACTTTGAATTTCCTGCACCGCCCGCCCGCAACCCACCGCCATCTTGAATGACGTCATGTCAACACTCTGTCCACCCATTCCCGCCATTGTGTACGAGCGTGCTAGCTCCATTGTGTTGGATTCTCACGGCCATAGAGGAGCTTAACCTGGATGAAGATTTCGATGGATTTGTTCAAGAGAACCTAGCACAAAGGGAAATTCAGCACAGAGTGGAAGTGTTGCATCAAGTTGCATCTGAGGAGGCAGAGAGAGTGGTAGCGAGGCAGCAAGAGGTGGCGCCAATACGTCTGGCGTGGCTAAATAAGCCCGCCACGCGCCTCGGATACTTACCCCCAACATCCATTAAACAGCTCAACCTGGTCTCTGTGGTATGTTTCTCCTCATATAATGTGTACTGTACAGTTTTTATTGTTTGTATCTCACAATGCAATGTACAATAGTGATTTGATGTACTGTATTGCAAGTGAAAATGAAAATCTTATGTTACTTTAGGATAACCGGGAACCAATTAGCCTTTTTGCCATAAAGACAATGCCCCAACTTTCGCTAATTCCACTTTCGCGCATTATTTTTGGACCCAATTAGGCGCGAAAATTGGTGCCCCACTGTACTAGGTAAGCAATATTAGGTAAGCAAACCCACACATTCATTAAACACACACATACACACACACACACACACACACACACACACACACACACACACAAGCTATGATACTTCATCATCGCCCACCTACACACTTATCTTCTTGTGGGTTTGAGGGACGTGGCCAAAATAACAGCCCAATGTCATTCCATTGCAGACTAAGTATGGCCTCGTTATATGCGAGACAGCTGCCTAGCTTTACAGATGTCAGGCATGTACCACATGACATGATGCGCAACAGAGGGTCCCCATCACCTCCTCCCAAAAGGATGTGAAGAGAAGTTTAAAACTCCCAGATGCCAGATGGTCTCTTAAAAGTGTACGGAGGGAGTGGAACCTTGGGCACCGCAACATGAAATATCCTATGCTTTCTTCAATCCAGGAACACGCATTTGGCACCAAGGGTGCTCAATCATATCCAGATGGTACTGGTCCCTATCACCTCTCCCAAAAGGATGTGAAAAGTTGAAAACACTCAGAGATGCCAGATGGTCTCTCAATAATGTGTGGAGGGTGTTAAACCTTGGGCACCCCAACAAGAATTAATGTTCTATGGTTTCTTCAACCCAGAAACACCATTGGCACCAAGGGTGCTCTATCATACCCAAACGGTAGATGGGACCTGAGAAGCCCATGTGGCCCAATCGGAACCTGGTGATGGCAACATCATCCCCACATGGATGACGAGCCCAAGGATGTGCAAAGGAGTTAGTGTGAAAACATCCCAGGTGGAAGGAAGCCAGGTCAGTCGCAAGCTTTTCATTCAAGTATGACATGCAGGCACCTCGTACGAGGCTAAGGAATGTGGCAGTATCAGGTGTCATGGTTACCAAACTGCTGGAGGTCAGTGCTCGGCTTGCTGCTGGATCTGCAATTTCATTTCCACAGATGCCTACATGTAAGGGGATCCACTGAAGGCAAAAGTGACAGGGAGGAGGGGCAAAATAACATGGCCACTCCTTACATAAGTCACTGGACGATCTGAGAGGAAGAGGGTAAAAGGCAAAGGAGACTAGGTACGTAAAGCCACTGGTTGAGGGTGGAGGAAGGTCCTTACAAACTTGAGGGCCTGGGGGATGGCTAGAGTTCTGCAGTCAGGACATCATCCTGCTCCTTGAAAGACCAGGTTTGGTATGAGGAACGGTCCTCAAAATAGGCGACCGAGGCAAAGGAAAATGGGGGAGGGGGGAGTAGGTCCCATCCGTGAAAATTCTAAAGGAGTCCAATTTAAGGAAGAGCTGCTGTGCCAAGACTGCATCAGCTGACTTCAGGAACAGCACTAGGAGATGGGGGGAAACAAATCCATCCAAGGGGGGACAGGGAGAAGAGGGACAGCTGGGGTGGGCCAGGGGAAGTCTAGAGATAGGGTGTGGCATGTGTGGATGTTTCAGAGAACAAAGGGTAACCACACTCGTGGTCTGGGGGGTGGTGAAGGACCATGGGGAGATGGTAGAGGGAGAAGACTGGGTGGTTTGAGGTAAGAGCAGAAATGCAACGGAGCAGCTGACAGTCCAACTCCATGCGATAGATGGAAAGGGATATCACCCAAGACTCCGCATGAAGTGGACCTAAAAGCACCCAGAGCAAGGCAAAGTGCAGTGTTCTGGACAACATCCAACTCCTTGAGGTGACTCTGGGCAGCCAGTTTATAAAGGGAGGAATCATATGAAAGCCTGCTGTGGATGAATGCCAGATACAAGCAGAGGAGAGTACTTCAGTCAGCATCTCAGTGAACTCCTGCAACACACTTCATGATGTCCAGGTGTCTTAGGCATATTGACCAAAGATATTCATTATGAGGGGCCCAGGTGAGAAGGGGTCCATCTAGATGGAGGCTGGGAAACTTACTCCGGGTCAATAGGGTGCGAGGCTCCCCAGCAAGCCAAATCATCGGCATGGAGGGGAACCTCAAATGGCTGAAGCACATAAAAGCACTCATTTGTGCATTAAATGTAAATCCTGAGTCTGCATCCCAGGTGGCAAAGGCATCCACGAATTGCTGGAGGTGATGTTGGGCCTCCCATAATGAGGCAGCACTTCAGAGGATGGAAACATCATCGGCATAGGCTAGACCAGGGTGGGTACTCCAGAGGATGAGGTCAGAAATTCAGACATTAAAAAGAAAGGGACTGAGAACAGATCTCTGTGGTAGCCTACTCCCCACTTGACACGGATGGGGTAGGAGTAAGTGGGCTACCCCCAAGAGAGATGGAAAAAGACCGCTCCTCCCAAAAACTCTGTACTGTACCCAGGCAAGTGCAGAGCTTGTGGCGCCAAGACGACACAACTTGTAAAGGATCCTGTCATGGGAAGCAGAATCAAAGGACCCCTGGAGTTCCACAATGACTGCCAGGAGTATCTGCTGCTGATAGTGGACGTGCTAGTCATACTAGAGAACATCAGATCCCCCCCTCCCAGGGCAGAATCCACACTGAACCTCAGACAGGCAGCAGTCATGCTCAGTCCATTAGGAAAGCCGGCGGCACTAATTTATCCTCTCAAGCACCTTTCTGGCACTGGATTGCAACACTATCAGCCTGTTCAAAGCTGAAGAAGGGTCCTTCCCTGTATTGGGGTAGGGAAGGTGAGAGGCTTTCTAGCAGGAACGGAGGACTCCCGGGCCCAGACACCCAGCCGTCATGAAAGATGTCAAAGAGGGTGGCAGTATGTGTGATATATATATATATATATATATATATATATATATATATATATATATATATATATATATATATATATATATATATATATATATGTCTCTCGGTACTGCACTGTAAAAAAAAAAAATGCCCTATATCTATGGTAATTCATGAAGCATAACTAGTAACTTGTGAATGACTCATTTCAAATCTTGCAAAATCAAACTTCCCTCACAACCAAGCATCCAGACCATTAAATAATCCTAATGACAGTAGAATATTCTGGTCAACTCTCGGTTCTTTCAATACCGGTAATGACTTTAACAAGTCATCACCCATTCCCACACTAAAATCTTCAAACATTATAAATGACCCACGTGGAAAAGCAAACATCCTTGTCGGTACGTTTGCCAGAAATTCTATCCTAAAGCCCCCATACACGCTCAGAGAGCTCTCTCAGTTCATTTGTCACATGCCAGTTTGCACATATATTGCTCAAGTTGAAGTGACAGGGACCTGTGCTACCAGGGTTATGCAAAGTGACTTCACACATTATTCAGTCTGTCATGCATCAGTTTGGCTGAGACGATGAACAAGGAGGACATGGCAGCTTCACCCGGCGAAGAGGAGTTGATGCTGTTGGGTCTGTGCGCTGTGGCTTAGTACAAAAGGAAGAGAAAATTAAAAAGAACAAAATGGACGAAGGATTGGCTGCAAAAACGAGATCAGTTTTCGCATACGAATCTGTTACAACAGCTCCGACTTGAGCCAGGAGACTGACATAACTACCTCAGAATGGACGAAGACGCATACAGGAATCCACTGTCACTGGTTGCTCCAAGGACAGAGCGAATCGATACGTGCATGAGCAGAGCCATAACATCAGATGAGCACCTAACTGCAACACTGAGACATTTAGCAACAGGACGTTCATATGAGGATCTCAAATATTCGGCTGCTATCTTTGTACATACACTTCAGATTATTCCCGATACTTGCCGCGCTATTATGAATGCTTTGCAACCGGAGTATATGAAGGTAAGGGATGCAATTTGATGGTTATGAATGTAAATGACTGACTGTGAACACACTATGATAAACATGTTACAGGGGCAGTGTGTAAATACGGATGTCAATAAATCAGTATAGATTCTTTGTTACATATTTTGAGATTATGTATATACATACATGCCGACTCCGTACCTTCTTTACCCCTGCACAGTTGTTGACTTTATACACGGGTTTATTCGCCCCTGTGTAAAGTACAGCTCTTATGTGTGGGGATGCTCCCCACATACAGCTCTTCTCAATAGGGTGGAGTCAAAGGCTTTTCGTCTCATTAACTCTCCTCCTCTTACTGGCTCCTTTCAACCTGTCTCTTCACAGCACTGTTGCATCTTTATCTCTTTTCTATCGCTACTTCAATGGTCACTGCTCCTCTGAACTGTCTGCTTGCATCCCTCTACCTCTACGACGGGTGCGTAGCACCCGTCTAGCAACAAACTCTCATTCCTTTTCTGTCCAGCTCTCTACTGCAAGAGTTAACCGTTACTCCCAGTCCTTCATTTATGCAACAGGTCAACTCTGGAACTGTCTCCCTCTGTCTGTGTTTCCTACTTCCTACGATCTCCAGTCTTTCAAACGCAGTGTGTTCAGGCATCTGGAAATGTACGGATCTTGAATTTGGCTCTCTTTTGTATTGTTTTTTTTTTTTTTCTTGGAAGGAACGGTTTGCAGGCTCCTGGCCTTTGGTTCCTTCTTCCTTGCATAAAAAAAAACAAAATGCTCAACCCATCATAACCCATACAAACTGTAATGTAACCCTAACGTATTGTCACCCAAATTCCAGCAAACCGTAAACAATATTTAGCATATAAATGTCTGTAGAAGCAACAGACTGTATTCCGGTGGTAACTGATTACGTTGTGAGGCAAGAGATTGTATTCCGGTGGTAACTCATTATGTTGTGAGGCAGGAGACTGTATTCCTGTGGTAAATGACTATGTTGTAGAGAAGGGGTACGGGTGCAATATGTGAGGGTATGTGTAGCATAGGTAGAGTTAATTACTACAGCTATATAATTTTTTCATGCCTAAGCAACTAATCTGCTACGGTACAATGGAAGCAATAAAAATCCTTGATTTATTAGATCATAAAAATATTGGTACTCTTGATCTGATGGGCATGCGTGGCGCAGCGACTCATATTGCCACCGCAGGCCTACTACATCCGATTACAACCCAGGTTTCACGGGTTAGTTGTGGATATATTTTACATATTCTGTACGTTGTTATAACACCGAGTCTGCTAAAGAAATAAAGGATTTTTCCATGACATGTCCAGTCTGTCAAAAAGTATATGGCACTTCCGTCTTCACATTCTGAAACACTGGACGATGCTTTTGAAAATAAAATCCGGCAACTTTTCATGATTGCTTCACTAAAAATACAGCATAAAGGTATTGATGATACGAGAGAGAGAGAGAGAGAGAGAGAGAGAGAGAGAGAGAGAGAGAGAGAGAGTCTACAAAACCATCTCTTACGACTTCTAAGTAGCATGGAGGGCTTCGTAGCTCCTCTTTCTTAGCGATTTACTGTCTTGTTTGTTTATATTTATCGCTTCAGTATTGACATTACATATAAGAAGCTGGTGAGGTGTGTGTGTGTGTGTGTGTGTGTGTGTGTGTGTGTGTGTGTGTGTGTCGCCTCAGTATTGACATAACATATAAGAAGCTGGTGAGGTGTGTGTGTGTGTGTGTGTGTGTGTGTGTGTGTGTGTGTGTGTCGCCTCAGTATTGACATAACATATAAGAAGCTGGTGAGGTGTGTGTGTGTGTGTGTGTGTGTGTGTGTGTGTGTGTGTGTGTGTGTGTGTGTGTGTGTGTGTGTGTGTGGCCTCAGTATTGACATAACATATAGGAGACTAGTGTGTGTTCTTACCTAGTTGTTCTTACCTTATTGTATCTTTACAGCATTAGGAATGAGGCAGGCTCTTACCGTCCCGTGTTTTGAACCATTTTTATCATATATGTCTAAAATTGTGAATTATTTTGGCACACACTATTTCCTTCGGTAGTGCATTCCACTGATCAACTGCTCTATTTGGGAAACTGAATTTCCTTAAGTCTATGTTTGTCTGTAGATACTTGCCCCACAACTGTGGTGGGGCACGGGCCAACAAAAAGCCCGTCAGGGTAAGATGCAGGAAAAAGCTCCCTTTGGAGCATAGCACGGCAGGCAGACTGGCGAACGAAGGAAAGGCGGCAGAGGGAGGGGAAGATGCGACGGTTGATGGTGAGGTCGGCTACCCGATGATCGACAAGGGCAAGGCAGGAGGAGAGAGCTGGGTGGAAATCGCGGCGCCGATGAAGGGGGCGCCGACGACGAGCTCCAGGTGGAAGAAGCCCCGAGCGACTTGACAGTTGATAGTAAGGCTGGCTGCCCGATGGTCGACGAGGGCAGGGCGAGACGAGAGAGCTGGGCAGAAAATCACGGCGCCGACGGAGGGTGCGTCGACGACGAACTGCAGGTGGAAAACGCCCCGACGCTGCCCTCAACCCCCTTGCCCGTGGTGGAATATGGCGGTGGAAGCTCGCCCAGCTCCCCAGCAGCAGCAGATGGACGTCAAGGAGGGTAGTCCCAGTCACGGTCGATAGGAGAGAGGGCCCTGATCCAGGTAGTGGCGCAGGGAGGGTCGTCGGCCGTGGTCTACTTGCTGGTGGATGGCGGAGGAGCCTCGACCTCCTGGTGGGCAAATGTAGGCCCTCAGACTACAGGTGGAAGACAGGTCCTGCCTCCTTGGCTGCTACGGCTGCTACGGAGAACTGGTCCCGCCAGGAACAGTGGTGCAGATGTTGCCGCGACAAGAGATGGCCTGCGAGGTTCCTTAAGTCTTTATCACCTCTACAGTATTTATATACAGCTTCTGCAGTGTCTTAATCTTGCATCCCCATAGGTTATAAACTCATTTACGTCTATTTTCTCTTTTCCTGTCATGCACTTATATAACATAATCATGTCGCCTCTTTTCCTTCTCTCCTGTAGGTTTAATTTTCCGAGTCTTTGTTCACAGCTTAGGTCCCTTAAACTTGGTGCCCATCTTGTGGCGGCCCTTTGTACCTTTTCAATCTTATGTCTTTTGAGATGCGGGTTCCAGACCACAGATGCATACTGCAGAGTTAGTCTAATGAATGATGTTATCTTTGTCAGCATGTCTTCATTTATATATGTGAATGCTACCGTCATATTAGCAAGCAGTGTGTACATATTCCTAATTTTTTCATTTATATGGTCAGCCGATGATAGTTTGTTATTGATACTCACTCATAAATACTTTTTCCTTTCTGATGTGTGTAGGGTTGAACTTCCGAACTTATAGTCCCAGTCTGGTCTTTTTTCACTTTTACCCAATATTATTGCATGACATTTGTCCACATTGAATTCCATTTGCAGTCTATTGCTCCATTCATGAAGCTTGTTTAATTCCTCTTGTAGCTGTATGCAAGAGTCGGTGTTTGTAATTTCCCTTTCTATTTTTGCATCATCAGCAAACATATTTAGGTGCTTCCATTTCCAATATTGCTGTCTGTGTCATTTATATAAACTAAAAACATAATTGGTGCCAACACCGAGCCCTGTTGAACTCCACTTCTCACTTCTCTCCATGATGAGTAATTTCCCCTTAGCGCTGTGTATGTGTGTGTGTGTGTGTGTGTGTGTGTGTGTGTGTGTGTGTGTGTGTGTGTTCTTACCTAATTCTTACCTAATTGCATCTTTACAGGAATGAGTCAAGCTCGTACTGTCCCGTGTCTTAAACCATATTTATCGTACATATCCTTAAATTTGTGAATTGTTTTGGCACACACTATTTCATTCGGTAGTGCATTCCATTGATAAATTGCTCTGTTTGGGAAACTGAATTTCCTTACGTCTTTATCACCTCTCTTCCTATGTAGTTTTTTGCAGTGTCCTCTTGCTGATGCTTCTCCATATGTTAAGTAATCATTTATGTCTATTTTCTCCTTTCCTGATATGCATTTATATAGCATTATCATGTCACCTCTTTTCCTTCTCTCCTGTAGTGTTGGTAGATTCGGTTTATTTAGTCTTTCTTCGTAGCTTAGGTCCCATAAGCTTGGTATCCATCTTGTAGCGGCCCTTTGAACTTTTTCAATCTTGTCTATGTGCTTTTTGAGATGAGGACTCCAGACTACTGATGCATATTCCAGGGTTGGTCTAATGAATGATGTTATTATCCTTCTTAGCATGTCTTCACTTATGTATGTGAATGCTATTCTCATATTTGCAAGCAGTGTATACATGTTCCGTACCTTCTCGCTGATGTGGTCAGCCGGAGATAGTCTGTTATTGATAATCACACCTAGGTCTTTCTCTCTTTCTGATGTATATAGGGTTTTATTTCCTAACTTATAATCCCAATCAGGTCTTTTTCCACTTTTACCAAACTTGATTACATAACACTTGTCCACATTGAATTCCATTTGCCATGTACTACTCCATTCATGAAGTTTATTTAATTCTTCTTGTAGCTCTTTACAAGAGTCTGTGTTAGTAATTCTCCTTTGTATTATTGCATCATCTGCAAACATATTCAGATAGCTCTCATTTCCAGTGTTACTGTTTATATCATTTATATACACTAAAAACATGATTGGTGCCAGGACTGAACCCTGTGGTACTCCACTAGTCACTTCTTTCCATGCTGAGTAGTTTCCTCTTAGTACTGTCCTCATTTCTCTTTTTATGAGAAAGTCTTGCATCCAACAAAACAGTTTGCCTCGAATTCCTCCTTGATGGTACAGTTTCCATAAAAGTCTTTGGTGTGGTACTGTGTCAAAAGCTTTCTTGAAATCTAAATAGATACTGTCCACCCATCCTTCCCTTTCCTGTATTGTGTTTGTTACTCTGTCATAGTAGCTCAACAGATTAGTAACACATGATTTTCCTTTTCTGAAACCAAACTGTCTTTCTGTTATCATACTGTGTTCTTCTAGATGATTTACCCAAGCTTTTCTTATAAGTTTTTCTAATACCTTGCTTACAACACTGGTCAGTGATACTGGTCGGTAGTTGAGTGGATTTTCTCTATTTCCTTTCTTGAATAAGGGGACAATATTTGCCTTTTTTCCAAATATCTGGTTGTTTACCTTGACTCAAGGATTTCTTGAAAATTAAAAATAATGGTTTACATAACTCCTTTGCACATTCTCGTAATACCCAACATGAAATTTCATCAGGACCACTTGCTTTTCCTCTGTCTAATCTACTTAACTCCTCCTGTATTACTTTTTGTGTTATTTGTATATCTGGTAGTATGTGTGGACATGCGTGTTCCACATAGTCCCTCTCAAAATTTTTTTCTTCTGTAAAAACTACTTGGAAATTCTTATTTAGTGCTTCACAAATATCTTTCTCTTGTGTATAAGTGATTCCCTCGTCCGTAATGGATTGTATTATATCTTTTACTTTAGTTTTGCTTCTGATATAGCTGTAAAACAGCTTTGGTTGATCACTACTTTTATTTATTATATCCTCCTCAAACTGTTTTTGGGCTTCCCTCCTTATTCTTGTATAGTCGTTTCTTGCCTGTTTGTAATTATTGTACGCCCTTTCACTATTGTGTCTTCTGTATCTATTCCACAACAAATCTCTTCTTTCTTTTGATTTTTTACATTCTGTATTGAACCATTTCTGTATTTTCTTATCTGCTTGTTTGTGCTGTGGGATGTACTTCTGGACTCCTATTTCATAAAATTCACAAAAATTTTTATATACAGCATTTAAATCTTGTCCTCTAAGCTCATTTTCCCAATCAACTTCTAAGAAATACTTCTTTAGGTCTTGATAATTTCCTTTTTTATAGTTTAGGCTCTTTTTGTAACTGTCATTGCTGTTTACTATGTCATATGCTATCCTGAAGTTATAGTTTAGTACTGCATGATCGCTTTTGCCGAGCGGAGGGTGATATATTAAACTGTCAATATCATTTTCTTGCCTTGTAAATATTAGATCTAGCACTGAAGGTACATCAAGTCCTCTTTTTCTGGTGGTTTCCCTCACATGTTGCGTTAAGAAAAACTCTTGTACGAGATCCAGGAGCTTTTGGTCCCAACAGCTTTCTTGGCTATTTATATCTAGAGTATTCCAATTTATATTTGTATTGAAGTCCCCAGTTAGTATAATTCTTTCCGATTTCTCTTCCATTTTATGTAGCAATGATCTTACACTCTAAATTGTACTCTCTGGCAGGTCCTCATATTCGTCTGTTTCCCATGTGTTTGATCTGGGTGGCATGTACAAATTGGCTACAATTACTTTACCTTCAGATGTGTCGATCTCTACTGCAATCAGTTCTACTTGTGATGACATATCTAGTTTTATTTCCTTGACTTTTAGATTTTTCTTAGTTAATATTATAATTCCTCCTAATTTTTTTAAATATCTGTCTCTTCTCCATATATTGTATTCCTCTAAGTTTAGTATGTCATTTGATATCCTTGGTATTAATTTTGTTTCAGTTAGGCATATTATTTGTGGTTCATTTTCTCTGACATAATCATTCATCTCTAGTAATTTAGATACCATTCCATCCACATTTGAGTACATCAACTTTATCATCTTGTTTATATACTTGTCCTGACATGGTTCTACTACCTTCCTCCTTTTTCTTCCATCCTGTTTGTGTACCACTTTCGTACCTGCAATCCTATTACTTTGTAAAAATATTTCTTCTTGTCCTCTTCTGATCTTCCCTCATTTTTTGTTTTTGCTTCCTCCCTTTTCTCTTTCAGTAATTCCATTTCCTCTTGTGTTAGGCATCTTTTTTATCCATATATTTTTGAACTCCTCTTTTTCCTTAAGATTCTTTGCATTTTTTAGTATCTCTTCCACAGTGTTTACACTCTGGAAAGTCACCTTTAGAGGTCTTGTCTTGCTTTTCTCGTATTTCCCTAACCTTTTGTGTTCCTCTATGTCTTTACTACAGATTTCCTTTGATACTTCTTTCAGTAAGCTCATTACATTTGTCATCTCCTTTTTGTCTCTTGTGATCTTATTTTTAACTTCATCCTCTTCTATACCAGTGATTACTATTGATTTGTTTATCTCTACTGAATCTCTGACTAACTTTGGATTGTTTTGGATTATTCTTTTCACCTCCTTTTTAATGCCTTTTTCCTCCACCCTTGTTTCTAAGTCTTTCTTTACTTTCACCATTTCTGTATACGTGGTTTTTACATCATTTTTGTAGCTTTGCACAGCTTCGTTTACTTGTGTTATCTTCTCCTCAATATCACTGCTCTGGTCAATAAGACTGCTAACTTGCCTAATTGTCTCTGTGTCATTTTTGAACTCTTCCATAACACTCTCGTGATTGACTACTGTACTTGCCATTTCACTAATTTTCTTCTTAAGTGTACTCAATTCCACGGTTAGTTCACTGATGGTTGTGTCTTTCTTATTGGCCTCCCTTCCTAGTTTTTCTATTTCTTCCTTTTGCAAGTGCATCTGCTTCTTTATTTCATCAATTTCATTTTTGAAAGCCATTTCTAGTTTGTTTACACGTTCAACCAGTCTATTGTGGGTCTCTACTTCAACCAGTTCTTGGTAGAAATCATCATTTTGCTTTTTACCTTTATCCCTTTTCTTTTCCAAATTTGTTTTATTGAAGTATGTATCCATTTTGCAATACTTAAAGTGCAAAGCATATACTTACGATCTCCGTCTTGTTGTAAACAAACCTCAGAGATGACTCAGCGTATTCTTTCGTCTTGGTTCTATTTCCTGTTTTTACAAGTCTTGTTGAAACTTATTTTTTTTTTCCTTTTTATAATGAACAATCATTTAGTCTAACCTGGTACTGAGCTTGACTCATACAAAGATACTATTTAGGCAATGCCACTGGCCGTGATGATTTGGTACGGAGCGCCGGTGTCACACGTCCACCTAGCTTGAATCCCCCTGTGTGTGTGTGTGTGTGTGTGTGTGAGAGAGAGAGAGAGAGAGAGAGAGAGAGAGAGAGAGAGTAAACCTTATTATGCAAACTATAAAGGAAATACTTCTGTGTTTAGACAGTCACAATAAGGGGCTGATGGTGCTCATGCAAGTGGTGTTAGCGAGTGCACAGTGGGCACAGTAAGAAGGAACCCTGAGATGACTGATGTTGCAGTTCGGATGGCATTGCAACGTGTGGAAAGAAGCAATGTGAGGGATGTGCTGAGAGAATATATTTCAATGATTTATATCTGCGCCGAACGTGAGCATAATCTGCCCATCAATGACATTCACTTGTGTCAAAAGAACAAGGAAGTTTATGGTAAAATTATACATCAGTGACACTGTTGTGTCAAAAACAAGGAAGTTTATGTACGTACAGTTGTATGTAAGTGACATTCGATTGTCAAAAGAACAAGGAAGTTTATGGTCCAGTTGTACGTAAGTGACATTCGATTGTGTCAAAAGAACAAACAAGTTTATGGTAAAGTTTTACAAGTAATATACCTACAGTCAATCCGAGAGTTTTGCGTGAGTAAAGGTAGCTGAACGAGTTTGTCAAGCAGATTGAGCTTCACTACGATCAGTTGCAGGGTAATGCACCTGCTGCCTGTCACTACACTTCCTCTAGTAAAGAAATTGAGATGAATGTGGCTTCGAAAAAGCCAAGGATTTCAATAAGGATGAGATTGGGCTATCTGGAAGTCCCTCCTTTCTTCTGTACTGTACTTTTCTACCACAGGAAGAAAGGCAGGCCAGTCATTGTCGTTTCTCAAGGTGACTGACATTATTTGTTGCCGTATGCCCTATGATGTTATTGTTTTATGTTGCGTCTTATCGGTAAATAAACAGGCAAGGTATGTCTTTATGAAGCATGTCAGTAAGCAAGTTTGGACAACACCCGTTATTTTGAGTGGGGAGGGGGAAGTGAGGGTCAGACCTGAGATATCATTACCACACTACCTTCTGTGTGGTAAACAGGACAGTAATGGGTTTAATGGACTGACGTACATGGCTTGGAGTTACACGCGACCTGAGGTTAATTAAATATGCCTTGTGTAATATTCTATCGTATAACTTACTAACAGAAGCAATATCATTTGTGGTATTAAGGGACACCCGTTTCTGTGTATTTGTAATTACTGCTAATCTTTTAGATCATGAGGATTTACCCTGCATGTCATACTCTTCGTAACACTGTCGGAACACAACAAACACCTCAGAGACACCCGTCACCTGGGTGTAATTTCATGCTCTTGTTACTTTTGGTGGCTTAATGGACTATATCGGTAGTAACATTATACCTTGTAAGTTGAGGGCGCTACAGTATATAACAATCACCTGTCAACCTGGTATTATATTGGAATTACACCCAACTAGAGGAGACTGGAATTATGTTCATTATTTGGTTTGTGTTTGTACGCAATTTCGTTTCTACACACGCACACCTATCGCATCTGTGTCTAAATTAGGTTTTGTTAGGTTGTCAGCTTAGTATATATTAGTTTGTTAGGATAAATTAGGTTAGGTTAGTTCATCTTAATGCAGATGCAATAAAAGACGGAGATAGGAGCACATCTCCCTTCAGTTATACGTACAAAACATTTGCGACGGATGGTTACAGAAAAGGTGTTTAGTACTGCATAATTTCAGTAATGAGCCTATTATTTTCAGTGGCCGTTAGGTGTAATTCCGAAAATTTTCCCCAAACTAAACATAAAAGTGGTAGGCCTTTGGCTGGATCGTATTGCCTTACCACAGTACTGCACAATCCATCACCCCTGGGGGCTCGCGTAAGGAATTATCATCAATCTGAGGGTTTTCTTTAGCCAGGGATGGGCGCCTCTTCCTCAGTCTCCAACCCCTTACAACCCAATACTTTGTCCAAGAACTTAAAGTACAAGAACAAAACGTATCATACACAAGATATACGATAAAAAGTTATTCCTTGTATTAAAAAAGATAAAATAAAACAAAATATAGTTCAAATAAATCATATCAAACCGCTCATGGGTAGTGCTGATAAAAAAGGTGCTCATTTTTGCCATAGGTAACGGTCAGGAATGGGTTACCTGTTACCACTACCAGTTCTACCTGCCTTAAAGCCGCGCCTCCCTCAGTTTCCTTCTCAATAACACACGTTTCCGTGCCGGCCATCCGCTCCACAGCTTCCCAAATCTGCTTGTCTGCCTGTCTCATTCTGATTTGGTAAGCTTTTCTGCCTGCACCTTTCCGTGCCGGCCATCTGCTCCACAGCCACCCAAAACTGCTTGTCTGTCTGCCCCATTTTGATCTCGTACACCACATACTGTCAGGCGTTCAACATCCTGCTGCCAACGATATACGGACCACAACACCAAAATACAAACACCATACTGTACAAAATACCATACAAACACCCAACCCACATACGTTACCTTAACATTCCACAGCATGCCAAATTCAGCCACTTCATTCCGGTGGGGAAGCAACACTTCAACATAAAACAAGTGAGCTTGTTGCCCACTGCAAGGCAAAATACAAAAGGATTTTCAGCAACACACCAACTACCATCACGGGCAACAGATAAAGCACATTCCAAAAACACTATATCACACATCCCAACATAATCAGTATTTCAATGATAACACCAAATTTCCAACCTATGTCTAGGCAGGACAGGTCCACCCAGCCTATCCTGTTTGTGAAGTTCGGGCGCGGATCCAAGCACTTCATCCGGATTCCTGGCAAGAATATCAAATTCCAGGATAAAAACAAACATCACACACAAATACTGACAAATAGACTAGTTCTATTACCCATTGCCAAAAGGGTTTGGGAATCCAGCTTCCAACAGAAAACCACTCATCACCGCGGTCACCACTGCCTTTTCCACGTCGGAGTAAGACATTTTGAAGGCTCGAAAAATCAGATAAAACTACACCTTAGTGGATAATAACAATGTGATATATGTAGATGACTTACCACTTTTACAACGCTAAGGAGAGTGACTCGCTCATGCAGGTGCTAACCTTTTGTAGCCCCAAGACGCCGGACGTGGATATTATGAATACTTCGCGTGGCGAATGTTTCGTTATTTTTCTTCCATTATTACCTCAGTGCCATTCAGACCCTTTACACTTACACATTTGAAGAAAAGCAAAATCCTTATTCTTAACTTTAGTAAAATAAGATTGATTTAGTGTTACAATTACATATCAAGAAACGTCAAGTAGGTAATATTTTTGAGACTGCCTTATTCGGTCTTGCCATAAACTTAAATTCAAATCTGCGTTTGTAGTTTTGAGTACACCATAGTAAAGGCAACATAAAGTAGCCATATTGCTTAGTGATACTCACTTTTTCATTTCCTAACTGTTGTTTCCTCAAAGACAGGAATACATAAATTTTCACAATGGCTTATCCAAATTCCTTGGAAAATATCATGCATAGTTATGACACCTACCACAATACTAACCTGCTAGCCTGGGCCCTCCATATCCTTTCCACACCACCTTTTTGTGACTAGCACCATAGTCTAAGTTAGTGCTAATCTCTTCTTAAGCACAACACTGAAGATGGTTAGATGGCAACTTTACGCCAAGTTAAAGCAAACAGAGTTTGCTATCGTCACTATTGTACTTTCCTCTGGCTTCTCATAAAGACCTTACTTTCATCAGTTAGACTGGTGATAATTATGGAAA
The DNA here is from genome assembly GCF_032717465.1 of Coenobita brevimanus. Taxonomy (NCBI): domain Eukaryota; kingdom Metazoa; phylum Arthropoda; class Malacostraca; order Decapoda; family Coenobitidae; genus Coenobita; species Coenobita brevimanus. The sequence goes on along the minus strand of NC_137064.1, from coordinate 16,605,753 downwards.
AACAAAACAACAACAATAGATTCTGTAGCTACTAAAGCTGCTTTTAATAACAAAATCTAACATTTTATGGATGCTGTGAACTCTCTTCACCTGCAATTAGGGTGAGGTGGGGGTCAACCGTACTATTAGTGGCAAAATATTCCCCAAACATTCAGGTAAAGGTTTTATTATAAAACTGTAAATATCAACAGAAGTTTCGGGAAAAGGGCTATCTATGGATTGGTTATCACTTCTTTTGAAAGAAGATAAGTTGATTAAAAGTGTCTTTTCCAAAAGGTAGCCATGTGTATAGTGTGATTGAAGCCTACATCCTGTCTGACAACACTTTAACCTGCGGCGTCCCGTCGACGTTCTTCCACTTCCTCATGTTTTGTCACTGCCAATCCCATTGACGTACTTTAACGCGCTGCAATTGCAAGGTCCATAATTTCCTCAATTTTCAAAATTCGGGCAAGATTTTCGATTCCCCCACCTACCGAAGCCTCCCTAACCTGCCGCCAGGCGGGCAGCGTCCCAGACCCCACGTGACCCGCACGCGCCCTGGTCTCGGTCACTCACCTGTTAGCAGTGACCCAGGTCAGACATGTCGCGTAAAGGTCTCTCAGACGACGAGATACAATCCGCCCTGGATGCCTTCACTGGAGATAGTGATTCTCAACTTGATGATGATGTGGTGGGTCGAGATTACGTGCAGCCTGAGGAGGAAACAACAAGCAGTGATGAGGAGGTCCCTTTGCCCCGGAAAAAGCGGTATGTCACGTATCGTAAGGCAAGGGAAGGCCAGCCTGCACCCAAACCACCTGCACGGACCTCTCTCCATCCCCTAGAGAGAGATTCTGATGAGGACGAGGACGAGGACGGCGGCTTAGGACGTGATGTTGCCTCGTGGTTGGGGAAGGAAAAAATCTCACCCCGAGGATCAGAAGGTGGGGCGAGAAGGCAAATAAGGTATGGTCCTAGTATTTTGTCTGGGGAAGGCGAAAGTGGTGTGGTGGGAGTGCGGTGTGAAATGGAAAGTGGTGTGGTGGGAGTGTGGGGTGAAAGGGAAAGTGGTGTGGCGGGAGTGCGTAGTGAAAGGGAAAGTGGTGTGAGGGAGGCAGCACGAGCACGTGGTGCACGTAGGCCTAGGGGAGAGGAGGTGGAGCCACTCCCCAGCATGTCTTTTGCCCCACAATATTCCCAAACTTCCTCCCCACAGCCCCAGGATGTGGGGAAAGGAAGGAAAGGGAAGGGAAAGGGTAAAGGAAAAGGGAGAGGGAAGAGAAGTGTGAGTGATGAAGGGCACCGCTCTCCACCTCCCCAACCTCCCCCACCACCCTCATCTCCCCACCCTGACGAAGGCGACGATGGGGACGAGGCTGGAGACGATAGTGTCTCGTGGAACTGGGAAGATGGGAGTAATTTTACTCCCATCATTCACCCTTTCACTGAGGAGTGGCGGTCTGGTTGCACGGCTCCAGGTGTGCATGCGGGTTCCACTAGGGTGGATTTCTTCCACCTGTTCTTTGGGGAGGCGTTTGTGGGGCGCATAGTGGAACAAACCTATTTTCACGAACACATCGCCGTGAAAGTGAACGTCTGGGAACAACGAGCAGGCATTCCTAGCAATATGACTATCCTGTGACAATTTTTGAGATGTTCTTATTTTTTTCCCTGGTTCTCTTGATGGGTGTTGTCAGAAAAAATCAAATACCGGCATACTGGACCACTGACCCAATGACCATCACACCTTTCTTTGGAAAGGTGATGAGTTGTAATAGATTTCAGCATATTCTCGGCCGCCTCCACTTTTTTGATGCAGAAAATCCAGCTAATGCTAATAACACTGATAAAATGAGGAGAATTTGGCTTATATTTGATCATTTACGGGAAATGTTCCACTCCTCATTTTATCCTTACAGAGACCTCGTCATAGACGAGAGTCTTGTGTTGTGGAGAGGCAATATTTCCTTTCGCCAGTACATACCCAGCAAGAGACACCGTTTCAGGTTCAAGATCTTTGTTATGTGTGACTGTAAGACTGGTTATGTGCAAGACATAGTCTTGTACACGGGCGCACAGACAGATATAACAGAAGATCGTAGTATAGGACTCTCAGGGGCCGTGGTGAAGACAATGATAGAGGAGTACCTTCATCGTGGTCATGTGTTGTACCTGGACAACTGGTACACTAGCCCTCTTCTCGCTAGGTTCCTCCACCAACACGACACCGGAGTCTGTGGTACAGTCAAGAGAAACCGTCACCATATGGTCAAGATAGGGAGGAAACTTGACAAGAACGAGGTGGTTTTCTTCCAGGCAAATAACATCCTTGCCACCCTGCGGAACCACATCAGGGAAGTTTGCCTCCTATCGACTGTACACAGCCCCCTGATGCACCGCACAGACTCCGTTGATCACCGTAGCGAGAGGAGGCGCAACGTCTGGAAACCCGAGTCTGTACTGGACTATAATCTGAACATGAGGCAAGTGGGTCAGTCAGACTCGATGACTTCCAGTGTTGACTGTGCCAGGACCACGATGAAGTGGTACAAAAAGCTCTTTTTCCACTTGCTCGACATCACGGTCCTCGACGCACACTACCTCCACGCCATGACAACGGGAATCTCTGAGACCTTTGAGGGGTTTGCGAGGGAGCTGGCACGTGAAATAATCGCCAGGCACGCCCAGGACAGGCCCACACACCGCACACGCACCCCCATGGCTGCCCAGACTCCCCTGCACCTCGCAGGACGCCACTACCCTAGCACAATCCCTTCCCAACCAAACCGTCGTAAACTCCAGCGCCGCTGCCATGTATGCAAGCACTCGACAGTCAGACCAGCCACTCAGAGAAAAGACACAAGGTACGAGTGTGCAGAGTGCAATGTTGCGTTGTGCCTTCAGCCCTGTTTCAGAGAGTACCATAACTTCCTAAACTACTGAAACTGTGTGGGATGGCGATATGGCGCTCAGTATAATGGTAAGGCCAGTCAGTATGTGCTAAGTCTTATATAAAGTTGAAACGGGTGTAATGTTTGCAGGAAAGTAATGTATAAGTTGAGAAATAGTGTAAGTTGAAAGAAGTGATATCAAAACTACACCCACTGTGTAAATCTGCGAAAATATGACGCTCAGTATAACACTCTGGTCAGTAAATATGTGATAGCAAGAATATAAAGTGGAAACGGGTGTAATGTTAGCAGGAAAGTAACGTATAAGTTGAAAAATAGTGTAAGTTGTAACAATTGATGTCACGAGTACACCCATTGTGTAAATCTGCGAAAATATTACGCTCAGTAGAACATTCTGGTCTGTATGTGATAGGAATGATATAAAGTGGAAAAGGGTGTAATGTTAGTAGGAAAGTAATTTTTAAGTTGAATACTAGTGTACTGTAAGATGAAACAAATGATACCGCCATAACACTCACTGAGTAAATATGCGATAATATGACGCTCAGTAAAATAGTAAGGTCTCCAATTATGTGATAGCAATTATATCAAGTGGAAACATGTGTAATGTCAGTGGAGAAGTATTATATAAGTACAAAAATAGGTTGTAAGTTGAAATAATAGTCATAGCGACTTCACCCTCTGTGTTATTATGCGCTTAAATATTATCGTAAGGCCTGAAACTATCTCAAAACAGTTCTCTAAAGTGGAAAGTGTATAATGTTATTAGGAAAGTATTATGTAAGTTGAAAAAACACAATACGAGTTGAAACAAGTCACAGCGAGTTCACTCACTACGTAAATAAGCGCTAACATTACGCTAAATGTTATCGAAAGGCCTGTGAATACGTAAAAACAGTTCAATAAAATGTAAAATGGTATAATGTTATTGGAGATGTATTATGTAAGTAGAAAAAATTATATGTATCATGATTCAGCAATGTTAGCGATTCATCGTGAACATGTTTGGCCTATTTCGCTCGGTTCCCCCGATGGTAGTGTAATGCTGTGTTTTTAGGGCGACTTCTCGTCGTAAAAACACGAGCACTGGAACGGGGTCCTTTTACTAGACCGGATGTAATGCACTAACAAAGGAACAGGGCATAAAAAGAGACAGTACACCGAATCACATCTATTGCTTAAGTTCTACTCATTACAGTGTATATACAACAATATTTGACACATAATAGAACAGAGATACAATATTACACTCGTTTACATAGCCTGATCCAATATACATTAATACATGGCACAGGGCAGTCGTGGATATGTTTTACTGTTACTTAGATGAGATATCACTTCACTGTGGTTGTCAGTTTGGATTAATTATCGTGTCACTGGTGGATAATAATAAATGGGGGAGTCTCACGTTGGTTCACTGTGATCGGGAGTCTGTGGCGGAGATATTACTATAATAGAGGTAGGGTGCGTATGGCGACATCCGACACTGTCACCAAGTCGCGGGGGAACACTTCACTTGCCTTTCGGCTCACTCACGTACCTACCTCTAGTTCCACAGAAAACTCCCCATTTCCTTCCTATAGAGGGGGACTGAACTGTTTAACGCTTACACACGAATTTTTATGATACCACTGTTTAATATATCTTTTATTAGACACTGCCACTGTGCATTGGATCACTGTCACTGTATTCGGGGTCACTGTCACTGTCACTGTTTTACCCTTGTTTCTTGGGTGGTTAAGTCACTGGTACTTACTGTCAGGGAGGCTCCCTTGTTTGGGGCCTCGACCTGAGGGGCGGCTCCTTCCTAGGGCCGCGCTGGTGGGGTGCAGGGAGGCCCTGTGGTCTGGGGACCTCGACCTGATTGGGGGCCCTCGGGGCTAGGGCCGAACAGTCGGAGGATTCGGGCCTGCTTCCTCTGCTTCCGGGGAGTGAGGGAGCCTGGGTCTCCGTCGTCGTGGACTGCGGTGGAAGGCCTGGGCGTCCTGGGACTGCGGGTGCTCAGGGGGAGAGGCGCCGTCAGGGCTGGGCTGCAGCAGCGTCTCCTGTAGGGCTCCGACAGGGCTAAGGAACGCCCGGGTGTGGGCGGTAAATCCGCTATCGGGCCTTGCCACCACTCTAACGCCTCCTCTTGGCCAAGAAGCCTGGATGGCGACGAAGGGCTCCCCGAAGGGAAAGAGGCTAAAGGGAGACTCACGCTCTTCTTGGTTCCCTGAGTGTGTTCATAGGGCTGAGTTGGGGCTCTACTTCCCCTAGTGTGGACTTTGGCTGGAGCCGTGAACTTGCCCGGCGTGCGAGGGACACCTATAGGGTGATCGAGGTCGCCCTTTCGCCGAGGCAAGAGGCCGTCGACGTGGTGTTCCTCCCGCAGTAGGAGACAAGCCGGAGTGAGGGGCTCAAGGGCCGCACTCTCTCCAATACGGACAGATCCTACCGTCAGGGAATTCTCCACCCTGGTACGTGCCCCAGCCGGAGCAGTGTCTGCCCATACGGAAACGACTAACGGAGAAACGGGATCACCCGTCTGCTCCGGCGAGAGGCCGGCCCCGAATCGCCGCTTCCATAATTGGGTAGCGTTACACGTACGGTAGCAGGGTCTCTCTACCCTGGACCGTATTCTGGCCGTAGCCAAAGTACAACTGGAGAGGGATGCACACAGGCAACTCTCTCTCCTCAGCGTGTTAAGGCTGGAGCCTGGGGTCACCTTCCCCTTTACACACTCTGTCAGGCCGTAGCCTGTGTCTATTTCTCTCTTATGGCCGTAGCCTTGGGCCTCTTCCTGCCCTTGGGCCTCTTCCTGCCCTAGAGGGTGTAACAAGACCGTCAAGACGGTGTTACCTGGGACTGACCTCTTTTCAGTCCCACCCCTGGTCTGACGGTCACTACCCCGCCTGTACAGTAGTTCAGTTTGCCTGAACGCCTGTGGTTGGGGCACTTGCGGGGAATAGGGGCTCGGGGTCGGGATGCCCCGATGTCCCTCTTGCCCGGGATCACTAACCTCACCGGTGTGTCCTCCCGGGGTGATGGTGGGGTGGCGGCTCGGTGGTGGTGTGGGGGGTGGTGAGGTGGGAGGTCCTGCGGCGGGCACGGCGGGCATTTTAGGTACAATGCTTATTTCACCTCTATTTTTGTATAAAATCCAATTTACTCTTGTATCACATGTTTTTATGTTTGTAATAAATACATATCTACTTACTTTCATTGGTTTCCCAGACTTATAATACCATAGAAAACGTGAGAGGCTCAGACCACCTACAGAGAACACGGTACCAGGTGTAACGAAGGTATACCTGTTTAGGCCACTTATGGACCCCGGTGAACTTTCTTGGTGATTGGCCATTGTTTCTGACCAAAAGCGAAAGTTTTAGCAAAAAAAAATTGGGTCCAAAAATGGTCGGGATTTGGTGAAAAAGTGGTCGGGACGGGGCGGGTTAATGTGTTACCAAAATAAATCTAAGTTTATATATGAAGTAGGCATTGTAAGAATTCAGAGCAGGGACATTTATTTATTCCAAGACTTTCATATTGCCTTAAAAAGCAACACAAAAATTTAACCCTTGGAAGGTAATCCTACAATTCCAATAACATGTAACCTGGGGTCTGCCAGACCCCAATCTTTAGGAAACCACCACAAATATTTACAACACCTTTATTCAAACAATGACTTGTACACAATTTCTGTAGCCCTTTTTCATCAATTTGGTGCAAAATGTATGAAAATACAAGTGACGAAATATTGTAAGGAATATTAAAATGAAAAACATTGACAAATTTTATACCAACTGAAACTAGTGGCTGCCATACCAAAACTGATATGTTCCACCAGTTTTCTATCAATGCCTGCTGTAGACCAATGGCCAATGTATATTTAAGAAGAAAGAGAAGCACAAGTCATAATAAATAATTTTTGATATGGAAGATATATATGGGGGGAAAAAAATCGCAGGTTAGGTAACCTGGGATCCACTGGACCCGAAAATACAGCCAGATCTCGAACTGACCCCATCACCTCCCTAAATTAGTCTACTAGTCAGGAATGTAGAGGGAAAACCAGATCCCAAGACTTATAGTAATATATGAAAAACACTAAGAAAAATAGCGTGGGGTCCAATAGACCCCAGGTTACCTTACAAAGGTTAATATTCCATTATCAAATGTTTAACCTAGCTGAATACTGAAATGTGCTCTGTCAGAAATAACCGTTTTTTATCAGGAAATTTTCCGTATTTTTCAACGGAAAATATGCTGTAACTTAGAGTGCGGGTGTTTTCCCGTATTATCAACGGAGAATGTACATCAAATACGAAATACAGGCAATCCTCCGTATTTTTTACGGAGCGTGATGAGGAATAACTGTGATTATACGGAAGATATCCCGTTTTCTACGTATATTTCACAGTCAAACAATTTTACGGTTTTTTTTCCGTAAGCCTTTTACATATAATTACTTTGTTATATATTCCCTATAACATTATTCTGTTCTTTGTAAAAAGTCAGGATTGTATCACTTTGTGTGCTGACAAGAATAAAGATGTATGAAATATGTATATTACACTGATATTTTATATTATTCATTGTGTCATTGTGAGGCAGTATGTGGCAACTCTATGAAGGCTAAGTTGCCTATTTCTACTGAGTACTGTACGCTGTTTCAGAGAAATTAATGAAAGAAAACATCGCATAAAGAAGAAAGCATTGCAAATTGTAAGTAGAAATCTATATCTTTTTATTTCTGTACATTTGTTTTAATGTTTACAACTGAACACTAGAAAAGGCACCAAGAATCACCAACTTTCCGTAACGTAACATCGGATATATTTATCCAGGAAAACGGGGTGCCACAGGGAAGTGTGCTTAGTCCTATTTTATTTAGTATTATGACAATGATATTCTGTCATCAGCTCCCATCCCGAGGAATCTTAAATACTCGCTCTACGCTGACGATTGTGCAATATGGCACTCTTCCCGTAATGCACAATTTTCGGCTGGGCGGATTCAAGTAGCCCTTGACTCCGTCCACCAATGGGCCTTGCAGTGGGGATTTAAGTTTTCCGTCCCTAAGTGTGCCGCTATAGTTTTCACTAATCGTAACGTACCTAATTTGTGCTTAACTTTGGATAATCAGGCGGTACCTTTTCAAAATTCTGTAAAATTTTTAGGAATACATTTTGATCGTAGAATGAATTTTAAACTTCACGTTAATACTTTGCTTGCTCGTTGTGATAAACCGTTAAATGTCCTCAAGTACCTAGCGGGTACTACCTGGGGTGCCGACAGAAAATCTTTATTAATGGTGTATAAGTCCCTTATTCGATCGAAGCTTGACTATGGCGCACAGGTGTATGGCTCGGCATCCGATGCCACTCTGAAAGGATTGGATGTGTTACAGAATAAATGTTTGCGAATGTGTCTTGGAGCCGTCCGGTGTACCCGTGTGACTCGTATGGAAGTGGAGGCGAATGTGCCTCCCCTCCGTATTCGCCGTGACCACCTGGCCTTGTCCTACGGCATAAGGACGTTAAGGAAAAGTAATATCGGCAATATGGCCTGTACCCCCCTGTGTCAATACCACCACCTTCTGCGGGGGGTGCGTCGGCCACTTGCCGCTCGCCTCCACTTACTGACTCAGGAGCTTGATGTGGACCCCAGTAACTGTGACAAGTTGGTGCTTAAAAATATAGCACCTTGGGAGCCACCCGGCTTTACAGTCGATGTTACATGGCTCCCAGCACCAAAGGCCAAGGCGCCGGAGGCGGAGGTCCACCACTTGTTTCGTAACATCATTGTTCGTCACTTGGGGTCCCATCAATTGTACACCGACGGCTCCAAGTCGACCGAATGTGTGGGTGCAAGTGTGTGGTCGACTGAATGTGCCCTCAGGTATCGGTTGCCGACTCATACATCTGTGTTTACTTCAGAACTTTTTGCTATTGACAAAGCCATAGACTATGCTCTCAATTCTAGGCATGACTCATTTGTCATATTTTCAGATTCAAAATCAGCCCTTCAGGCAAATGCATCTTGCACTACGGACTCTCACGAGGTCCAGGGCCGCATCGTTAATAAGTTGCATTCATGCAACAAGTCATTCACGCTGATCTGGGTGCCTGGTCATTGTCGTATCTACGGCAATGAGCAGGCTGACTTACTTGCAAAGTCGGCTGTAGAGCTCGAGGAGACTTGGGACGTTCCTCGTGATCTGCGGTCGAGTCTATCTCTCGGAAAGAAATCAATAAATCTTCTGTGGCAAGGTCAGTGGACCAGACTAAATATTCCAACTTGTAAGCCGTACCTGGGCAACTGGGACACTGCCAACCGTGCCAGTCGCCTAGAAGAAAAAGTGTTGGCACGGTTACGGCTTAATGCCACCATTTTAACCCACATAAAACCATATGTAATGCTGTGTTTTTAAGGCGACTTCTCGTCGTAAAAACACGAGCACTGGAACGGGGTCCTTTTACTAGACCGGATGTAATGCACTAACAAAGGAACAGGGCATAAAAAGAGACAGTACACCAAATCACATCTATTGCTTAAGTTCTACTCATTACAGTGTACATACAACAATATTTGACACATAATAGAACAGAGATACAATATTACACTCGTTTACATAGCCTGATCCAATATACATTAATACATGGCACAGGGCAGTCGTGGATATGTTTTACTGTTACTTAGATGAGATATCACTTCACTGTGGTTGTCAATTTGGATTAATTATCGTGTCACTGGTGGATAATAATAAATGGGGGGAGTCTCACTTTGGTTCACTGTGATCGGGAGTCTGTGGTGGAGATATTACTATAATAGAGGTAGGGTGCGTATGGCGACATCCGACACTGTCGCCAAATCGCGGGCGAACACTTCACTTGCCTTTCGGCTCACTCACGCACCTACCTCTAGTTCCACAGAAAACTCCCCGTTTCCTTCCTATAGAGGGGGACTGAACTGTTTAATGCTTGCACACGAATTTCTATGATACCACTGTTTAATATATCTTTTGTTAGACACTGCCACTGTGCATTGTATCACTGTCACTGTATTCGGGGTTACTGTCACTGTCACTGTTCTACCCATGTTTCTTGGGTGGTTAAGTCACTGGTACTTACTGTCAGGGAGGCTCCCTTGTTTGGGGTCTCGACCTGAGGGACGGCTCCTTCCTAGGGCCGCGCTGGTGGGGTGCAGGGAGGCCCTGTGGTCTGGGGGCCTCGACCTGATTGGGGGCCCTCGGGGCTAGGGCCGAACAGTCGGAGGATTCGGGCCTGCTTCCTCTGCTTCCGGGGAGTGAGGGAGCCTGGGTCTCCGTCGTCGTGGACTGCGGTGGAAGGCCTGGGCGTCCTGGGACTGCGGGTGCTCAGGGGGAGAGGCGCCGTCAGGGCTGGGCTGTGGCAGCGTCTCCTGTAGGGCTCCGACAGGGCTAAGGAGCGCTCGGGTGTGGGCGGTAAATCCGCTGTTGGGCCTTGCCACCACTCTAACGCCTTCTCTTGGCCAAGAAGCCTGGATGGCGACGAAGGGCTCCCCGAAGGGAAAGAGGCTAAAGGGAGACTCACGCTCTTCTTGGTTCCCTGAGTGTGTTCATAGGGCTGAGTTGGGGCTCTACTTCCCCTAGTGTGGACTTTGGCTGGAGCCGTGAACTTGCCCGGCGTGCGAGGGACACCTATAGGGTGATCGAGGTCGCCCTTTCGCCGAGGCAAGAGGCCGTCGACGTGGTGTTCCTCCCGCAGTAGGAGACAAGCCGGAGTGAGGGGCTCAAGGGCCGCACTCTCTCCAATACGGACAGATCCTACCGTCAGGGAATTCTCCACCCTGGTACGTGCCCCAGCCGGAGCCGAGTGTCTGCCCATACGGGAAACGACTAACGGAGAAACGGGATCACCCGTCTGCTCCGGCGAGAGGCCGGCCCCGAATCGCCGCTTCCATAATTGGGTAGCGTTACACGTACGGTAGCAGGGTCTCTCTACCCTGGACCGTATTCTGGCCGTAGCCAAAGTACAACTGGAGAGGGATGCACACAGGCAACTCTCTCTCCTCAGCGTGTTAAGGCTGGAGCCTGGGGTCACCTTCCCCTTTACACACTCTGTCAGGCCGTAGCCTGTGTCTATTTCTCTCTTATGGCCGTAGCCTTGGGCCTCTTCCTGCCCTTGGGCCTCTTCCTGCCCTAGAGGGTGTAACAAGACCGTCAAGACGGTGTTACCTGGGACTGACCTCTTTTCAGTCCCACCCCTGGTCTGACGGTCACTACCCCGCCTGTACAGTAGTTCAGTTTGCCTGAACGCCTGTGGTTGGGGCACTTGCGGGGAATAGGGGCTCGGGGTCGGGATGCCCCGATGTCCCTCTTGCCCGGGATCACTAACCTCACCGGTGTGTCCTCCCGGGGTGATGGTGGGGTGGCGGCTCGGTGGTGGTGTGGGGGGTGGTGAGGTGGGAGGTCCTGCGGCGGGCACGGCGGGCATTTTAGGTACAATGCTTATTTCACCTCTATTTTTGTATAAAATCCAATTTACTCTTGTATCACATGTTTTTATGTTTGTAATAAATACATATCTACTTACTTTCATTGGTTTCCCAGACTTATAATACCATAGAAAACGTGAGAGGCTCAGACCACCTACAGAGAACACGGTACCAGGTGTAACGAAGGTATACCTGTTTAGGCCACTTATGGACCCCGGTGAACTTTCTTGGTGATTGGCCATTGTTTCTGACCAAAAGCGAAAGTTTTAGCAAAAAAAAATTGGGTCCAAAAATGGTCGGGATTTGGTGAAAAAGTGGTCGGGACGGGGCGGGTTAATGTGTTACCAAAATAAATCTAAGTTTATATATGAAGTAGGCATTGTAAGAATTCAGAGCAGGGACATTTATTTATTCCAAGACTTTCATATTGCCTTAAAAAGCAACACAAAAATTTAACCCTTGGAAGGTAATCCTACAATTCCAATAACATGTAACCTGGGGTCTGCCAGACCCCAATCTTTAGAAACCACCACAAATATTTACAACACCTTTATTCAAACAATGACTTGTACACAATTTCTGTAGCCCTTTTTCATCAATTTGGTGCAAAATGTATGAAAATACAAGTGACGAAATATTGTAAGGAATATTAAAATGAAAAACATTGACAAATTTTATACCAACTGAAACTAGTGGCTGCCATACCAAAACTGATATGTTCCACCAGTTTTCTATCAATGCCTGCTGTAGACCAATGGCCAATGTATATTTAAGAAGAAAGAGAAGCACAAGTCATAATAAATAATTTTTGATATGGAAGATATATATGGGGGAAAAAAAATCACAGGTTAGGTAACCTGGGATCCACTGGACCCGAAAATACAGCCAGATCTCGAACTGACCCCATCACCTCCCTAAATTAGTCTACTAGTCAGGAATGTAGAGGGAAAACCAGATCCCAAGACTTATAGTAATATATGAAAAACACTAAGAAAAATAGCGTGGGGTCCAATAGACCCCAGGTTACCTTACAAAGGTTAATATTCCATTATCAAATGTTTAACCTAGCTGAATACTGAAATGTGCTCTGTTAGAAATAACCGTTTTTTATCAGGAAATTTTCCGTATTTTTCAACGGAAAATATGCTGTAACTTAGAGTGCGGGTGTTTTCCCGTATTATCAACGGAGAATGTACATCAAATACGAAATACAGGCAATCCTCCGTATTTTTTACGGAGCGTGATGAGGAATAACTGTGATTATACGGAAGATATCCCGTTTTTTCTACGTATATTTCACAGTCAAACAATTTTACGGTTTTTTCCGTAAGCCTTTTACATATAATTACTTTGTTATATATTCCCTATAACATTATTCTGTTCTTTGTAAAAAGTCAGGATTGTATCACTTTGTGTGCTGACAAGAATAAAGATGTATGAAATATGTATATTACACTGATATTTTATATTATTCATTGTGTCATTGTGAGGCAGTATGTGGCAACTCTATGAAGGCTAAGTTGCCTATTTCTACTGAGTACTGTACGCTGTTTCAGAGAAATTAATGAAAGAAAACATCGCATAAAGAAGAAAGCATTGCAAATGGTAAGTAGAAATCTATATCTTTTTATTTCTGTACATTTGTTTTAATGTTTACAACTGAACACTAGAAAAGGCACCAAGAATCACCAACTTTCCGTAACGTAACATCGGATATATTTATCCAGGAAAACGGGGTGCCACAGGGAAGTGTGCTTAGTCCTATTTTATTTAGTATTATGACCAATGATATTCTGTCATCAGCTCCCATCCCGAGGAATCTTAAATACTCGCTCTACGCTGACGATTGTGCAATATGGCACTCTTCCCGTAATGCACAATTTTCGGCTGGGCGGATTCAAGTAGCCCTTGACTCCGTCCACCAATGGGCCTTGCAGTGGGGATTTAAGTTTTCCGTCCCTAAGTGTGCCGCTATAGTTTTCACTAATCGTAACGTACCTAATTTGTGCTTAACTTTGGATAATCAGGCGGTACCTTTTCAAAATTCTGTAAAATTTTTAGGAATACATTTTGATCGTAGAATGAATTTTAAACTTCACGTTAATACTTTGCTTGCTCGTTGTGATAAACCGTTAAATGTCCTCAAGTACCTAGCGGGTACTACCTGGGGTGCCGACAGAAAATCTTTATTAATGGTGTATAAGTCCCTTATTCGATCGAAGCTTGACTATGGCGCACAGGTGTATGGCTCGGCATCCGATGCCACTCTGAAAGGATTGGATGTGTTACAGAATAAATGTTTGCGAATGTGTCTTGGAGCCGTCCGGTGTACCCGTGTGACTCGTATGGAAGTGGAGGCGAATGTGCCTCCCCTCCGTATTCGCCGTGACCACCTGGCCTTGTCCTACGGCATAAGGACGTTAAGGAAAAGTAATATCGGCAATATGGCCTGTACCCCCCTGTGTCAATACCACCACCTTCTGCGGGGGGTGCGTCGGCCACTTGCCGCTCGCCTCCACTTACTGACTCAGGAGCTTGATGTGGACCCCAGTAACTGTGACAAGTTGGTGCTTAAAAATATAGCACCTTGGGAGCCACCCGGCTTTACAGTCGATGTTACATGGCTCCCAGCACCAAAGGCCAAGGCGCCGGAGGCGGAGGTCCACCACTTGTTTCGTAACATCATTGTTCGTCACTTGGGGTCCCATCAATTGTACACCGACGGCTCCAAGTCGACCGAATGTGTGGGTGCAAGTGTGTGGTCGACTGAATGTGCCCTCAGGTATCGGTTGCCGACTCATACATCTGTGTTTACTTCAGAACTTTTGCTATTGACAAAGCCATAGACTATGCTCTCAATTCTAGGCATGACTCATTTGTCATATTTTCAGATTCAAAATCAGCCCTTCAGGCAAATGCATCTTGCACTACGGACTCTCACGAGGTCCAGGGCCGCATCGTTAATAAGTTGCATTCATGCAACAAGTCATTCACGCTGATCTGGGTGCCTGGTCATTGTCGTATCTACGGCAATGAGCAGGCTGACTTACCTTGCAAAGTCGGCTGTAGAGCTCGAGGAGACTTGGGACGTTCCTCGTGATCTGCGGTCGAGTCTATCTCTCGGAAAGAAATCAATAAATCTTCTGTGGCAAGGTCAGTGGACCAGACTAAATATTCCAACTTGTAAGCCGTACCTGGGCAACTGGGACACTGCCAACCGTGCCAGGTCGCCTAGAAGAAAAAGTGTTGGCACGGTTACGGCTTAATGCCACCATTTTAACCCACATAAAACCATATGTAATGCTGTGTTTTTAAGGCGACTTCTCGTCGTAAAAACACGAGCACTGGAACGGGGTCCTTTTACTAGACCGGATGTAATGCACTAACAAAGGAACAGGGCATAAAAAGAGACAGTACACCAAATCACATCTATTGCTTAAGTTCTACTCATTACAGTGTACATACAACAATATTTGACACATAATAGAACAGAGATACAATATTACACTCGTTTACATAGCCTGATCCAATATACATTAATACATGGCACAGGGCAGTCGTGGATATGTTTTACTGTTACTTAGATGAGATATCACTTCACTGTGGTTGTCAATTTGGATTAATTATCGTGTCACTGGTGGATAATAATAAATGGGGGGAGTCTCACTTTGGTTCACTGTGATCGGGAGTCTGTGGTGGAGATATTACTATAATAGAGGTAGGGTGCGTATGGCGACATCCGACACTGTCGCCAAATCGCGGGCGAACACTTCACTTGCCTTTCGGCTCACTCACGCACCTACCTCTAGTTCCACAGAAAACTCCCCGTTTCCTTCCTATAGAGGGGACTGAACTGTTTAATGCTTGCACACGAATTTCTATGATACCACTGTTTAATATATCTTTTGTTAGACACTGCCACTGTGCATTGTATCACTGTCACTGTATTCGGGGTTACTGTCACTGTCACTGTTCTACCCATGTTTCTTGGGTGGTTAAGTCACTGGTACTTACTGTCAGGGAGGCTCCCTTGTTTGGGGTCTCGACCTGAGGGACGGCTCCTTCCTAGGGCCGCGCTGGTGGGGTGCAGGGAGGCCCTGTGGTCTGGGGGCCTCGACCTGATTGGGGGCCCTCGGGGCTAGGGCCGAACAGTCGGAGGATTCGGGCCTGCTTCCTCTGCTTCCGGGGAGTGAGGGAGCCTGGGTCTCCGTCGTTGTGGACTGCGGTGGAAGGCCTGGGCGTCCTGGGACTGCGGGTGCTCAGGGGGAGAGGCGCCGTCAGGGCTGGGCTGTGGCAGCGTCTCCTGTAGGGCTCCGACAGGGCTAAGGAGCGCTCGGGTGTGGGCGGTAAATCCGCTGTTGGGCCTTGCCACCACTCTAACGCCTTCTCTTGGCCAAGAAGCCTGGATGGCGACGAAGGGCTCCCCGAAGGGAAAGAGGCTAAGGGAGACTCACGCTCTTCTTGGTTCCCTGAGTGTGTTCATAGGGCTGAGTTGGGGCTCTACTTCCCCTAGTGTGGACTTTGGCTGGAGCCGTGAACTTGCCCGGCGTGCGAGGGACACCTATAGGGTGATCGAGGTCGCCCTTTCGCCGAGGCAAGAGGCCGTCGACGTGGTGTTCCTCCCGCAGTAGGAGACAAGCCGGAGTGAGGGGCTCAAGGGCCGCACTCTCTCCAATACGGACAGATCCTACCGTCAGGGAATTCTCCACCCTGGTACGTGCCCCAGCCGGAGCCGAGTGTCTGCCCATACGGGAAACGACTAACGGAGAAACGGGATCACCCGTCTGCTCCGGCGAGAGGCCGGCCCCGAATCGCCGCTTCCATAATTGGGTAGCGTTACACGTACGGTAGCAGGGTCTCTCTACCCTGGACCGTATTCTGGCCGTAGCCAAAGTACAACTGGAGAGGGATGCACACAGGCAACTCTCTCTCCTCAGCGTGTTAAGGCTGGAGCCTGGGGTCACCTTCCCCTTTACACACTCTGTCAGGCCGTAGCCTGTGTCTATTTCTCTCTTATGGCCGTAGCCTTGGGCCTCTTCCTGCCCTTGGGCCTCTTCCTGCCCTAGAGGGTGTAACAAGACCGTCAAGACGGTGTTACCTGGGACTGACCTCTTTTCAGTCCCACCCCTGGTCTGACGGTCACTACCCCGCCTGTACAGTAGTTCAGTTTGCCTGAACGCCTGTGGTTGGGGCACTTGCGGGGAATAGGGGCTCGGGGTCGGGATGCCCCGATGTCCCTCTTGCCCGGGATCACTAACCTCACGGGTGGGTCCTCCGGGGGTGTTGGTGGGGGGGGGGCTGGGTGGTGGTGTGGGGGGTGGTGTGGTGGGAGGTCCTGCGGCGGGCACGGCGGGCATTTTAGGTACAATGCTTATTTCACCTCTATTTTTGTATAAAATCCAATTTACTCTTGTATCACATGTTTTTATGTTTGTAATAAATACATATCTACTTACTTTCATTGGTTTCCCAGACTTATAATACCATAGAAAACGTGAGAGGCTCAGACCACCTACAGAGAACACGGTACCAGGTGTAACGAAGGTATACCTGTTTAGGCCACTTATGGACCCCGGTGAACTTTCTTGGTGATTGGCCATTGTTTCTGACCAAAAGCGAAAGTTTTAGCAAAAAAAAATTGGGTCCAAAAATGGTCGGGATTTGGTGAAAAAGTGGTCGGGACGGGGCGGGTTAATGTGTTACCAAAATAAATCTAAGTTTATATATGAAGTAGGCATTGTAAGAATTCAGAGCAGGGACATTTATTTATTCCAAGACTTTCATATTGCCTTAAAAAGCAACACAAAAATTTAACCCTTGGAAGGTAATCCTACAATTCCAATAACATGTAACCTGGGGTCTGCCAGACCCCAATCTTTAGGAAACCACCACAAATATTTACAACACCTTTATTCAAACAATGACTTGTACACAATTTCTGTAGCCCTTTTTCATCAATTTGGTGCAAAATGTATGAAAATACAAGTGACGAAATATTGTAAGGAATATTAAAATGAAAAACATTGACAAATTTTATACCAACTGAAACTAGTGGCTGCCATACCAAAACTGATATGTTCCACCAGTTTTCTATCAATGCCTGCTGTAGACCAATGGCCAATGTATATTTAAGAAGAAAGAGAAGCACAAGTCATAATAAATAATTTTTGATATGGAAGATATATATGGGGGGAAAAAAAATCACAGGTTAGGTAACCTGGGATCCACTGGACCCGAAAATACAGCCAGATCTCGAACTGACCCCATCACCTCCCTAAATTAGTCTACTAGTCAGGAATGTAGAGGGAAAACCAGATCCCAAGACTTATAGTAATATATGAAAAACACTAAGAAAAATAGCGTGGGGTCCAATAGACCCCAGGTTACCTTACAAAGGTTAATATTCCATTATCAAATGTTTAACCTAGCTGAATACTGAAATGTGCTCTGTTAGAAATAACCGTTTTTTATCAGGAAATTTTCCGTATTTTTCAACGGAAAATATGCTGTAACTTAGAGTGCGGGTGTTTTCCCGTATTATCAACGGAGAATGTACATCAAATACGAAATACAGGCAATCCTCCGTATTTTTTACGGAGCGTGATGAGGAATAACTGTGATTATACGGAAGATATCCCGTTTTTTCTACGTATATTTCACAGTCAAACAATTTTACGGTTTTTTTCCGTAAGCCTTTTACATATAATTACTTTGTTATATATTCCCTATAACATTATTCTGTTCTTTGTAAAAAGTCAGGATTGTATCACTTTGTGTGCTGACAAGAATAAAGATGTATGAAATATGTATATTACACTGATATTTTATATTATTCATTGTGTCATTGTGAGGCAGTATGTGGCAACTCTATGAAGGCTAAGTTGCCTATTTCTACTGAGTACTGTACGCTGTTTCAGAGAAATTAATGAAAGAAAACATCGCATAAAGAAGAAAGCATTGCAAATGGTAAGTAGAAATCTATATCTTTTTATTTCTGTACATTTGTTTTAATGTTTACAACTGAACACTAGAAAAGGCACCAAGAATCACCAACTTTCCGTAACGTAACATCGGATATATTTATCCAGGAAAACGGGGTGCCACAGGGAAGTGTGCTTAGTCCTATTTTATTTAGTATTATGACCAATGATATTCTGTCATCAGCTCCCATCCCGAGGAATCTTAAATACTCGCTCTACGCTGACGATTGTGCAATATGGCACTCTTCCCGTAATGCACAATTTTCGGCTGGGCGGATTCAAGTAGCCCTTGACTCCGTCCACCAATGGGCCTTGCAGTGGGGATTTAAGTTTTCCGTCCCTAAGTGTGCCGCTATAGTTTTCACTAATCGTAACGTACCTAATTTGTGCTTAACTTTGGATAATCAGGCGGTACCTTTTCAAAATTCTGTAAAATTTTTAGGAATACATTTTGATCGTAGAATGAATTTTAAACTTCACGTTAATACTTTGCTTGCTCGTTGTGATAAACCGTTAAATGTCCTCAAGTACCTAGCGGGTACTACCTGGGGTGCCGACAGAAAATCTTTATTAATGGTGTATAAGTCCCTTATTCGATCGAAGCTTGACTATGGCGCACAGGTGTATGGCTCGGCATCCGATGCCACTCTGAAAGGATTGGATGTGTTACAGAATAAATGTTTGCGAATGTGTCTTGGAGCCGTCCGGTGTACCCGTGTGACTCGTATGGAAGTGGAGGCGAATGTGCCTCCCCTCCGTATTCGCCGTGACCACCTGGCCTTGTCCTACGGCATAAGGACGTTAAGGAAAAGTAATATCGGCAATATGGCCTGTACCCCCCTGTGTCAATACCACCACCTTCTGCGGGGGGTGCGTCGGCCACTTGCCGCTCGCCTCCACTTACTGACTCAGGAGCTTGATGTGGACCCCAGTAACTGTGACAAGTTGGTGCTTAAAAATATAGCACCTTGGGAGCCACCCGGCTTTACAGTCGATGTTACATGGCTCCCAGCACCAAAGGCCAAGGCGCCGGAGGCGGAGGTCCACCACTTGTTTCGTAACATCATTGTTCGTCACTTGGGGTCCCATCAATTGTACACCGACGGCTCCAAGTCGACCGAATGTGTGGGTGCAAGTGTGTGGTCGACTGAATGTGCCCTCAGGTATCGGTTGCCGACTCATACATCTGTGTTTACTTCAGAACTTTTTGCTATTGACAAAGCCATAGACTATGCTCTCAATTCTAGGCATGACTCATTTGTCATATTTTCAGATTCAAAATCAGCCCTTCAGGCAAATGCATCTTGCACTACGGACTCTCACGAGGTCCAGGGCCGCATCGTTAATAAGTTGCATTCATGCAACAAGTCATTCACGCTGATCTGGGTGCCTGGTCATTGTCGTATCTACGGCAATGAGCAGGCTGACTTACTTGCAAAGTCGGCTGTAGAGCTCGAGGAGACTTGGGACGTTCCTCGTGATCTGCGGTCGAGTCTATCTCTCGGAAAGAAATCAATAAATCTTCTGTGGCAAGGTCAGTGGACCAGACTAAATATTCCAACTTGTAAGCCGTACCTGGGCAACTGGGACACTGCCAACCGTGCCAGTCGCCTAGAAGAAAAAGTGTTGGCACGGTTACGGCTTAATGCCACCATTTTAACCCACATAAAACCATATGTAATGCTGTGTTTTTAGGGCGACTTCTCGTCGTAAAAACACGAGCACTGGAACGGGGTCCTTTTACTAGACCGGATGTAATGCACTAACAAAGGAACAGGGCATAAAAAGAGACAGTACACCGAATCACATCTATTGCTTAAGTTCTACTCATTACAGTGTACATACAACAATATTTGACACATAATAGAACAGAGATACAATATTACACTCGTTTACATAGCCTGATCCAATATACATTAATACATGGCACAGGGCAGTCGTGGATATGTTTTACTGTTACTTAGATGAGATATCACTTCACTGTGGTTGTCAGTTTGGATTAATTATCGTGTCACTGGTGGATAATAATAAATGGGGGAGTCTCACGTTGGTTCACTGTGATCGGGAGTCTGTGGCGGAGATATTACTATAATAGAGGTAGGGTGCGTATGGCGACATCCGACACTGTCACCAAGTCGCGGGGGAACACTTCACTTGCCTTTCGGCTCACTCACGCACCTACCTCTAGTTCCACAGAAAACTCCCCGTTTCCTTCCTATAGAGGGGGACTGAACTGTTTAACGCTTACACACGAATTTCTATGATACCACTGTTTAATATATCTTTTATTAGACACTGCCACTGTGCATTGGATCACTGTCACTGTATTCGGGGTCACTGTCACTGTCACTGTTTTACCCTTGTTTCTTGGGTGGTTAAGTCACTGGTACTTACTGTCAGGGAGGCTCCCTTGTTTGGGGCCTCGACCTGAGGGGCGGCTCCTTCCTAGGGCCGCGCTGGTGGGGTGCAGGGAGGCCCTGTGGTCTGGGGACCTCGACCTGATCGGGGGCCCTCGGGGCTAGGGCCGAACAGTCGGAGGATTCGGGCCTGCTTCCTCTGCTTCCGGGGAGTGAGGGAGCCTGGGTCTCCGTCGTCGTGGACTGCGGTGGAAGGCCTGGGCGTCCTGGGACTGCGGGTGCTCAGGGGGAGAGGCGCCGTCAGGGCTGGGCTGCAGCAGCGTCTCCTGTAGGGCTCCGACAGGGCTAAGGAACGCCCGGGTGTGGGCGGTAAATCCGCTATCGGGCCTTGCCACCACTCTAACGCCTCCTCTTGGCCAAGAAGCCTGGATGGCGACGAAGGGCTCCCCGAAGGGAAAGAGGCTAAAGGGAGACTCACGCTCTTCTTGGTTCCCTGAGTGTGTTCATAGGGCTGAGTTGGGGCTCTACTTCCCCTAGTGTGGACTTTGGCTGGAGCCGTGAACTTGCCCGGCGTGCGAGGGACACCTATAGGGTGATCGAGGTCGCCCTTTCGCCGAGGCAAGAGGCCGTCGACGTGGTGTTCCTCCCGCAGTAGGAGACAAGCCGGAGTGAGGGGCTCAAGGGCCGCACTCTCTCCAATACGGACAGATCCTACCGTCAGGGAATTCTCCACCCTGGTACGTGCCCCAGCCGGAGCCGAGTGTCTGCCCATACGGGAAACGACTAACGGAGAAACGGGATCACCCGTCTGCTCCGGCGAGAGGCCGGCCCCGAATCGCCGCTTCCATAATTGGGTAGCGCTACACGTACGGTAGCAGGGTCTCTCTACCCTGGACCGTATTCTGGCCGTAGCCAAAGTACAACTGGAGAGGGATGCACACAGGCAACTCTCTCTCCTCAGCGTGTTAAGGCCGGAGCCTGGGGTCACCTTCCCCTTTACACACTCTGTCAGGCCGTAGCCTGTGTCTATTTCTCTCTTATGGCCGTAGCCTTGGGCCTCTTCCTGCCCTTGGGCCTCTTCCTGCCCTAGAGGGTGTAACAAGACCGTCAAGACGGTGTTACCTGGGACTGACCTCTTTTCAGTCCCACCCCTGGTCTGACGGTCACTACCCCGCCTGTACAGTAGTTCAGTTTGCCTGAACGCCTGTGGTTGGGGCACTTGCGGGGAATAGGGGCTCGGGGTCGGGATGCCCCGATGACCCTCTTGCCCGGGATCACTAACCTCACCGGTGTGTCCTCCCGGGGTGATGGTGGGGTGGCGGCTCGGTGGTGGTGTGGGGGGTGGTGAGGTGGGAGGTCCTGCGGCGGGCACGGCGGGCATTTTAGGTACAATGCTTATTTCACCTCTATTTTTGTATAAAATCCAATTTACTCTTGTATCACATGTTTTTATGTTTGTAATAAATACATATCTACTTACTTTCATTGGTTTCCCAGACTTATAATACCATAGAAAACGTGAGAGGCTCAGACCACCTACAGAGAACACGGTACCAGGTGTAACGAAGGTATACCTGTTTAGGCCACTTATGGACCCCGGTGAACTTTCTTGGTGATTGGCCATTGTTTCTGACCAAAAGCGAAAGTTTTAGCAAAAAAAAATTGGGTCCAAAAATGGTCGGGATTTGGTGAAAAAGTGGTCGGGACGGGGCGGGTTAATGTGTTACCAAAATAAATCTAAGTTTATATATGAAGTAGGCATTGTAAGAATTCAGAGCAGGGACATTTATTTATTCCAAGACTTTCATATTGCCTTAAAAAGCAACACAAAAATTTAACCCTTGTAAGGTAATCCTACAATTCCAATAACATGTAACCTGGGGTCTGCCAGACCCCAATCTTTAGGAAACCACCACAAATATTTACAACACCTTTATTCAAACAATGACTTGTACACAATTTCTGTAGCCCTTTTTCATCAATTTGGTGCAAAATGTATGAAAATACAAGTGACGAAATATTGTAAGGAATATTAAAATGAAAAACATTGACAAATTTTATACCAACTGAAACTAGTGGCTGCCATACCAAAACTGATATGTTCCACCAGTTTTCTATCAATGCCTGCTGTAGACCAATGGCCAATGTATATTTAAGAAGAAAGAGAAGCACAAGTCATAATAAATAATTTTTGATATGGAAGATATATATGGGGGGAAAAAAATCGCAGGTTAGGTAACCTGGGATCCACTGGACCCGAAAAGCCCTTTAGCACGAAAATACAGCCAGATCTCGAACTGACCCCATCACCTCCCTAAATTAGTCTACTAGTCAGGAATGTAGAGGGAAAACCAGATCCCAAGACTTATAGTAATATATGAAAAACACTAAGAAAAATAGCGTGGGGTCCAATAGACCCCAGGTTACCTTACAAAGGTTAATATTCCATTATCAAATGTTTAACCTAGCTGAATACTGAAATGTGCTCTGTTAGAAATAACCGTTTTTTATCAGGAAATTTTCCGTATTTTTCAACGGAAAATATGCTGTAACTTAGAGTGCGGGTGTTTTCCCGTATTATCAACGGAGAATGTACATCAAATACGAAATACAGGCAATCCTCCGTATTTTTTACGGAGCGTGATGAGGAATAACTGTGATTATACGGAAGATATCCCGTTTTTTCTACGTATATTTCACAGTCAAACAATTTTACGGTTTTTTTCCGTAAGCCTTTTACATATAATTACTTTGTTATATATTCCCTATAACATTATTCTGTTCTTTGTAAAAAGTCAGGATTGTATCACTTTGTGTGCTGACAAGAATAAAGATGTATGAAATATGTATATTACACTGATATTTTATATTATTCATTGTGTTATTGTGAGGCAGTATGTGGCAACTCTATGAAGGCTAAGTTGCCTATTTCTACCGAGTACTGTACGCTGTTTCAGAGAAATTAATGAAAGAAAACATCGCATAAAGAAGAAAGCATTGCAAATGGTAAGTAGAAATCTATATCTTTTTATTTCTGTACATTTGTTTTAATGTTTACAACTGAACACTAGAAAAGGCACCAAGAATCACCAACTTTCCGTAACGTAACATCGGATATATTTATCCAGGAAAACGGGGTGCCACAGGGAAGTGTGCTTAGTCCTATTTTATTTAGTATTATGACCAATGATATTCTGTCATCAGCTCCCATCCCGAGGAATCTTAAATACTCGCTCTACGCTGACGATTGTGCAATATGGCACTCTTCCCGTAATGCACAATTTTCGGCTGGGCGGATTCAAGTAGCCCTTGACTCCGTCCACCAATGGGCCTTGCAGTGGGGATTTAAGTTTTCCGTCCCTAAGTGTGCCGCTATAGTTTTCACTAATCGTAACGTACCTAATTTGTGCTTAACTTTGGATAATCAGGCGGTACCTTTTCAAAATTCTGTAAAATTTTTAGGAATACATTTTGATCGTAGAATGAATTTTAAACTTCACGTTAATACTTTGCTTGCTCGTTGTGATAAACCGTTAAATGTCCTCAAGTACCTAGCGGGTACTACCTGGGGTGCCGACAGAAAATCTTTATTAATGGTGTATAAGTCCCTTATTCGATCGAAGCTTGACTATGGCGCACAGGTGTATGGCTCGGCATCCGATGCCACTCTGAAAGGATTGGATGTGTTACAGAATAAATGTTTGCGAATGTGTCTTGGAGCCGTCCGGTGTACCCGTGTGACTCGTATGGAAGTGGAGGCGAATGTGCCTCCCCTCCGTATTCGCCGTGACCACCTGGCCTTGTCCTACGGCATAAGGACGTTAAGGAAAAGTAATATCGGCAATATGGCCTGTACCCCCCTGTGTCAATACCACCACCTTCTGCGGGGGGTGCGTCGGCCACTTGCCGCTCGCCTCCACTTACTGACTCAGGAGCTTGATGTGGACCCCAGTGACTGTGACAAGTTGGTGCTTAAAAATATAGCACCTTGGGAGCCACCCGGCTTTACAGTCGATGTTACATGGCTCCCAGCACCAAAGGCCAAGGCGCCGGAGGCGGAGGTCCACCACTTGTTTCGTAACATCATTGTTCGTCACTTGGGGTCCCATCAATTGTACACCGACGGCTCCAAGTCGAGCGAATGTGTGGGTGCAAGTGTGTGGTCGACTGAATGTGCCCTCAGGTATCGGTTGCCGACTCATACATCTGTGTTTACTTCAGAACTTTTTGCTATTGACAAAGCCATAGACTATGCTCTCAATTCTAGGCATGACTCATTTGTCATATTTTCAGATTCAAAATCAGCCCTTCAGGCAATTGCATCTTGCACTACGGACTCTCACGAGGTCCAGGGCCGCATCGTTAATAAGTTGCATTCATGCAACAAGTCATTCACGCTGATCTGGGTGCCTGGTCATTGTCGTATCTACGGCAATGAGCAGGCTGACTTACTTGCAAAGTCGGCTGTAGAGCTCGAGGAGACTTGGGACGTTCCTCGTGATCTGCGGTCGAGTCTATCTCTCGGAAAGAAATCAATAAATCTTCTGTGGCAAGGTCAGTGGACCAGACTAAATATTCCAACTTGTAAGCCGTACCTGGGCAACTGGGACACTGCCAACCGTGCCAGTCGCCTAGAAGAAAAAGTGTTGGCACGGTTACGGCTTAATGCCACCATTTTAACCCACATAAAACCATATGTAATGCTGTGTTTTTAAGGCGACTTCTCGTCGTAAAAACACGAGCACTGGAACGGGGTCCTTTTACTAGACCGGATGTAATGCACTAACAAAGGAACAGGGCATAAAAAGAGACAGTACACCAAATCACATCTATTGCTTAAGTTCTACTCATTACAGTGTACATACAACAATATTTGACACATAATAGAACAGAGATACAATATTACACTCGTTTACATAGCCTGATCCAATATACATTAATACATGGCACAGGGCAGTCGTGGATATGTTTTACTGTTACTTAGATGAGATATCACTTCACTGTGGTTGTCAATTTGGATTAATTATCGTGTCACTGGTGGATAATAATAAATGGGGGGAGTCTCACTTTGGTTCACTGTGATCGGGAGTCTGTGGTGGAGATATTACTATAATAGAGGTAGGGTGCGTATGGCGACATCCGACACTGTCGCCAAATCGCGGGCGAACACTTCACTTGCCTTTCGGCTCACTCACGCACCTACCTCTAGTTCCACAGAAAACTCCCCGTTTCCTTCCTATAGAGGGGGACTGAACTGTTTAATGCTTGCACACGAATTTCTATGATACCACTGTTTAATATATCTTTTGTTAGACACTGCCACTGTGCATTGTATCACTGTCACTGTATTCGGGGTTACTGTCACTGTCACTGTTCTACCCATGTTTCTTGGGTGGTTAAGTCACTGGTACTTACTGTCAGGGAGGCTCCCTTGTTTGGGGTCTCGACCTGAGGGGCGGCTCCTTCCTAGGGCCGCGCTGGTGGGGTGCAGGGAGGCCCTGTGGTCTGGGGGCCTCGACCTGATTGGGGGCCCTCGGGGCTAGGGCCGAACAGTCGGAGGATTCGGGCCTGCTTCCTCTGCTTCCGGGGAGTGAGGGAGCCTGGGTCTCCGTCGTCGTGGACTGCGGTGGAAGGCCTGGGCGTCCTGGGACTGCGGGTGCTCAGGGGGAGAGGCGCCGTCAGGGCTGGGCTGTGGCAGCGTCTCCTGTAGGGCTCCGACAGGGCTAAGGAGCGCTCGGGTGTGGGCGGTAAATCCGCTGTTGGGCCTTGCCACCACTCTAACGCCTTCTCTTGGCCAAGAAGCCTGGATGGCGACGAAGGGCTCCCCGAAGGGAAAGAGGCTAAAGGGAGACTCACGCTCTTCGTGGTTCCCTGAGTGTGTTCATAGGGCTGAGTTGTGGCTCTACTTCCCCTAGTGTGGACTTTGGCTGGAGCCATGAACTTGCCCAGCGTGCGAGGGACACCTATAGGGTGATCGAGGTCGCCCTTTCGCCGAGGCAAGAGGCCATCGACGTGGTGTTCCTCCCGCAGTAGGAGACAAGCCGGAGTGAGGGGCTCAAGAGCCGCACTCTCTCCAATACGGACAGATCCTACCGTCAGGGAATTCTCCACCCTGGTATGTGCCCCAGCCAGAGCCGAGTGTCTGCCCGTACGGGAAACGACTAACGGAGAAACGGGATCACCCGTCTGCTCCGGCGAGAGGCCGGCCCCGAGTCGCCGCTTCCGTAATTGGGTAGCGCTACACGTACGGTAGCAGGGTCTCTCTACCCTGGACCGTATTCTGGCCGTAGCCAAAGTACAACTGGAGAGGGATGCACACAGGCAACTCTCTCTCCTCAGCGTGTTAAGGCCGGAGCCTGGGGTCACCTTCCCCTTTACACACTCTGTCAGGCCGTAGCCTGTGTCTATCTCTCTCTTATGGCCGTAGCCTTGGGCCTCTTCCTGCCCTTGGGCCTCTTCCTGCCCTAGAGGGTGTAACAAGACCGTCAAGACGGTGTTACCTGGGACTGACCTCTTTTCAGTCCCACCCCTGGTCTGACGGTCACTACCCCGCCTGTACAGTAGTTCAGTTTGCCTGAACGCCTGTGGTTGGGGCACTTGCGGGGAATAGGGGCTCAGGGTCGGGATGCCCCAATGACCCTCTTGCCCGAGGTCACTAACCTCACCGGTGTGTCCTCCTGGGGTGGTGGTGGGGTGGCGGCTCGGCGGTGGTGTGGGGGATGGTGAGGTGGGAGGTCCTGTGGCGGGCACGGCGGGCATTTTACCACCCTCCGCGTCGTTGAAGTCACGGCCCCGTGACTGGAGGTGGTAGGTGGTGGAGGTGGCTGTCTGGTAGGCCGGGGTAAGGTGTTGGGTGAAGCTGACCCAGTGCGTGGTGAATTGGTTGGGCTCCTGGTGGGGGCAGAGCGTGAAGTGGAGGGAGGACGGCTGGTTGGTCCGGCGTAGGAGGCGTAGCAGGTGGTCGGTGCCTCTGATTCTGGTTGGTGGGTGGTGGTGAGGTTGCCATCGGACCCTTGTTACCTTCATCTCGGAGAATGGTGCCTGGTGGGGAGATGAAATTTGAATACTGGAGAGTGATGGGAGGTTGGTGCTTTTATTTGGGCTAATGTGGTGGGA
The DNA here is from genome assembly GCF_032717465.1 of Coenobita brevimanus. Classification (NCBI taxonomy): domain Eukaryota; kingdom Metazoa; phylum Arthropoda; class Malacostraca; order Decapoda; family Coenobitidae; genus Coenobita; species Coenobita brevimanus. Next base: position 16,577,949 of record NC_137064.1, on the reverse strand, counting down.
GGAGCGTTGTCCTTTGGGGAATTGGGAGTTGGGAAAGTTCCAACGTGCTTGGTGGAGGGGTAGGGTTATGGGGGAGGTGTTGGGGGTGGGTGGGGATGGTGGATTTTGGGGTAGGTGTGTGCTGGGTGGAGGTGTCGGGGTGTATCTTGTGGGTGGGCGTGAGAGTCGTCCCGATCTGGTGGTGGTCGTGGTTATGGTGGGTGTGGGTGGTGAGGCTGGTTGAGTGCGTTGTGGCGGTGAGGGTGTATGGTGGTGAGGTGGGGGGATGGTTGGTGGTGCGGTGTGACGTGTATAATGGGAGTGGTCATGGGGGAGGGCGGTGGTGGGTGTGGGGTTGGCGTGATTCTCGGGGGAGGTGGGCGGTTGTGGTGGCAAGGGCGGCCCGGGTGGGGTGGATTGAGGGGTGGTGGGTGGATGGGTGTTCGGTGGGTGAGTGTCTGGTTGTGAAGTAGGGGTGGTGGTATGTGGTTGCGGTGATGGTGTGTTGGGTGGAGGGCTGGTAGGCGGAGAGTTTGAGGAGGGGGGTGAGAAGGAGTAGTAGTAGGAGTCTGGGGGGTGAAGTTGAGGAAGGTCAGGGTGGCCAGGTGTGCGGGCCTGGGTGGAGGTAGGCTTAGTGCGGGGGTGGGCGGTGTCGGGTGGGTTGAAGGGGCGCACGTGGTGGTTTCTGTATGTGCGGTGTTGCCCCTGTTGATCCACGGTGACTTGATATGGATTAGGCACTCGCACAATTTTGTAAGGTCCATTGAATCGGGGGGAGGTCTTCGGTGGGGTAGGGAGGTTTGCAACCACCACAGATTGGCCAGGTGTGTATGGGTTGGAGTGGATTGTGTCAGGTGCTAGATCTTGCTTTGAGTGTAGGTGGTGGAGGCGGCGTTTGAGGTGGTGGAGAGGGTCGGTGTTGGAGGGTGGAGTGGGCGGTTGTAGGTGGTGGCGGAGGGGTAGGAGTAGGGGTGGTTCCCCGAACACTCTCTCGTGCGGGGTTATTCCATCTTCTCTTGGGCACGTATTTAACCCCCATTGTATGATCTTTACGTGTGCAGGCCAGTCTTCATTTCCCGTTTGCGTAATGCGCGTGCGGACTTGGTTCATCAGGGAGCGATGGCTTCTTACGCATACGCTGTTGCCTTGGGGCCAGTAGGGAGATGAGTGGGAGATGTTGTATCCAAATATGTTGGCTAGTTCTTCCCAGATTTTCCCCGTAAATTCTGGGGCATTGTCCGAATGGATGGCCTGTGGAATCCCGAAATAAGGGAAAACATGTCAGGTGAGGGCGTCGGCGACTGACGGTGCGGTGTGGTCCTTGGCGGGGCAGGCGATGATGAACTTAGAGTACACATCCACGAAGGTAATTATGTACTTGTAGCCGGATTTTGGTGTAAGGGGGCCGACAACGTCTAGGGAGAGTAGTTGCCACGGTTTTTGTGCTGTGACTTTTCCTGTAGGGCCTGGTGTTCGGGTGATGTCTTTGCCAAGAGCGCATGCTCGGCATGATTGTATGATCTTCTTTGCGATGGTGGATGGGTTAGGGGTCCAGTACATATCGTTAAAGATCTGTAGCAGCTTCTTAGTTCCTAGGTGGATGCCGTTGTGGGCATGGAGGTGGAGCATGGTGTCGTGGGCCGTGGCTGGGCTGAGGACAATGTGTCCGTTCGGGTCAAAGAGATGTTCGCCATGTGGGTGGAGTTTGTTGAATGTGGTCTGTGGAATCCAAGTTGGGCGTTGTTTGTTAATCCACATTTTAACCAGGTCGGGTTCTTCTTTGATGGCGTTGATTGGGAGACGGGATAGGGCATCGGCGTTGGTGTGTAGCTTGCCTGGTTGGTACGCAATTTCGAAGTCATATTCTTCGAGGGTTTCTCGCCAGCGTATCAGTTGGGCATTGTTTGTATTTGACTGTCGTAGCCACTGTAGGGATTAGTGATCGGTAATGACTACTACGTGGGTGCCCGAGATGTAGGACTTGAAATATTCTAGGGACCAGATGATCCCTAGGCACTCACGCTTTGTGGCCGCGTAGTTCCGCTCTGCTGTGTTAAGGGTGCGACTGGCACAGGTGATGATGTGTTCTCTCCCATTTTGTACCTGCGCAAGGACAGCTCCTATGGCGATGAGGGACACATCGGTATACAGGCGGAATGGGAGATTGTAGTCTGGGAACGCGACTACTGGCGCGGTGGTTAATTTTGATTTGAGGGTGGTGAAGGCTGTTTGTCTTGTCACGGTCCATAGAAAAGGTTCACCTTTTTTTATTAGTTCGTGAAGGGGTTTTGCGATGTCAGCAAATCCTTTGACGAATCGCCTGTAATACGATGTTAACCCCAGGAATGCTCTGACTTCGTGCACGTCGCGGGGGAGTGGGATGTCTGCGATGGCTTGAAGCTTATCTGGGTCTGGTGAGATGCCCTCGGCATTAATTAGATGTCCCAAAAAGGAAACTGATCTCTCTGCTAATACACATTTCGTAGGTTTCAGTTTAAGTCCTGCTTGGTGTATGCGGTGAAACACTTGCTTGAGGTGGTGAAGGTGGTCGGTCCATGTGCGACTGAAAACAATGACGTCGTCGAGGTATGCTAAGCAAGTCTCCCAAGTTAAACCGCTAAGGACGGACTCCATTAAACGGGAGAATGTGGCAGGGGCGTTGCAGAGTCCGAAAGGGAGGACATTGAACTTGTAATGTTTGCCATTGGATGTGGAGAAGGCGGTTTTGTGTTTGTCGTCGGGATGCACAGGGACTTGCCAGTACCCCGACTGCAGGTCTAAGGTGGAGAACCATGTCGAGCCATGTAAGGAGTCCAGTGAGTCGTCGATGCGTGGCAGGGGAGTGGCGTCTTTGATTGTGACATCATTTACTCGGCGGTAGTCAACGCAGAAGCGCATTGTCCAGTCTTTTTTTCTTACGAGTACCACCGGAGAGGACCATGGGCTAGTAGAGTTGGAGATTACACCGGCATATAGCATGTCCTGGACCTGCCGGTCTTCTTCCTCTCATTGCTTAGGATTTTTCCGTCGTGATGGTTGGCGAATTGGAGGTCCTGTCTTGTGTATCTCATGGCTGAGATAGGTGGTATGGCCAAGGTCGGTCGGGCCTGAGGAGAATAGATCTTGAAAATCCAGGAGGAGTTGTCGGAGGCTGTTGGTTTGGGCTGGAGATAGGTGTGATGGTAGGGTGGGGAGAGTGGGTGGGTCTGGGGGCGGCGTTTGGCATGGTTCGGCTTCTTCAGTGTCGCCGATGATGAGTCCTCTTGGTAAGGTCAGTGGTGTGGTAGCGAGGTTGGCGACACGGATTTCTTGGGCATGTGGGGGGAGGAAGGTAGGGCTTTCTAGACAGGAAGAGAGTGGTCCGGTGGGGATGGATGGTGAGAAGAGAACGGAGATATGGGAAGGTTTGTTAAGTTTTACCCAAGCTTCATGGTGTGGTGGAATGGTGATAGAGGAGGCGACAGTGGCTGGAAAAGATGGGGAGGGATGCAGCTGATGAGTGGTGGGTGGTGGTGATGGGAGTCTAGTGGTGTGAGGGGCTGGGTTGGGTTTAGGTGTGTCTGTGGTATGGGACAGGTGAGTGTCTGATGGTAGTGTGTGGGGGTGGGTGTTCTTGGTGTGCCTTCGATGTTTGATTTTATTTTTTTCTTCCTTATTCTTGACTGCTGGTTGGTTGTGGTGGGCTGGATTGAAGTGGAGGCGGCGTTGATGGCAGTCAATAGTGGCATGTAATTTCTGGAGGAGGTCCAGCCCTAAATATCCATCGTATTGACTGCATGTTGAGTCGAATATGATGAATGGGTGGCTAGTGGATATTTGTTGATGGGTGTGGGTCTGAAGGGCCCGAGTTTCCCCACGGATAGGCAGGGGGCCGTCCCCTGCATCGACGAGGTTGGCTGAGGTGGGGAAGAGGGGGCCGAATGCACCCATGTGGCGGGAGTAGAAGTGGGAGTAGAGGCACGATCTAGCTGCTCCCGTATCCACTAGTAGACGTGCCTTGACCCCGTTTAGCCAGATCTTGTCGTAAACAGGGGGTCTGTAGTTGTGTGAGGTGGCCCCCGCCACCGTGGGGAGGTGCGGGGGCGGGCCTAAAAATCCATCTGCTGTGGAGTGGTGTCCTCTTGGTCGTCGTCGTCTGTTCCCGAGAGGGCGTGCGTCGGTGTGTCGTCTTCCTGGGCGTCGTCGTCTAAGGAGGAGACTTTCTTGCGCCCTTGTTGAAAGCTTCTGCGCCTGCTAGCTTTGAGCTGTTCCCTAATGTCGTGTAGAGGGCAGGTGCGGCTGCAAGCCGTGAATTCCCAGGGGTTAATGGTGATGAGGTTTCCTTGTTCCCTCGGGTTTGAGCGCTTCTTTTGGGGGTAAGCTCTAGGGACTGTGGGGGGCGGCTCAGCAGCTGGCTGATGAGGCGGCAGTTTAGGTTTGGAAGGGGGTTGTTGCCTTGTAGGAAAACGTGTCACCGCGTGGAGTTGCTATGGTGTGGGGTGGGCGGCGAGCAGACGTCGGACGAGTTGTAGGTCATTTTCCATGTCCCCTGACGGGTCGTAGATTGAGAAATGCTCCCTGACTATGCTGGGGAGGATTCTCAATAGTGCATTGAATGTATGGATATCCCGGGCATTTGGTGGTGCCTCAGGATAGGCGGCGCTGACGAGGCGCCTAGCCCGGGTGAATGTGTCATCCAGGTTTCCGTCGTAGGTGAGGGCGTCGAGTTGAGAAAGAGCGACAACTCGGCCTATTGATGGCGTGAAAGCCTGTCTCACTATTTGTGAGAATTGGTCCCATGACAGTTCTGGGACGATTTTTGGTGCGACACTAGTGATTATTTTACCCAAGTTAGGTAGTGTGACAGCGATCTTTTCTCTGTCTGAGTAGAACCCTATGTCCAGGAGGGGTTTGACCATGTCCAAATATACGTCTATGTCGCACTGGTCCGGGTTGAACCTCGGCAATTGGATGTGCGGTTTAGCTGCCATTGTAAGGTCCCTTTCGTGTTCCTCCGTGCGTTACTCTGATCTAGAACCACCGCTTGCCACCAGTGTAATGCTGTGTTTTTAAGGCGACTTCTCGTCGTAAAAACACGAGCACTGGAACGGGGTCCTTTTACTAGACCGGATGTAATGCACTAACAAAGGAACAGGGCATAAAAAGAGACAGTACACCGAATCACATCTATTGCTTAAGTTCTACTCATTACAGTGTACATACAACAATATTTGACACATAATAGAACAGAGATACAATATTACACTCGTTTACATAGCCTGATCCAATATACATTAATACATGGCACAGGGCAGTCGTGGATATGTTTTACTGTTACTTAGATGAGATATCACTTCACTGTGGTTGTCAGTTTGGATTAATTATCGTGTCACTGGTGGATAATAATAAATGGGGGGAGTCTCACTTTGGTTTACTGTGATCGGGAGTCTGTGGTGGAGATATTACTATAATAGAGGTAGGGTGCGTATGGCGACATCCGACACTGTCGCCAAATCGCGGGGGAACACTTCACTTGCCTTTCGGCTCACTCACGCACCTACCTCTAGTTCCACAGAAAACTCCCCGTTTCCTTCCTATAGAGGGGGACTGAACTGTTTAATGCTTGCACACGAATTTCTATGATACCACTGTTTAATATATCTTTTGTTAGACACTGCCACTGTGCATTGTATCACTGTCACTGTATTCGGGGTTACTGTCACTGTCACTGTTCTACCCTTGTTTCTTGGGTGGTTAAGTCACTGGTACTTACTGTCAGGGAGGCTCCCTTGTTTGGGGCCTCGACCTGAGGGGCGGCTCCTTCCTAGGGCTGCGCTGGTGGGGTGCAGGGAGGCCCTGTGGTCTGGGGGCCTCGACCTGATCGGGGGCCCTCGGGGCTAGGGCCGAACAGTCGGAGGATTCGGGCCTGCTTCCTCTGCTTCCGGGGAGTGAGGGAGCCTGGGTCTCCGTCGTCGTGGACTGCGGTGGAAGGCCTGGGCGTCCTGGGACTGCGGGTGCTCAGGGGGAGAGGCGCCGTCAGGGCTGGGCTGCGGCAGCGTCTCCTGTAGGGCTCCGACAGGGCTAAGGAACGCCCGGGTGTGGGCGGTAAATCCGCTATCGGGCCTTGCCACCACTCTAACACCTCCTCTTGGCCAAGAAGCCTGGATGGCGACGAAGGGCTCCCCGAAGGGAAAGAGGCTAAAGGGAGACTCACGCTCTTCGTGGTTCCCTGAGTGTGTTCATAGGGCTGAGTTGTGGCTCTACTTCCCCTAGTGTGGACTTTGGCTGGAGCCGTGAACTTGCCCGGCGTGCAAGGGACACCTATAGGGTGATCGAGGTCGCCCTTTCGCCGAGGCAAGAGGCCGTCGACGTGATGTTCCTCCCGCAGTAGGAGACAAGCCGGAGTGAGAGGCTCAAGAGCCGCACTCTCTCCAATACGGACAGATCCTACCGTCAGGGAATTCTCCACCCTGGTATGTGCCCCAGCCGGAGCCGAGTGTCTGCCCGTACGGGAAACGACTAACGGAGAAACGGGATCACCCGTCTGCTCCGGCGAGAGGCCGGCCCTGAGTCGCCGCTTCCGTAATTGGGTAGCGCTACACGTACGGTAGCAGGGTCTCTCTACCCTGGACCGTATTCTGGCCGTAGCCAAAGTACAACTGGAGAGGGATGCACACAGGCAACTCTCTCTCCTCAGCGTGTTAAGGCTGGAGCCTGGGGTCACCTTCCCCTTTACACACTCTGTCAGGCCGTAGCCTGTGTCTATTTCTCTCTTATGGCCGTAGCCTTGGGCCTCTTCCTGCCCTTGGGCCTCTTCCTGCCCTAGAGGGTGTAACAAGACCGTCAAGACGGTGTTACCTGGGACTGACCTCTTTTCAGTCCCACCTCTGGTCTGACGGTCACTACCCCGCCTGCACAGTAGTTCAGTTTGCCTGAACGCCTGGGGTTGGGGCACTTGCGGGGAATAGGGGCTCAGGGTCGGGATGCCCCGATGACCCTCTTGCCCGAGGTCACTAACCTCGCCGGTGTGTCCTCCTGGGGTTGTGGTGGGGTGGCGGCTCGGCGGTGGTGTGGGGGGTGGTGAGGTGGGAGGTCCTGTGGCGGGAACGGCGGGCATTTTACCATATATGGAAAGACGCTTCCCACCGCACTGTGATATCTGTAATGCGGTGTTATCTATTAGTCATATCATCCTGCGCTGTCGGCGATTTATTCGTGAACGTGCTTCACTTATAAATTACTGCGGCGCAGTAGACGTCCCCTTCACCCTTTCCACCATCCTGGGTGATGGGGACATTGTTATGACTGATAAATTGATGGCTTTCTTGAGAGAGACCGGACTGATCAGAGTGATGTGACTTTTTTACTGCGTGGTTATGGTTTTTATGAACAGTAAATATGTATATATTGTAATATTAATTAGGGTTGACAGTTGACATATTTTAAATAGTTCCTCTTCCCACCGATCTATTTCTAATATAGATGTCCCCTACATTAAGCCAAGTTCCTCGCCTGACAGTCACCAGCTGATGAGTGCAAGTGTGCAATATAGGAAGGTATTGGGCACTTGCAGTCGATGGTGGTCTGCTGGGCGAGGTTCTTCACTTTTTGTACAAATTATGTAAATACATTATATTATCTTGCTTAAGTTATTCTAATTAGGGACGACAGCTGACGTATATGGAAATGATCCTGACTCGTCTGGTTCCCTTTCATATATTGATGTCCCCTATATTAGGTTGTGCCTCGACTGACAGTCACCAGGTGATGAGTGCAGGTATGTAATGTAGAAAGGCATTACATATCTGCAGTCGATGGTGTTCTGTTAGTCGAGGTATTTTTACCATTAGTGTAGGTCTAGCTATTTGTCTCTGTAGGATTTAGTATAGGTTAGCGATTTGTCTGTTAGGTGATTAGTTTTAGGGTCTTTAGATTAGTTTTTCTTTATAATATAAGGTATAAAAAATATAAAACCAAGAAAAAAAAAATAAAATAAAAAAATAAATAAATAAGATTAAAATTATTATATATATATGTACGTTTGCACCAAAGTGTGTCTGTATGTATGCATGGAAGTGTGTGTGTGTGTGTGTGTGTGTGTGTGTGTGTGTGTATATATATATATATATGTTTGTATATATGTGTATATATGTTTAAATGTATAATATATAACCTTAATAACCAGGGGCTTCGGCCCCAATGGTTGATAGGCCGGAAAAAAAAAAAAAAAAAAAAACTTTCCCCTGCTGGGACGCTGCCTAGACCCGGTCGTTGTTGGAAGTGTTCCTCCCGGCCGTGTTGTCGACCATCTTACTCTCGGGTGTTAACTCATCTCAGCTGTACAGTCACATCCAGCTTATTTTGGGTATATCGCAGTAACACCACAGTGTTCCAGTGTTATAACAGTGAGTGTAATGGCCAGGCATGGAGTCTTCCATGACCGGCCTCCCCACACAGGACGTCCATATGGACCTCGCTCCTGCCGCTGCAGAAGTCGTTGCCCCTGGTAAGAGGGTGAGGATGGCCTCCGCCACTAGTGACGAGGGAGGTGCCCCGGAAAAGTGGATACGGCCTTCCGCCCCAGTTGGTGATGTCTCCAGTGAACCAAGGAGCTTCGTTTACATAGCAAGGTCGGCTGACAATACAGTACCCCTGTATTTTTGAATCTCCGCAGGTTGTCGGATGCCATCAACAAATCTTCATGGGGTAAGTACTGTATAGAGGGATCACTTAGAGTTTTAGGTAAAGGAGCAGCTATTAGGTTCTGTGTTTTTGCAGATGATGTGGCCAAAATGACTGTACCACCAGAGGCCCTCACCCAGCTGGGGGACTGGCCAGTAAGGTGTTGGTTGGCTCACTCACCTTCCAGTGGCGAGTTCTCATATGGGAAAATAGGGCCTGTTGCTCCTGATGTCATGGAGGAGGACCTTGCTAGTAATCTTCGCTGCCTTGGCAACTGTTCCTCCCAGCTAGAGGAAGTCACCCGCCTTATGGTCCGCCCTCCTGGTGGTGAGGCAGCAGTGGCAGCCAGGGTGGTACGGCTTAAATTCAGGGGCCCCCTGCCGGAGCAGGTCATATTTGGCCACTTATGTTACTCTGTAGGGACTTACACTTTTCCCATCCTGAGGTGCTATACATGCCATCGGTTTGGACACGGCACAATATCATGTAAAAATAAAGTTCGTTGCTCTCGTTGCAGCAGGTTCCATCCATGCAAATCCCCATCGGGTGGTCAATGCACTAATGACCCCTACTGCTTCTTCTGCGGTGGCGCACACCAAGTTGTCTCCCGCATGTGCCCAGTCTACCAGCAGGCACTTGCCATCCATGACACTGCTAGGACTGACCCGTCAGCCCTGTCGGATGTCAACACCCGTTTGCGTGCCCTTAATCCATCTGGCCGTATTCCTCCCAGCTCCAACCCCTCGACAACATATATTGCTCCCAGTCGGATTTCCCAGCCTGTTCAGGAGGGTCTAACATACGCAACAGTGGTTAGCAACCGCTTTTCAGCATTGGAAGATCTTCCTGAAACATCTGGTGGTGATTCTCCAACTGAATCAAGTGTAGTGGAACGAACAGTTGCCGTGTCCTCCCACCCAACCTCCCAGTCAGCAGTGCTGCTCCACCCTCTCCCTCCACCCAAGCCCCGTCAACAGCGTCCCCACCCAAATCGGACCTCTTTCCCACATGCTGCACAAGAATCAGTAGCTCCTTCCACCCAGCCTGGTGTAATGTCAGCCAGTTCCACCCCTTTAATGGCCACAACTCCCGCCTCAGATCCAAACATATCTTACGCCACCTCCCCCAGATCTCCTGAGACGGGCTCCACACCTGGTGAATCTTCTGCCCCTCCACGTCAGCCTGTACCAAGGGCAACCTCCCACGCTTCCCCTTATGCCAACCCCACAGGTGCCCTTTCTACAGGGTCCTTTGTGGACCTTCTGCTTACAGTCCTGTCCATGTACAAAAATGGACAGTCCTTTATAGACATATGTGTCAGCCTCCTGCCCCAGTTTCTCTCTCTACTCTCCCCTCAGTGATGGCTCCTTTACCTCTACGTAGATTCTTCCTCTGGAATGCCAGATCGCTCCCTCGGAAAACATCCGATTTCAAACACACAGTAGCAGACCTCGTTCCAGATGTTATTGGTCTATGTGAGACTTGGTTAGCTCCACATCTCCATCTATCGCTCAGGGGTTTTACTGTATACCGAGCTAATCGTCAGGGTGTCGGAGGAGGTCTAGCTGTCGCAGTCAGGGAGGATGTGCCTAGCTCGGTTCTGCCATTGACCCGCCCCCCTCGAGGGGTGTTGGACGTTCTTGTGGTCCGCCTATCCCTTGTGCAGGGATGGATCACTGTGGCGGTTTGCTACAGCCCATGCAAGGACATAGGCCTGGAAGAACTCCAGGCCTATCAAGACCAGCTCCCTTCACCCTGCCTCCTCTTGGGTGATTTTAACGCCAGACACCCCCATTGGGATCCTTTCCTGACCCGAGGTTCTGGAAATAGGTCAGGAACTTCCCTCTTCCAGTTTCTGCTAGAAAGTGATCGCTTCACCCTGCTCACCCCACTGGGGCTACAGCCTACCCTCCACACTTGATCTATATTTGGGGGATCCTGTTTTTGGAGGCTCAACCATCTGGGCTGGCCCATATTTGGGGTCTGACCACCTTCCAGTTATCCTAGATGTCCCCAATCTCTCCCCACTCTGCTTTGCTCCACCTCATCCACATTGGATCCTCACACGAGGGTCCTGGTCCTCCTTTATGGCGACCCTTGATAACACTGGGCCTCTGCCTGGAGGACCCACACATGATCGCGTGATGGACTTTACGTCCTCTGTGATCGCAGCAGGTAAGGCGACCTTCCGCGGGTCCTCAACACATCCCCAAGGCACTGCCACGGTTCCTTGGTGGACAGAGGACTGCACCAGGGTTGTCCGGGCTAGGAGGTCTTCCTGGAATGTCGGGCAGAGATGTCCCTGCCCTAGCCACCGAGACACTCACCGCCGTAGGGATGCAAAATGCAAGCGGACTCTCACTCGAGCTCGCCATGCTGCCTGGTCTGCTTTCTGCTCAACTCTGTCATTCTCAAGCTCACCATCCCGGACCTGGTCCTTTATTCGGGCAATGAAGTGTCACCCTACCACCCTTTCGTATCCTCTGGTAAAGGAGGGTAATCTTCTGGTAGGCCTCCAAGACAAGGCTACCTTACTGGCTGCCTTCTTTGGAGCTAGACTTGGCTCCCCAGCTCCACTTCCAAATCTTCAACACCTACTCAGGGTCACTCAGGCAGGCATCTCCTCCTCCCCCCCAGCAGGCTTAGCCTCTCCTTTTACCCAGGCAGAGCTCTCCTCTGCTCTGCGGACCCTACTACCAAAGAAGGCACGTGGGCCAGATTTAGTACCTGACGAATTTCTGATTCATCTCCCTGTCCGCCTTCAAATGGCACTCTTAGACATCTTTAATAACAGCTGGGCAACAGGGATATTCCCATCTCACTGGAAAACCTCCCACCTCCTGTTCTTCCCCAAGTCGGGGAGGGACCCCTCTTCTCCAGCTTCTTACAGACCAATTGTATTGCTCTCCAAAATCGGGAAGGTGCTTGAGAGGATGGTGTGCCGTCGGTTCTCCTGGTGGCTGGAGCACAATAGCCGCATGTCTGATGTACAATGTGGATTCCGCCCAGGGAGAGGGACATCTGACATCTTCCTCCAGTTTGACCATCATGTCCACCAGGCATCCTGTCATAAGAAGATACTCCTGGCTGCCTTCGTGGATCTCCAGGGGGCTTTTGATTCTGCCTCCCATGATGGGATACTGTACAAGTTGTGCCGTCTTGGCATCACAGGCTCTGCACTGGCCTGGGCGCAAAGTTTTTTGGAGGAGCGATCCTTTCGTGTTTCCCTTGGGGGTACATACTCTTCCCCTACCCCAGTCAGGCAAGGAGTGCCACAGGGATCATGCCTCAGTCCCTTACTTTTCAATGTCCTGATGTATGACCTCCCTCATCCTCCTGGAGTATCCACCTTAGTCTATGCAAATGATGTCTCAATCCTCTGCAGTGCTGCCTCCCTATGGGAGGCCCAGCATCGCCTCCAACAGGCTGTGGATGCCTTTGCCACTTGGGCCGCAGATTGGGGGCTAACAGTCAATGCACCCAAGAGTGCTCTTATGTACTTTGGCCAAAGGAGGCTCCCCTCCATGCCGTCGATTCAGCTAGCTGGAGAACCTCTCACCCTCCAGACTCGGCACAAGTTTCTGGGCCTCCATTTTGGACAGTCCCCGTCTCACCTGGGCCCCCCATATTGACCATCTTCAATCGGCATGCCTTAGGCGCCTGGACATCATGAAGTGTGTCACAGGACCTCGCTGGGGTGCTGATCGAAACACTCTTCTCAGACTATATCTGGCCTTCATCCGCAGTAAGATCACTTACGGCACCACCCTTTATGGATCAGCTGCCCGGACCCACCTAAAGAAGTTGGATGTTGTCCAGAACACGGCACTTCGCATTGCCCTAGGTGCCTTCAAGTCCACCCCAATTATTTCGCTTCATGCAGAGTCAGGGGTGATGCCCCTTTCCGTCTACCGCATGGAACTGGACTGTCGGCTGCTTCACCGTATTTCGGCCCTTCCCTCCAGCCATCCGGTCTCCTCCCTTTATCACCTCTCCACAGTCCTTCGTCAGCTCCCAACTTGGCCGCGAGTGAGGTAACGTACATTATCCGCAGCATCCGAGCCTGCCACACCCTGTCTCTCGATCTGCCCAGGCCTGCCCCAGTGGCCCCTCTCTCCCCAGTGCCCCCTTGGAAGGATTTGTCTCCATATGTCTCCTCCTACTTCCCAGTACCATTCTCGAAGTCGACAGATGCAGTCTTGGCACAGCAGATCTTTTACAGCTTGGAGTCCTCAGTTTATAAGGACTTCCTGAGAATTTACACGGATGGGTCTCACTCCTCTCCATCTTCTTTCGCCTCAGCGGCTTATTTTGAAGATCTTTCCATATGCCAAACTTGGTCGTTCAGCGGGCGGTACGATGTCCTAACCGCAGAACTCATAGCCATCCATCCAAGCCCTTGAATTTATCTGGACTTTCTTCCAGCCTCAATCGGTAGTCTTATACACCGACTCACAGTCTGCACTTACCCTCCTTCTCTCGGATCGCCCAGTGACTCATGTCAAGACTGTCCATGCTATTATGGAACACCTCCTTTTCCTCGTTACTCCTCCCTGGTACCTCCACCTTCAGTGGATTCCCTCACATGTGGGCATCCGTGGCAACGAAATAGTAGATGTAGCAGCAAAGCGAGCACTGACATACAGTACACTGGTCCATGTGATGCCAGATAGTGCCACATTCCCTAAACTTGCACGCAGCGCCTGCATATCACACTGGAATGCGCACCTAGCAACCACCCTACCTGCCTCCCACTTGGGGCGTTTTTGCTCTGACTCCTTTGAACACCCTTGGGTACGCCATCCCTGCAGAGACATTGATGTAGCCATCACCAGGTTACGGTTGGGCCACACAGGCCTTGCAAGCCACCTGTACCATTTGGGTATGATAGAGCATCCATGGTGCCAGTGGTGTCCTCAGGTTGAAGAAACCATAGAACATTTCATGTTACGGTGTCCTAGGTTCCACTCGCTTCGCACCCTTTTGCGGGAACGTTTGGCATCTCTGGGAGTTCTCAGTTTGTCTCTCCACACACTCCTGGGAGGCGGTATCAGAGACCCTCGGTTACGAGAATGGGTTATGAGGTGCATGTCTGACTTTATCCAAAAATCTAGACAGCTCTCCCGCATATAATGTGAGGCCCTAAGCAGTTTGCATTGGCAGGGCATTGGGCCATTGTACTGGCCGTGGCCCTTAAACCCACAAGAAGAAGAAGAAGAAGACTTTCACCTGCTTTCCCAACACTCACGGCTTTATCATTGTCCCTATTTTGTAGCATTAAGGTTAATTGTGCCTATTTAATATGCAATGAGTAATATGTAGGCAGTGACTGATGCTTGAAAAGGCCAGTAGAAGTGAATAGTTGAAGAGATATTTGGCTTAGGCCTTCCCAACACCAACTACCACATTTGTAGGATGAATTGATCTTAAATATTAACATTTAAATGAAAATGGATTCTGAATTTTCTTGCCCCTTATGCAGTCATGTCTCAAGATCAGTGAAACATTATGCCAATCATTGTATGTTACATTCTAGTGAGTACAAGGTGGCTTTTAAGTGCCCAGTCCGAAAATGTCTGAGAAAATTTTACTCCTACACAGGCTTAAAGGCACAAATGTACAGAAATCATCAGAGTAAAGGTCATGATATTCATTAATTAATAATTTCAGATAATAAAAGGTGGAAATGTGAAATACCATTATGTCAGCAAATATGCAAGGGATATCAAGAATTTATTAAACATTTAAAGCAGCATATTAAAGATGAAGTAGCTGTAAAATGCCCATTTGAGCAGTGTTCAAAATCATTTAATGTAAAGTCCTCTTTTTCCTCTCACATTAGTAGATATCATAGGGATCATAATTTAGATACTGGTACCAGTACTGGTAGTACTGAAACATCAGAGGCTGCGGAGTGTAGACCATGTAGTTCTCAAACACAACATTCTGATGATACCAATGCACTACAAAATGAAATTCCTGATAGTGACTTAAATGAAAATGGCAGTCAGGAAAATATGACTGCCGAAGAAAAGAAATTGTTTGAGAAAAATGTGGCTCTTTTCTATCTGAAACTGCAATCAAAACATTTATTACCAGCTTCAGTTGTTCAAAGTATTTCAGAAGAAATTCAAAATATTCATTCCATGTCATTATCATATTCTATGGGAAAACTAAACAGTTCCTTGATCTATCTATCTCTATCTATATACCCAGGCTGCTTCCCCCAAAGAAAGGGAGGTAGCCGAGACAGGACGACACACTCCCCATTTACTCATCCATTCAAACACATTCATTCGCATCTTAGCCCCAAAGGGGAGAACGGACAGATCCTCACCGCACCACTCCGCACAAGGGTCAACTGCGCAATGCAATCAGTGACATCCGCAGCAGGGCCCAACAGCAGAACTGGTTTACCCCTGCCACATCATAACAGACCCATCCCCTTACCTGCACCTGACCTGACTAGCTGATCAGACCAAATGCGGGAGAATATCCCCTCAGGGCTGCATCATCACTTATTCATTCACAATTTCTCTCCATTTATTTCTGTCACGCACAGCCACTCTTCCTTGCCCAACAGACATCCCTCTCGCATCCAGCGCTCTCTTCACACTGTCCATCCATCCTATTCGTGGTCTTCCTCTCAGCCTTACACCTCTCACATCAGATCTAGTTATCTTTTTCACCAATCGCTCATTATCCATTCTCTCCATATGCCCAAACCATCGCAACACCCTCTGCTCAACTCTACCAGCCATCTCCTGAACAACTCCAGTTCTTCGCACTTCATCATTTCGCACCCGATCCATACGCGTCACTCCACACATACTCTTCAGACACCTCATCTCCATTACATTCAAACTTTTCCTCTCTGCTACACCCGTATTCCATGTTTCAGCCCCATATAACGCAGTCGGTACCACAACACCCTCATACAGCCTTCTCTTTACATCCATTCTAAGCGAACGACATTTAAACACTTTTTTCATTCCTCCCAGCACCTTTCCTACTTCTTTTATTCTAAACTTCACTTCTGCATCTATTCTTCCATCCACAGCAACATGTGACCCTAGATATTTAAAACAATCTACCTCCTCAAGCAACTCGCCATTCAAAACTATATTCATCCCCCTACCATCTATCAACCTCGTACACTTCATCACTTTACTCTTATTCTCATTTACTTTCAATTTCCTCCTTTCACACACCCTTCCAAACTCCTCTACCAACTGTCTCAATCTCTCCTCTGAATCAGTCACCAGTGCAGTATCATCTGCAAACAGCAGCTGCTTCAGATTCCACTCTTCACCATCAACATTCACCAGACTCAGACCTCCACCTAAAACTCTTGCATTCACCTCCCTTACAACACCATCCATGTAAATATTAAACAACCAAGGCGACATCACACATCCCTGTCGCAGCCCCACTCTCACGGGAAACCAATCACTCACAGCATTTCCCACTCTTACACACGCTCTACTATTTACATAAAAACTTTTCACCTCTTTTAGTAACCTACCATCAAGTCCATACAATCTTAAAACAGTCCACAAAGCCTCCCTATCAATTCTATCATACGCTTTCTCTAAATCCATAAATGCCCAAAACACATCCTTGCCTTTCGCTAAATACTTTTCACACACTTGTCTCACAGCAAACACCTGATCAACGCATCCCCTCCCTCTCCTAAAGCCACACTGCTCATCACCAATCACTCCCTCTGTACCCTCTCTAACTCTCATAATTAATACTCTACCGTACACCTTCCCTACAACACTCAACAGACTTATACCCCTAAAGCTAGTACATTCATACTTATCACCCTTGCCTTTATACAACGGGACCACACAAGCACTTGCCCAGTCAATTGGCACCATACCTTTCTTAAAGAACATATTCAACAATCTTACTAACCAGTCAACAATAGTCACTCCACCACCCTTCAGGCATTCCACAGCACACCCATCCATACCTGCAGCTTTCCCTGTTTTCATTCCTTGATAGAATTAAATATTCAGGATGAGAAAATAAAAGAAATAATCAACTGCATACAAAACTCAGACTTATTTCTAGAGTGCAACACAAGGTTATTACGGTCAGAACATTGCCGTATTAAATATTTCAAGGAACATTTCAGGCATGTTCAACCTCAGTCAGTTATCTTAGGGATGAATAAGGAAAACAAGGAATGTACCTTTCAGTACATACCTATCAAAGAGACACTAATATCTCTTCTTAGTGATGATTCAGTTTGGAGAGAAGTAAAAAATACAGAGGTGTCAGGAAACCAAACCACCAATACTGGTACTGAATCTAAAATGCATTATTTCAGTGACATTACAGATGGATCTGCATTTAAGAATAATAAACTTTTTAATGAAAATCCTAATGCTTTAAGAATAATATTATACCAGGATGCCTTTGAGGTATGCAATCCCCTTGGGTCTGGAAAGAAAAAACACAAAGTTTTAGGTGTGTACTTTACTCTTGCTAATTTTAGGCCTCATCAGCGCTCAGTTGTGGACAACACATTGTTAGTAATGCTCTGCAAAGAAGTAGATTTAAAACAATTTGGACATGATAAAATTTTTGGTAAATTAGTTGAAGATCTGAAAGACTTGGAGGGTAATGGCATTATGGTACACAGTGAAATCATAAAGGCTTCAGTCTGTTTTATTACTGGTGATAACTTGGGTTCACATGGAGTTGGTGGCTTTACTGAAAACTTCAGTACAGTTGAGTACTTTTGCCGGTACTGTACAATTAATTCAAAAGATTTTCATAGTGATCCTTTGAGAGTAACCTCAAAACGAAGTTCCCATAATTACAATGAAGCCCTTGCAATTCTTTCAAGAAATGATTCATTAAAAAATAGTGTCTGTGGGATAAAAATTTAATTCCATGTTCAATTCTTTGAAATATTTTCGTGTTGCAGATGGAGGTTTACCCCCATGTTTAGCTCATGATATTTTTGAAGGCATAGGAACATGTGATGCTGCAATTATTCTTAAGCATTTGATTACTGTGAATCATTGGTTTAGTTATGAAGAATTAAATCATAGATTAATTACATTTCATTATATTGGGACAGATGCTAGCTCCAAACCTTGTCAAATTAATGTAAATGGGGAATAACTAGGGGACCAGGCCATACAAAACTGGAATTTCATTCGCTTACTACCTGTTATCATGCATGATAGGATTAATAATGCAAGTGATCCATACTGGCAGATGTTTTTGCTGCTACGAGATGTCATTGAATTAATTTGTGCCCCCAAATTAAAGAGTCAGATATAGCTTATTTATCAGTACTAATTGATGAGTACCTTCATGACCGTAAAACTAATTTTCCAAATGAAAAGCTGAAACCAAAACATCATTTCTTGAAACATTATCCGAGGCTAATTCTAGAATATGGGCCTTTGATCCGTGTGTGGACTTTGCGATTTGAAAGCAAACATTCTTACTTTAAGCAATGTATTAAGCATTCTCAAAATTTCATAAATGTCTGCAAGACTCTAGCTGAGAAGCATCAGCTTATGCAGGCATATAAACAGGCAGTTTCATTTTTCCAGGATGATATCTGTGTCAAACAAAGTTTGCCAATTGCACTGAATACCTACAGTCAGGCAATCCAATCTGCTATCCAATCAATTCAGGTTTTAGAAGATTCAGATGTTTGTATGGAAGTGAGCTGTATGGGTACCCTTTATAGAAAAGGTAACTTTGTGGTGTTTGGAAAAAGTGAACATGGCCTCTTACTTGGGGAAATTGAATTCATAATCATTTCTCAACTTAACAAGGTTTACTTCTTGGTTCAGGAACAAGAAGCTACACTGTCAGAGAAGTTTCATGTATATATAATACCTGCATTATCAGCATCAGTTACTAGTGCATATAAATGTGTAGAATTAACCATGTTAAGTGATTATTATCCCTTAAATGCTTACAAAATAGGGAAATCTCTAATGATTCCACTAAAACATTCAGTGTCATAAAGGTACAGTATATATCTGAACAGTGTCCCCCATCTGCATTCTCTCTATGCACCC
Source organism: Coenobita brevimanus (assembly GCF_032717465.1). Classification (NCBI taxonomy): domain Eukaryota; kingdom Metazoa; phylum Arthropoda; class Malacostraca; order Decapoda; family Coenobitidae; genus Coenobita; species Coenobita brevimanus. Next base: position 16,559,251 of record NC_137064.1, on the reverse strand, counting down.
AAAGCACCTCATTATATGTAGAGTATTACATTTTACTCACTCAACAACTCCACATTCACTTACTCAACTACACACTTAATGCCCTTGTTCTTACACCCATACCATACCTGTCATATACACTCTCATTACTCTTTCATTCCCACTTTGTCAGCCTATGTGCTCCCTTCAGGTAGCTCATTTTTATTTATCTATACCGTTAGCTCTGATGCTTCACTCCCTTCGAGAACTCTTTCCCAAGGGGTGGCCACAGCAGAAGTCTCCAGATCTTCCTGTTCCAACACTCCCTCATCACCTGATCCAGCCCACCCCTTCCACTCATGTTTCTCTTCCTCACCTACTCTTCTACCTCATGATTTAATTACTGTAGCAGTACTTGTACTTAAATTATTATAGTAAATCATTTTTTTCTGCAGATGAAGCCATGAATTTTAGAAGAGGAAAAATAGTTAAAATTAATAGAAAATTGGTCACAAAAGTTCCATACAAACTTCTCTCTGTTAAGGAAATTGAGGTACCTGTACCACAAATTGGCTGGAGAGAAGAAGAACTGTATGCCAGTGACAGTAGTGGTGACACAGTTATCTTGGTTTCAAATCAAAATCCCATAAAACTACAACACAGGTTGGTTTCATAGCCTACATACCTGTACATATACAGTACTGGAGTCTAAGGCCCCGCACACACGGGCCACTTTTCAGTGGATGATGGCTGGCACATTTTCGTGGCGAGAAATAAAACGCACGTGTTTCTATGGAAGCCCGCACACAAGCCAATTTTCAGTGTCAGCCACAAAAATTGGTGGCCAGGTCCATTTTACCCGCCATGCCACGGTGGCTTGCCACTGGTGACCGTTGATGGATGTTGTAAATTCAGTAGCGCCATGGAAAAGTGGCCGTGTGCGGGGTGACCATTCAGTGGCGCCCGTGTGCGGGGGGCCTTAGGCCACGCGCACACGGGCCACTTTTCAGTGGATGGTGGCTGCCACTTTTTCGTGGCGCCACTGAATAGACACCCCGCACACGGCTACTTTTCCACGGCGCCACTGAATTTATGGCATCCATCAACGGTCACCAGTGGTGAGCCACTGTGGCATGGCGGGTAAAATGGACCTGGCCACCATCTTTTTGTGGCTGACACTAAAAATTGGCTCGTGTGCAGGCTTCCATAGAAACACGTGCGTTTTATTTCTCACCACGAAAATGTGGCAGCCACCGTCCACTGGAAAGTGGCTCATGTGCGTGGGGCCTTAAATGATTATTTTGGAAGATTTATTAAAATTAAACATAATTCAAACAATCACTGATGCCTCACTATCCTGTGAGAGTTTTCCAATAGTGGTACTGTACATAAATGGCTGTGATAAAAAAGAATTGCAGTGATAGTGGCTGTTACAGTGTACTGATATAAATATTAGCTGAAAGTTTATTGTATTAAATACATAACCCTTGACTACAGCTTATCTGCAATGCCACTTATCTTTAGCACAAACATTTTTCCTGGCACTTAATTTTTTTGCATGTGTTACTTGTTTAATTTTTTAAATTCTGTACAGTAATTCAGTTCTGTGTTTGTTTTTCTCCAGCTTAATACTAGTCACTTGCTTGAATATAAGGCTGAATAGGATTACATCTGTTGAATTAAGAATGTCCAAAGTACAGTATGCTTTGAACTAGGTCAGAGAGCTACTTCATTTTAATTCCTTGAATTCCAGCAATGGATGAACTACAGGAGATCATTCAGCAGATTCTACCAACTCTTCCACAACCTTTGCAATCTCAAGTGGTGGAACATCTGCTGAATGAAGCTGGGGTAAATTCTCCTGAGGATTTCAAATATATTGAGTATGACGACCTTCCTATGCTGAAGCCTGTTCAGAGGAGAAGACTCCTTGATGCTTTAAAGAAGGGTAAGTTCATTTTATATACTGTATTTGAAGTATGACTGCAATGAGTCATAAAAATTTTATTAATGTATTGTATACTGCTTCACAGTACAAGAACATAAATATAAGACTATCCCTAATAGTCCTACAATTGATGTTAAATTTTGCCATTATTAAACATCCCCACCCATTACTAATCTAGGACGAAGGCCTTTCCCAACACTCCAATTCACTCTGTTTGTAGTCAGTCTACTCCAGCCCACACCAGCAAACTTTCTTATGTTGCATCTCCACCAATATACCAGTATCTCTGTTACCACACCACTATGGTAACAGTCTGTGTTAAAATGGTTACTGTAGTCCAGAAGGTTCTATTGGAATGTTATACATTGGGCTATATTTAGGTACAAGAATGTATATTGGAATGTCATACAAGGGGTACATAGGTACATACATATCGTATGGTCATTTTGAGGAACTAGTCATTTTGCAAACTGCCCGATCACTTTTAGAAGTGACCAAAACAGTGGTCAGTTCTAACTTAACCTGACCATAACTGTTTGCAAAATGACTAAATATTGGGCATTTTGCAAAAGGAGCACAGTTATGGTCAGGTAGGGTTAGGTTAGAACGGACCACTGTGTTGGTAACTTTTCAAATGACCGGGCATTTTGCAGAATGACTTAGTTCCTCAAAATGACCGTAACAGATACACGGATACAAGTGTGTGTGTGTGTGTGTGTGTGTGTGTGTGTGTGTGTGTGTGTGTGTGTGTGTGTGTGTGTGTGTGTGTGTGTGTGTGTGTGTGTGCATTAATCATTACTCTCTGGACCTCTCCCTACAATTTCACTCACTTCAATTCCTCATATATACGTACAGTATTGCCCCCCTAAATCCCCACTTAAAATGTTTACCCCGGGATGCCACTCAGTGTTCAGACATACTTCGGGCTTGGCTAACAACATGCAACATTTCTGAGAAAACAACTTGTGGGAACTGGTACTTTGTCACAGCCCCCCTTCACTTATAGAACATAGATATATATATATATATATATATATATATATATATATATATATATATATATATTTTTTCCCAGAAAAACAAGATTCTGGAAAGTTAACAAATAATATTCAAGATGAGCAAGCAGTCCACACATACACACCATCACCATCAAATATGAGCCCTACTTGGGCTGAAGAGTATGAAGTTCCTTGGACTAAACTTCCACAGAAGGATATGCTGTCATTTTAGCAAAAGGGTTTGCGACCTCCACCAAAGGCCAGGAGAGAAATGATTAGAGTTATTGTTTCAGATTTATCCAACATTACACTGAAACCAGGTAAAAAGCTCTGTCATGTGTTGCCCAAAAAATCATTAAAATATACCCTAATAGTTTTCAAGATGAAATTGAGGGTAACATAGTGGGAACAGGTTATGATAGTCTGCTGAAACAGCTTATTCTGCGTTTTGAAAATGTTAACAGAAAATCCAGTGAAGTACCTATGTCTGTTAAGCGTAAAAGAGAGGATTCAGATGAAAGTGGTGTGGTAACAAAGAAACGAAAAGATGACTATGGGTGTTTAAACTACCTGCCCACCACCTACCCAGCTGGAGAATCTGCAGAAAGTCTTCAAGAAAAGAAGAATCTTTTAAAAGAAAAATATCTATATAATGTATCAGAAGACGTTGGGCAGTTAATGACAGAAACATTCATATTGCAGAGGAAGGACATTCTAGAAACTGATCAAAGTATGACTGATTTACAAAGTGAGTGGCCATTTCTTTTTGAATCATGTGGTATGTTCACCCATTTTGAAGTGCTCACAGGCATTAAGATCCAAAAGAAAACTGAAGAAAATCTGATGAAAAACAGTGAGCACATTTTAAAATGGATGAAAGGAGAGCAAAACCAAAAGATAAGGAAGATAAATGACGAGATGCTTGAGGCAAAAATCACATTAGGAAACAGGACCCCAGAAGTTCCAGCCATCATCTCCTCCTTGATCACTCACTTCAAAGACAATGAAAACTCTGTGTATCAAGTAGTGAAGGTATGTTTTGATTCTGACTTTCATTACTGTATGCCTATAAAGTCATGATAAACATAGACACTAGGCTATGCTTAATGTGAAAAATAACATTCATAATCAACAGAATTTGAAAATATTACTAAGTATATAATGTTACTCATTACAGGATAACTGTTGTGCTGCTGTCCATGTCTCTGTGTCTGTTTGTCCCTGTGAGTTATCCAGTAGTGTATTTGTTTACTGTCGATTTAACTTTTATGTATTTGTCATCTGTAGGTAGATGCAAAAATACTGCACATCATGTTCAATAAAATATATAGAATAGTATATTCATGGTGCACAAACTTACATTTTTGTTTGTATTTCTTATTTACAGGCAACATTCGTGGAGTCAAAGTTGGAGGGTCAACTTCAGAAGACTCCATGCTTGATAGCTGTTGGTAAGTAATTAATATTTTTTTCAGTGTCTGTATATGATGGGGCAATGCACAGTTGTACATGTGATGTGGCAGGGCCCAAATGGTGTTGCCAAAGCATCATTACTGAGGACCATTATAGGTATGATGTGAGTGAGTGTTCTCTCTTTGTGACTGTGGGTGAGTGTTCTCTCTTTGAATACTGTATGCAGATAACAGTGATAGTGTAGTGAACCCTTTGGATCCATGGGTCAAATGTGGGTTGCAATCACCTGGACATACATAACCCTTCCTCCAGATGTTCATCCAAAGACCCCCTGAAACCAATAGATTGATATGGTATCAACTATGTTTGCCTGTACTTTTTTTTTTTTTTTTCCCCACCAAAAAGAAAAATGTTTCAGCTGCCCACAACATACACACAAACACAAACACACAGCTACAACTATACATACTAATTTAAATTTATGCATACCCTACTGCCTTGAAATTCTAAACTTCTAAAGCAAGTAACAGAAATTTTAAACTCCTTCACTTCAGGAACAGAGCTCTCCCTAAAACTAATATGATAATCAAGAGTAAAATACTAAGAAGACAGATAAAAAAGACAAATAGTGTATCTCCCCAAATTGAAGGGGTTAAGCATCCATGCTCAAATAGACTGCTCTAATCCTAGTTGTTTATTTTAGGTGATTCCTTGCTGATGGCAGAAACTTTAATGCTCGGTATTGATGGCATCATTGTCAACAACCATATTACAAACTTTACAGTTGGCGATGCTTTATGCTTCATATTACGTTTTCAATATTCGCTACCCTACTGAAGCTGATGCCACGCTTGAGTTTATTCAGAGTTATGTGTTTAAGTGATAGTATATATTGTAGGTAGAACATTTCCAGTATGCCTTTTCAATTAGATGCTTCGACAGGCCTGGTTCAGAGGTACGCCACCAGGTGGTCTAGCGTCGCCCAGCCTCAATTAACTATTTTTGCGGACTTTGTTAAAGACATGCAATATAGTACCTAATACAAAGTTAAAAATGATGTTGCTCCTCATAGGAATCTATTTTTTCTCTTCAATCAACTGCAAATACATACCTGTAAAGAGAGAATAACCAGGCTTTCAGAGAATCTTAGTCTATCTTAGCTTGGGGACTAAAATAGTGTGCTGTTTATTTACATACATTTTAATAAATCGTGTACAATTAATAAAAGGGGATTACTATTAGGAGTTCTGATATGTGTTTTTTAGCATGCTTTAAAGATGTAAGCTGTTCCACTGAAAATAGTGTACTTAACGATTTCTTTGTTAGTGCATCAGCCATATGTATCAAAACAAACGGCACCGCTGTACGACACTAAAAACACAGCAAAGCACGAGGAGGAGTTGAAGTGTAAACATACCTAAACTGTGTGATGGAGTACACACTAATTTCGTCATGTTTCGTAGATGGTCCGACATCCAACAGGTTTAGCTAGGTATTGTACTGAAAAGTTATACGTCAGGCAGGGCAGCATATGGGTAGGTGCTGCCGCATCTGAAGTTTCATATCTATTTTCTTTTTTGTGGATACTAATGAATGAAACATATTTTAATCCCAGTTACCTTGCTTTATGGATGGGTCTAGTACAGTTGCTTAGGTTTTGTCTCTATGTCATACTTACAGATGTGAGTAAACTGACGAAAGCTGGGTTTACAAAATTATACTCATATCATATTAATATAGAAGCCAAATGCTCTCACATTGTAATTTCTTTGTAGCAAAGCAACGTTGGGTCTGGTTAGTACTTGGATGGGTGACCGCCTGGGAACACCAGATGCTGTTGGCATCCCTACGTGTCAAGTGGGGTTGGTGGAGGATTAGTGCCCCTCCCTGTAAAAACAACAACTCTAAACCCTTGGCCACCCCGTTTGGGATACATGGCTTCTGGCAATGAATGAATGAATGCATATCATGCCAACTGAGTAATTTGATTGGTAAAATATATTTTAGGGTGTTTTACCTTTTGTCAAAATTAGGCACAAATTATGCACTGGCTACTTTTTTACAGCCAAACCCGCATCAGAGCTTGCCGACATAGGCGAACCTAGCGGCAGATTTCGGAAACAGGCTATGGTGAAACGTCTAATTGCTGAAGTTACAAGTAGACTACTAAGTTAATACTATGCCTTTGTTGCTTTTCAGTCTTGGTCATATTTAGCAATATATATGTATATAGCAATATATGTATACTGTATATATAAAGTAGAGTTGTCTGTGTGTGTGTGCATGTGTGTGTCCGGGCATCAGTTCTGAATGGTTGATCCCAGAGCAAAACTAAGGGCAGATTTTGAATCAGCAGGTTCCTGCTGAGGTTTTTACCAGGTTTTAAAATTGATTTCTTTTTTCAAAACAGCGAGGTGACTGAAAACAATCAATGTCCCGTGAGAACAAAATTATCTTTTAGCGTATCAAACTTTTCTATGCAGTCACGTGCCAACTTTCAAGCGTATCTTTCAGTGTAGGCACGAACACATTGTTTAGGCACTTTGTGTGTTAGAGAGAGAGAAAGAGAGAGAGAGATAGAGAGAGAGAGAGTCCTATGTATCACCCGCGAGAGAGAGTCCTATGTATCACCCGCGAGAAAGAGTCCTATGTATCACCCGAGAGAGACAGAGAGTCCTATGTATCACCCGAGCGAAGCCGGGTACTTTTGCTAGTCAATCATATACAGTAATCCCTCTAATATCCGAACGCCCAATATCCGAACATCCCCACTAACCGGACATAATCGTCCCAGGATCCAACATTCCCAAAATGGTCCGAAAACCGCCAAAAAAAAAAAAAAAAAATTTCCCACCCGTAATTTGAACTTGCCGCGTGCGGCGCGGGAGAGCATTGTTGTGGCGCGTCATTCCTCCGACGTCTGATAGAACGCCGCTGCATCCTCCCCACTTTTTTTTTTTGTTTTTTTTTTGTTTTTATGTGACCGACTCTGGGCATAGGCTTCACAGCCTGCTTTCAAGGCCCAGTAGTCCTCCTACGTACCGCACACCTCTACATGTCACCACTTCGGCGCTAACACCCACTGTCCATACTGAATACATGCTAGGGCTGTCTCATACAGGACTCGTGTATTGATGTTAGCGGGGGTATTTTTACGACATGTCGGCGGGCATTCTGGTAGATCAGTAAAGTCTGATTTTTATGAAATTCAAATCCTTACACTGTTCCCTGCCTCAGCGGGATTTGAACCCGGGTCCCTCAGGACTGCAGGCCTGTCTCTCGCCGCGAGTGCACGCTTGTCGTTATGGCTGCCCACGTACTCGCTTTTGTGGTGGTGCCTTACCTGCTACAGGCACTCCTGCTGCTCTCGGGCCTCCTCTTAGTGTGTGTGATGATGGCCCTGCCACCTGAGAAAAGGAAGAGAATGGTGTTGACTCTGGAGAAGAAACGGGAGATATTGGAAAAATTAGATGCGGGGTGGTCTTCTTCCCGCATCCTCTGCGAGTTCAACCTGGCCCGATCTACTTTGTTCGATATTAAGAGATCCCGAGACAAACTCATGCAGTGCACGGCTGACTTCTCGTCGAGAAGCAAACGCAACGTGGAGAGGAAGGTGATGTTTACTCCCAAGTTTGCTGAAATTGACCGCTCCACGTTGATTTGGTATCGACAGCAACGTGCTGCTGGTGTGTTGGTACGTGGAACGGAGCTGAAGGCTGCTGCTGAGAAGTTCGCCAGGCTTCACGACACCCTAGGCTTCAAGGCATCCGAGGGTTGGCTCTTTGCGTTCAAGTTACGGCATGGCCTTACCAACCGTAAAGCTCATGGCGAAGCTTTGGACGCTAAAGAGGATGGAGTTGACGAGTTTCGGCACAAGGTGAAGGGCTTGATCGTCAGGAAGGGCCTCACTCTCGGTCAAGTCTACAATGCTGACGAAACTGGTCTATTCTATCGCTCTTTGCCAACAAACACTCTAGCCGAGGAGACAGAGAAGTGTGTACCTGGCCGCAGGCTCTCCAAGGAACGGATATCTGCTTTGTGTTGTGCCAATGCTAACGGCATGCACCAGCTTAAGCCCGTTGTTGTTGGCTGTGCAAAGCAGCCTCGGTGTCTTCGTGGGATGATGGATGTCCTTCCTGTCGTCTGGTACCATTCTTTGAAGGCATGGTTTATAGCTGTGATCTTCAAAGACTGGTTCCACCGCCACTTCGTCAAGGAGGTCATCAATTACCAAACGGAGACACTGGGAATCCCACGCGACCAGGTAAAGGCCCTCCTTCTCCTCGACAGTGCACCTGCCCACCCATGCGACAAGGACTTGGTGGCTGAGAATGGCCGGATTAGGTGCATGTTTCTGCCACCTAATACGACTGCTCTCATCCAACCAATGGACCAAGGAGTGATCGTGGCAACAAAGCACCTATACCGACGGAAGTTCCTGGACGAGGTGATGGTTGTTCTCAAGGACGAGGACGAGTGCAGGGAGGGACAGGACACACGAGGCCAGCCGACTTTGGAAAACCTTCACCGCTACATCAAGTCTGCACTGTACAACTGGGCTAGTGCATGGAAGGAAGTCTCTGTGAAGACTCTGGAAAATGGTTGGTCTCGTCTGCTTCTCGGAACGGATGTGGAGTACGATTTTCTAGGGTTTGACGTGGATGACTTCCATGCACGGCTACGTACGCACGGCGACGATGTTGATGTGGACGATGTTCGTGAGTGGTTGGATGACGACGAGGGCGATCCTGGGTATCAGACATTGTCTGATATCGAGATTGCGTCTTCAGTTGCAGGTGTCAGTACCGAGCTTGAAGATTCCGACGAGGAAGGCGACGAGGATGCGGACTCCTCTCAGCAGGACACTACTCCAGCCATCCCCAAGCTGAGCTCACTCCGGGAACACCTAGAGTTCGTCCTAGACTACCTGGAACACCCGTACTGCGACAGGGAGATGGGGCCCTTGGGACTTGGGGAGGAAGTGCGTGCTTTTAGGCAGCGCATCATCAATCGTCAGAATCATCGGTTATTGCGCCAATCAACCATTGACAGTTTTTTCAGGCCCGTGACCCCCGCTGTGCCCAGCCCTGGCTCCACTCCATTGCCTCCCCAAGACAGGCCCTCATGCTCCGAGCCACAGCCCAGCACATCAGCCACGGTGGAGTCACTGCTCGACGTGAGTTTGCGTCTGTCTTCACAGTCGTCTGCAGTGGGTACACCATCACCACAACCCAGCGACGCACCCCTAGGTCACCTGCCAGTGATACTCTCGGACTCTGACAGTGAATAAACAGCAAGAACTTCTCCACTAGACCACACAGGAATTTACACTGTTGTGCAGTGAAAAGAAACAGTGTGTTGTGTTAAGGATTTACAGTTGTGAGTGAAAAGACCAATTTGGAACAAAATTTAACGTAAATAGACTTGTTTGTTTTTGCTTTAGAAAATTATTAGAAGAATGGGAAAAGTTAAAGTGCAGAGTGCAACACTTAGTAAGTTACAATGGAGCATTAGTTAGACAAGAGTGCGCACTGTGAAGAGAACGACTTCTGAGTGCGATTGACTAAGTTCAGTGCAAGACTTCATGAACAGTGTTCTGGAAGTGCTCCAGGAAATCCTTCTTACTGTCAGAGTCCGAGAGGAGGCCGTTATTCATCGAGGTGGACATGGACTTGCTGTAAGTAGGCAGAATGTTTCATACTGTACTTTTTTCCATACTATACTTACCTCAAACACCTCATTTCACTCTTTAATGTCCTTTATTGGTGTGAATAGGGTGTTAGGAGCTATGCATGTGCAGTAGTAGGTGTTTTGCTGAGTTAGGCTAGGTTAGGGTCCATAAGTACCAGTCCAGGAGCCAGTAACCAGAATGTTTAATATTGTATGAACCTACTTCTAAACCCTCATTTTATGCTTCTTTTGCATTTATTTCAGTCATTTATGTGCTTTATTGGTGTGCTTTGGGTCTTAAATATGTGCTATGCATGTCCAGAGGGAGTTGTATAGGTGTTTCTCTGAGTTAGGGTCCATAAGTACAAGTCCATAAGCTGGGGCCCAATATCCGGACAGGACCAGTATCTGGACCTGCCTATGGCTCTATTACGTCAGATATTGGAGGGATTACTGTATGTTTAAAGCAAGTTGGAATGAACTCATGGGAGGGTGAGAGAAACCCAACAGAGATGGTTTACTGTTGCCAAAGCCAAATGTCTGATAATACAGTAGAGTGCCAGCTCACCATGAGATGCCGAAAGGTGTGAGTATGAGTGGATGTTTTTTGTATGTGTGAAAAAAAAAAAAATTGAATGTGTGTAAAACCAAGTGTTTATATTACAGATGTTTAGTTGGCATCAACCCAGAGGAAACAAGTCAGAAAAGAAAAAAAAATCGTGGCCATCACACACCTGTTCATCCAAAAGTATTATCAATAATCAGTACTTTTGCAGACCTTCAGTGGAGAGAGTAAAAGAAAAAGTACTGACTCATTAATTTATTAGTGAAATAATTTTTTGTTAATGGTTAAGGATGTTTTTATACACTAATGAATTTCTTGTAATATAGAGGGTCCACGTTAGTTTAGTAATGTGTACAGTTGTTGATATAATCATTCATCCATCCATTAAATGTAGTTGAATAGATGGATGATTATTTATGACCACTACTGTGCAGTGAGATTTCAGGTGCTTTAACACCAAGGTGGTACAGGTAATACAAAAAAACATACTGCCACATTAGTTTATTAGTAAAGTTATTTTTATGCTATTTTTTTGTATTATGGGTTAAATATATATATATATATATATATATATATATATATATATATATATACACTTAATGAATTTCCTGTGAATATGGAGGATCCAGTTTAGTTTAGTGAATGTACGTACATTATGGTATTTCATACTAACGTTTTTTTTTTTAAATGATACTATGCATTATTTTTTGGTTTACTATCAATATATATTGTGCATTATGTCTGGTCAGGGGTGCTCCCTGCTACTGGTACCATGTAACCCAGTACAACCAGCCGCATGGTCGGGTCGCTGGTGACTAAACCGGTTCCCCCATTGGCTCCTGCCAGTGAGGAAGATGTATTGAGTATTGTGCATTAAAAGCCATATTAGAATTATCTGTGATGTGAAGCCAACTATCTATCTATCTATAGCCCGACGCCCTAATCCCGCAAAGGGTGGCCGCAGACAAAACGCCTCCAAGTCACTCTGTCACCCACCATTTGACTCCCCTCCCCCCAACTCACCCCTCCCTCCCTCATATACCTCTCAACTCCATCCCTCCACCTCATCCTCGGTCTACCCCTCCCTCTCCCTCCCTCCACCTCACCTACATACACCCTCTTAGTCAGTCTTTCATTCTCCATTCTCTCCACATGTCCAAACCACCTCAGAGTATTTCTCCTAATCTTTTCAACCACATCCACATCTACCCCACAACGTTCCTTCACTTCTTCATTCGTCAACCTGTCCCTCCACGTCACTCCACATGCTCCTCTCAAGTAACTCATTTCCACTGCTCTCACTCTTGACTTGTTCCCCTCTTGCAATGTCCACGCCTCGCTTCCATACGTCAGGGTAGGGATCACAATACCATCATGCAGTGACTTCTTAACTTCCATACTCACCTCCCTATTTCTCATCACTGCTTTCAGTGAAGCCAACACATATGATATTATTTGATGATGGGTTACCGGTATATGAGTTTTATTATTTTATATATTACAGATTTATTTCATTGAAAAAGTTAAAATTGTCCTTTGATATTTTCATTTAACTCTCACTTAGTTACTGATATGATATGGTACTGATATGGGTGGTACTGGGGTCATAGTAAATGTTTACTACCTTACAATTCCAGTTAAATATTAATGTGGCTTATTACCAGTATAAATTAATTAAAATTATGGAATATTGAGGACTATTTGTTATTATTTTTCTAGTAAGAAAAAAAAAAAAAAGTAAAGTACAGTACTGATCATGGAAATAATCACAGTAATTGTCCTTAATATTACAGTTATCCGTACTTTTATGGAAAATTTCATGTAAATCATTTTACGAAGAGCTGTAAATTTTACAGAGAAAGGTTGGCAGCCTCTGCTGCCAGTAAAAGTTCCGTAGTTTTAACGGGTACTATTCTAACAGTGTGGTGCTGAATTATCGTAAAAGTAAAGGTCACTATGCTGTCCCAGTACAAAAATGCTGGCCATATGTTCTGGCTGAATACTGAAATGTGATGCTAGATTATTGTAAAAGTAAAGAACATTTGCTGTCCCAGTATAAAAATGTTTTACAGAAATATATATGCTTGAATGAACAAAAACAGGCAAGGTTAAGACGCACTGTTATTATATGTAAAAAGATATAGGTTATAAAACTAGTGCTGTATTTTGGCGGACCAAGCGGCGGATCGGATTCGAAGCTGGTCTACGGTTAAACCAAGCTACCCTGTTTTGGCGGACCAAAGGATACGAAGCTCGGCCCAATCCAAGGCCATACAAACCAAGCGCGTCTTCGTATCTCACCGAAGCGTGATTGGGAGCAGTCTTGGTGGACAAACAAGAAGGAGAAGACTCTGGTTCAGCAATTCACAATGGCCAGCCATGACAAGTAAGTAAATATATCATGAAATTATCCATACTTACATCTGGTTGCTGGTGAGAAATACCAACGACATAATCATATAGAGGTTCAGTTGATATAATTATAAGGGCAGACTGTGAATTGTGAATTAATATCACATCAAGCAGGTGAATTCTCGAGATATTTCCACTCTTGCAGGGGAATGAAAAACAATTTTGATTTGTAGAAACTCTCTGTGATGGTCTTGCCTAATGCAGGTCTGCTGTAATCTCTAGAATGAAAGTACAGGTAAGAATAGGCGAAACATTATGGCTGGGTTGACGTCTAATGAAAACACCAAAAGTTGGGTAGATATAAAAAAGGACAGGAAGAGGAATTCTATCTATCTATCTATTGCCAGACGCCTCAATCCCGTTTGGGGTGGCCACAAACAAATCGCCTCCAAGTCGCCCTGTCCCCTGCCATTTCACTCCCCTGCTCCCAACTCACACCCCCCTCTCTCATATACTTTCCACCCCATCCCTTCATCTCATCCTCGGCCTCCCCCTACCTCTTCCCCCCTCCACCTCACTCACATAAACTCTCTTCAGTCTTTCACCCTTCATCCTCTCCACATGGCCAAGCCACCTCAGTGTGTTCCTCATAACGCTTCCTATCACATCCACATCCACACCACAATGCTCCTTTATATCATCATTCGTCAGCCTGTCTCTCCATGTGACTCCACAGGCTCCTCTTAAATAACTCATTTCCACTGCTCTCACTCTTGACTTGTGTCCTTCCAACAACGTCCAAGCTTCAATTCCATACGTTAGAGTTGGTATGACAATACTGTCATGTAGTAACTTTTTCAATTCCATGCTCACTTCCCTGTTTCTTATCGCTGCTTTCAAATAACCAGCAACGTTTCTTCCCTGCTGTACCCTTTCAAGCACTTCACCCTCCAAACCTCCATCCTTACTTATCACACTACCCAAGTACTTAAACATACTCACATTTTCCAATTCCACACCATCCAACCTCGCTGTACATTCACTGACTTCACCTCTCTCAAACACCATCACTTTACTCTTCCCTACATTCACCTTTAGATTCCGTTTCTTACACAATCTCCCAAACTCATCCACCAAGCCTTGCAGCTCCCCTTCGTCTTCACTCAACAACACAGTATCATCTGCAAACAACAGTACAGGGAGTTTCCAAACACTATCCTCTCTCACCAGGGCCACTCCAATATCCACTACCCTACCTTGTACCTCTTTTATTACCCCATCCATGTGCAGATTGAACAACCATGGAGACATGACACATCCCTGTTTCAACCAAACTTTCAAAGAGAAAAATTCACTTAGTTCACCATCCACACGCACTGCAGCCTTCGCACCATCGTACATACTCTTCACAGCATTCAACAACTTCCCATCTACTCCATATATTCTTAACACTTTCCACAATCCTTGTCTATCCACCATGTCATATGCTTTCTCCAAATCCATGAAAGCTGCATACAACTTCCTTCCCTTCTCTAGAAACTTTTCCACTAAAGATCTAATAATGAATATCTGATCTACACAACCTTTTCCCTTCCTAAAGCCTCCCTGTTCTTCTCTAACTAATTTCCCTGTTCTTTCTCTAACTCTGTCAATAAGTATCTTACCATACACTTTTCCTGTTATACTAAGAAGACAAATGCCCCTATGATTACCACACACTTCTTTTTCCCCTTTTCCTTTGTACAAGGGAATAATTATACCTGACTTCCAATCCTCCGGGACTCTACCTTCCTCCCAGGCCAATCTGCACATCTTCCACATCCATTCTACTACTATCTCTCCCCCATGCTTCAGCATTTCACCACACACTCCATCAATTCCTGGGGCTTTCCACGATTTAACTTTCTTCATTGCTTCAACAACGTCTATCCTACTGATTTCTTTCTGTCTTCTCACCTCCCTCCTTCTCCCAGCCATTCCCCAGCCACTTATACTCTCATTACTTCCATCCTCTATGTTCAACAATTCCTTAAAGTGTTCTCTCCATCTGCTCACTTTTTCTCCCTTCTCCACCAGTAATCTACCATTTTTATCTTTCACTCCCCTGGGGAATTCACTTCAATTATTAACATGGTGAAAGATAAAAAAATTGGTAAAGCATCAGGTAATTGTTCAGTTCAAAACAGTTGTGTATGTTTTTCTTTCTTTTGAAATTTTTCAGTGAGGCGGGTTTTCATCTTAACACTGTTTGGTTGCAAATGCACATTTATGGGTAAATTTATAGTTTTAACTATCATTTTCCTCTATTTCCGACCATTCTAAGGCACTTTTCTTCTCTGGCATTTCCGTTGCAAATTATTTTTATTTTACTCTTGAAAACAACCAACCAATCTTAACCAAACCTGGAGTTCATTAAAAAAAATTGGCAACATAAATGTTATAGAGAACTCCCACCACCCCCAATTTGGGTAGCTTAGGCCAAACAGTAGCGTGGAAAAACCTAGAAGGCCGGCTGGTTGAAAGTAAACATTCCCATTTATGGTGGTAAAATACTTGTCATGTGTTGAAGATCCATGCTTAAAGGGAAAAAAAAAATAGTCAAGCAACAGGTAATTGTTACGTTCAACACAGTTGTGTCCTTTTTTTCCCACTCTTTTATAAGTTTTTAAGTGAGTGGGGTTTTCATCATAGGTTTTTTGGTCTAAATGCACATTTATGGTGGTAAAAAACTTGTCCTGTGCTCTATGGAAAAGGACCAGTTCATGTTAACCCGCCCCGTCCTGTCGACGTATGGGTACGTTGCAACTTTTTGCATTTGCCAGTCCTGGCGACGTACTGGGACGTTGTGCAATTGCAAGGTCCCTAATTTGCACAATTTTCAATTTTCGTGCGTGATTTTTCGTACGTATACATGGGACACCTTCCTCTATTCCTATACAAGATGCCAAGCAGGGACAATGCCTTACACCGCATAACCTCCCCCCTCCCCCCCTCACGCCATTGTCTCGGCAATTCACCTCTTACCAGTGTCCTAGCCAGTAAAGATATTCATGGCCAGAGTGATTCCCCAATCGATGACAATGTGGAGGACAAAGTTTACATATCAGAAATAATGATCAGATAATGTGGCAAAAAAAGGTCATGAATGGTGATGAGTTTGTGAGTGAAACAGTGCTTATAATGCCTATATTACTGCTCGAAAACCAATATACTCTCATACTACATATGAATTCGTACCAAGTAAATAAATAAATAACGTTTATGAGTTGTGTGAAATAGTTACCTTCCCAAAGAACTCGTTTTCTTTGGTGCCAGCATGTTAGAAGACCCAGTCAGGCAAGGAGGAACTCCTACCTGGAATGATTATTTTAAACCTAAGGTGAGCGATTTCTCTATGAATTTTCGATGTTTCTCACCAAAAGCGGAGGTTTTAGCCAAAAAAAAATTTTTCGAAAATACCTAGGGATTGGGGGATGTCGGAGGTGCGGAAAACCTCGGGACGTGACGGGTTAAGAAGTGATTGTGGTACAATAATATCATGTTTTCCATGCACAGATAACCTGCTTTTCATGTAATTATTGTTTTTACTTGTTGGTGTCTCCTGTTCCTGGAAGTAAAATGAGAATACTTTATTTCAGAACTTTGTGTGTTTACTGTGACCGGCAATTTGATTATGCGGAGGATGCATGTCGGTGCATGAGGTCACATGCCATCAGTCAACAAATTGAACCTGAGGCACGGGACGAATCATCACAGGATATAGAGCCTGTACCTTCTGTGTCCAGAGAAGAAAGTGAGTCAGAACACAAACTTTCAAATATGTCATTCTTAAGGCCAATGTACATGCTAGCAAATGGGGTCCCTTCTTACCCACTGGTAGGTTGAGAGCAGTAGAAATGATTTATCTTTCACAAGCTTGTGGTTATGAAAAGACAGACTGATAACATGGAAGGTGAAAGAAACTTGTGATTATGTACATGTGAGTGAATGATAATGTTAAAAAGAATACTGTACTTAAATGTGATTCACACATGCGGATATGATTTACAATTAGATGAATGAGGTGGATGGCGATAGGGGTACCAACAGACCAAGCTTGAGGTGGTGAGATGGATCGGAGAGGTACAGTGTATAAGGGAGGAGGTTGTGATCTGGGGAGAGCGCAGATGGATGGTGGTGGAATGTTTGATGAGTGCCCCAAATTTTGCAGATGTGGCTGGCCCTGCACCAAAGAGGAGGAGGCATGGTGGTTTCCGGAATGTTGACCTGTGGACACCATCATTGACAGACCACTTTTTACAAATTATAAAAGAAAATTTTCCCGCCCTCTCGGGGAAAGTACAAACACGTGCCAAAGTTTGGCACGAGATTCACCGCAAAATGCTGCCAGTGGTAAGGAAAAGCCTCTCTCTCTCTCTCTGTCTTATATATATATATATATATTTTTTTTATGTTATGATCGTTCAGTATTTGGTAGTAAAACTGTAAGCCTTGTGATACCGTCTTGTTGCAAATGTTAGTTTTTCCTTTAATCCCAAACTACATCATTTAGAAGTATTGTTCCCCTTAGATGAAAAAAATACACTAAGTTTGTATGAGGAACTAAATATTATCTGATTATTTATGATTGTTCTTTTCTTTGTACAGCTGCAGGAATTCAACAAAGAAGTAAGTCATTATTACTAGCAGTGCCTGCTTCTTGGTTGCCTGCATGCAGTCTTTACTGTGCTCTACAGTGCCAATGCTTGGCAAGCATGTTCATGTATATATAATGGGGATTCACGGATGCTCACTGCTTTTTCTTTTTCATTACTGTTGTCTTAAACTGTAATACTTTAATAGTCTACTGGCCTGTGCAAATGTTTGGGATTCATGTTGGTGGACATATAATGTGCATCCCCTGATGCATATTGCATCTTACTAGAAATTGTTACATTGAATTTATATGTCATACTTTAGTATTATACTATCTTCTATGATGCAGCAACAATTAGGAATTTTATTTCATAATGACCAGAAGAGTGATGAATGGTCATTCAGATGGTTTCGAATCGTGCCAATTATACATATTATATATAAAAACTTGGGTAAGTTAGATGACTGTTTTTTTTTTTTTTTTTTTTTTTAAAGATGGCTGATGTTACGGAGGAGCAGCTCAAGAACAAGCTGAAGAACCTCAGGCAGCTGTTCCGGGCATACAAGGAGGCCATCACCAAAACAGGGAACGCCCATATCAAGGAACCTCCTCACTATGACATTCTTTTTGAAATATTTGGAGAACGACCAGCAGACAAGCCACAAACAGTGTCTTGTGGTCTCAACCCAATCCCTGATCGTGAGGACACAGAATCTCAGCAGGACCAACAAGAGGGGTCACAAGCTGAAGAAGCTGATAGTGAGCCCGTATACCAGCCTCCTCGTCCTACACATGCTCAACCAAAAACACGTAGGGTCCGGCCACCATCTCATGCTGAGAGGATTGAAAAACTACATAGTGAACTTCTTTCTGAAATAAAAAGGCAAAATAACCAAATCTTAGAGAATCAGAAGACAATGATTGACATTTATAAGAAGTCTCAGGCAGAGAGAAACACCCTGCTAAAGAAAATTTTCAAATTGCCTGATGACCCAGACTCAGACCATGATAGTGATTAGGTACAGTAGAACTTTAATTCAGTTATATAGTCCAGCAAATTTAGCTCTATAATAATTTTGCCCTTATTGGAGATATTGTCTTATGTACTGTAGTTTAAAATATTTTGTTTTGCAATTAGTCTCAATTTGTTTAAGCTGTTGTAATTCAATAAAGCTGAAATTATTAGCCTTATATTAAAGTTCTACTGTATCTTCTGTTCATAAGTTAGTGCCAATGAACGCACCGTATCGCAGACAGCTCCCCACAACAGTAGCACCTCCCTGGGTGGGGCTGGTTACCCCTACTACAGCAAAGATTTTAACCTGCAGTGTGTTGTCAATTTTTTATTTTTTAAGGTTGTGTATGTTAAGGATAAATGAATATATTTATACTTTTGTTTTTGCTAGTTTACTTTGATATTCCCTTATGATAAAACATTAAGGAAACATACAAAAAATAAGTGGAGGCCAATCCTTAACAAAGTACTGGTTTCAATGAGAATAAATGCCAATTGTGATGAACTACGAGATGAGCTGTGTCTTTCCTATTTTTGTAGTTAAAGCTAAGGTGACTAAAAATAACTCAGGAAATGAGACATGCATTTGACACAGTAATGTAAAACTAGGAAAACTAAGACTGAGGTGAGAATAACTTAATAGCCAATGATCTGCCACTTTGTGGATTAGGTTACGTGGTTGGTTCTTGGTATTATTCAGAGCATAAATGAATGAAAAGTTTGTTAACCATCATGATATTTTTTACAGGTGTGTATAGAATGCCTTGGTTAGAGAAGTGCCGCAACAAAATCTCTCTTTTCATTACCACCAGTCTCTGCAGGCAGATCAATAGCTTGTGTTAGGTCTTCATCTTCAATTGGAGGGAACACATACCCCTCAGCCCTAAGGAAAGCCTCTTCATTTGCTTGTCCTAGTGTGATATTATGCACTATACAGCAGGCTAAGATAATATTTGGAATTTTCTCTGTATCAGCATCAAGGTACTTAAGCCTTCTGAACCTTCCTTTTAACCAACCAAAGGCATGCTCAATTACATAGCGTGTCTGTGAAAGTTTTCTGTTGTACCTTGACTTTATTACATCTAAGTTCCCAAAATCTTTATATGGGACTAATAAGAAAGGTGTCAACTGGAAACCTGAATCTCCAATTAAATGGTAGTAGTTAGAGGGAAATACTGACTTTGGATGAGCTAAAATCCTACCGTACAGTGGACATAACTTGAAGACTCTACTGTCATGACCTGATCCAGCAAATCCAATATTGACAAATGTAAATCTCTTATCACTATCACAAACTGCCATCAAATTAACACTATGTGTTGATGTTCTATCAAGAAAGTCAGCCTGGAATTCATCAGGGGCTTTGATCTTTATATGGCAGCCATCTACAGCCCCAACGACACCTGGAAATCCGGCCATGCTCTGGAACTTTTTTTCCAACTGAAGAACTTCGTCACTTGAAGGCCATTTGATGAACCTAGGTCCTACACTGCACAACACTGTTATTACTTTGTGAACACTTTTATGTACAGTACCTTCTGATATGCCAAACAACTCAGCAATTTCTCTATAGCTTTCTTGATTACCTAAAAACCACAAACTAACCAACAATAGGGTTTCCGGTGTCAAGGGCCTATGTCCTCCGTGGGGGTTAGGGACATATTGTTCCTTAATTATGTCCAATAGGAAATAAAATGTTTCCTTTGTAACCCTTAAATTTCGAAAGAAATCATAATCTGATTTCTCCATCAGGTGGTCTGCAAAGCCTTGCTGTCTCATGTGGTCTTCCCTGAAACAGAAAGTTTTATTTTTCAGAGGTCATTTTCAAAACATACCTCACATGGATTTATGTAATAGAGAATATCATACACTTTGCATGAATTTCCATTGCCGAATATGTTAAACTTGCTTGTTAAAGGTGGGTTTAACATTTCAGTAATAAAAAGAAGTTTAATGTAAGTTACTTGACTGACATGGATTTGGAAGGGTAAGATAAGGATTGGTTGTTTATCATAGCTTATGATATGTTAGGGTATCCTGTTTTTGGTATGTTGGTTGATATGGGTAGGTTATGACAGTTTGTTGCAAAAGGGTTGGTATTGTTAAAAAGTTCATATGGTACTTGAGGAATATACATGAAAGACCACACCAGATTGTGAGATTCTTTTGCAGTTTGCATTTAGTGCAATTAACAAATGACTCTATACACAAAACATCCTCCAAAAAGATGGGTAAATAGCCATGCAGGTTAATAATATGTTACCCAAGAGGAACCTGCTGTATTATATTAAAATCTAGGTTAAGCATGTGATGTAAATAACTCCATGTGAAATGCAAACAAGTTAGGTAATACAGAGGATTCAAATCCCCTTATGAATTAAAAAAGAAACTAACAAATGAATAACACCACAAGCTCATGGACTTAAGAGAACAATGGTAAATACTTACCTTTCACAGGATGCAAGAAGAGCAGACTGTACAAGGGCGTTCGTGTTGATGTGCTGCTGGACTGACTCTGCCATGACGCTGAAATAGTAACATTACTGTATTTAAGTGAGGTATTCTTTTATATGAAAGAAAATCCTCAAAAATATTTTACTTTTTTGCCACAATACTTTTGAAATTCAAGAGCAATGCTACATTTTGTATACTCCAAAGAATATAAGAAATTCATGAAGTAGTCGATCCATCCAGAAAAGAGGAAAAATGCAGTTTTGGTATAGAGTTACAAATACATTACAGCGTTAAGTTATGTAGTTGACTGTAAATCCGAGGATTCTGGGACAATTCCCCATCACACCAAAGCAAGACAATTAACTCACAACAAATCCCCCCCAGGATGATTACCCGTCATTTGTTTATGTAACGATTTCTTATCAAATTTGAAAGTTGTTCAATGATTTAAGCTGCCAATAGCGTGACAGTGTATCTGTTTCTGTACTGAAGTTACCATAAAATAAGTGGTATTACAAAAAAAAAAAAAAAAAAAAAAAAAATGATACGATTCAGACCATGCACGAGAATATCACCATTATGACTGCTACACTGTCTTTTGAGCATTCGATACTAGAACATTTAAATAACTTAACAGAAGCGTTAAATGAATGTTAAATAAGCATCCTTGGCAGACATATGAGTAATGAAAGGAAGTAGTGTAAGAATATGTAAGCTTGAGAGAGAACCTCTCATCTGTGTGTGTATTGACCACACACTGTATTGACATGAGGCTAATCAGTTCTACTTTACCCCAAAGTCTGAACCCTAACAAACTAATGACTTGGATAAAGTTAATTAAGATAATTATAGACTCATGCTTCTTCACAGCTTTACCCAAATAAACTAATGAGATTGTAGCAAGAATACAAAGTAATGACGAATGCAATGGGTGAAATTAATTAAAATTTGCCTGCAGTGAAGGAAATACAATGTAAATATTGACAATGTAAAATACTGAAATGATTTCCAAAGCTAACAATACAGTATGGCCTTAAGCCTTCAAGGCCCCTGAGAAAATGAATTACTAACTTACAGTGTTCATTAAGTAATATTAAATTTTCTAATGCATAATACAATATAATTAATGTGTACCTTACCCACTAATACCAGTGCCACCATATCATTTTGGAAGTCAAGAGTTAGATGTACAGGACTTATAGGCCTATTCTAGCACACCGAATGTAAGAACTGTAACTTTAAAACCATATTCAAGGTCCAAGGACCCTTACCACACTTACCTCAGTATCATTGGTGGATCATCTTCCAGAATCTCCGATAAACTCAAAGCCAAATACTGCTTTCCTGTTGGTCCCCGAGCCATGATGCTGGTCTTCTGTTCAGATCTCAGATCTGGTGTTGATTGTAGGGTTGTAGCAGCAGACGTAAAGCCCGATGCTGCCCTCACGATGACTCAGGTAGTGTTCTTGTTGATCAAAGACGGTGGAGTTATCCAGATCCGGGTGTAGGAAATTTGAGCACTGTTCAGATCAGATGGTGTAGAGTGCGTGCACGTGTCAAGTGAATTTCTCGGCGACCCGGTCTGTTTACACTGCGATCGGCAAGTGTAATTTTTCGGCTTTCTGTTTTGGCGGACATAAACCAAGCGCCCCTAGACGAGCTTCGAATCCGAAGCTGTAGCTTGGGCCGCCAAAATGCGGCATAGGTAAACATATGCTTTATTTGAGGCAGTAGAAGCATCTTACCAAATCAGTTGTTCCTGATAGTCTGTTATATATTCCTGAACACTTCTGGGGTGGTAAATAAAAGTTTCATGTGATATTTGTTTCCACATTGATATTAGCTATGTTCCTTCAGTGTCAACTCGTTTGACTGGTCGGCTGTGACTCATGACATGGCGGAAGGACTATCCTAACCTACGTGTTTAACGAAATCTAACCTAACCGAGCTTAACTGTGCCTAATAATTATTCTAACCTAAGCTAACTTAACCCATCCTAACCTAAACTAACCTGGCATCCAGCTGGGAATTTGGGAAAGGAAATCCACCTTTCAGTACGTTGAATAAGATTTCTTCCATTACACCGTAAACAAACAATCGTAGGTACGGCTTAAGATGCGGTTAGGCTTAAGCAGATCTCTAGGCACAATTTCGTCTTAATTCAAGGAGGAACCGAGGTTTCATTAAAGACACGGGTCTAATCCTTGCTGCTCCAGCCACCTCGATGTTTTGTGAGGCATCACGACTGGGCACAAGATGCAGGCACACCACAAGTCTCCAAAGAATGGCTCTTCTTGGTGGTTGAGGGAGTTCCCATATGTCAACAAATGACAAGTGAAGGTACACTTGCGCACCAGTCTTGCCATTTTTCTTCCCACAATGCATGTCAGCTGCACCAACCCTACCGTTGGCAAACTATTCCACGAAGGCCGAGCCAGTGGTTTTAACAACACCAAATAGGCAAGACAGACTTCGTGCGGCTGCTTCATCGAAGGGGAGAGTATTTCAAAGGTTGGTAAATTATAATATTTACCAGGTGGTCCTGTCTCCTTGAAGATTGCTTTTATTTTTCTCTCTGTCCATTTGGCTGGACTGACTTGGTTCTTAGTGAATCCCTGCTTGGCTATGGTGACCTGCTACCGTAGGACAAAAGGCCGTAAAAGAGAAAGGAGGGGTTAAGTATAGCTGAACTTATGGAAGTATTGCAAATGGAAACAAAAATATGATAGGCCTATGCACATATTATAAAGTTGTTTAATGAGAAGGAACAACAGTTATATAACGTTGTGGGCACTCGTCATAATATAGATCTAATTAAAATCCACAGTTTCTTCTTCAAGTAGAGGTGCATTGATGACTAATCTTGCTATAATTAACAAGAATCAGTAGCCAACACTGAGACAGAACGTCTGACCTAGCTTCTGTGTGCACTGGTTGAATTTAAATTTTTGAATTTCCAACCTGTTCCCGGATCACTAACTGGGAAGTATATACAGATCTAAATATTCTTCTAAAAGACTTTGCTATAATAACAACAATATTTATTATTTGTACAAGTTTTGACAGACAGAGTATTTAAAGTACCCCTCTTCGAAAAGGATGATCTCCAAGAGTTAATTATATCGTCAAACAGCGAAATTATCAAATGAATTCCGGGTTAAGGAAAAGACATCGCTTATCTCGGGTGCTGTTTAGTAGGACAAGGCGGGTAACAGCAGGGAGTTATACAATAAAAATTATCACAGAAATGCTAATAAAATTCTTGAAGTTGTAATAATATAAGTAATGTATCATATGATTGATACGGAGTTATTTTATATGTGGACATTAATCGGAAGTTAATATAAAGACAACTTACAACAATTTTCTCTAGTGTAGAAGGGCTAACCTGGAACGGGCTATATAAAGGGGTGCACGATGCTTCCTGGTTCATTATTCACCTGATACCAGCAAGGTAAGACGTGTTGGGTGATACTCGTAGCAGAACTTCACTGATCTCTTAGTAAGTTGTATATTCTTTGAATTAACTTCGAAGTACCTGTTTAATTGTTAGTACTTCTTCAACGCACAATGCATAAAGTTCAACTTGAGGACAGGGATGGGTTTGCATACATCAGGGCAAAGTTTGGCGGCAAATGGACCGATTTCCTGATTGACAGTGGTTGTTCCTGTACGGCGGTTCCCCTGCAGATGGTGAAAGAATGTGGGATGCTAGATAAGATGCAGAAGCCGGATAGTTTGGACCACGAGTATGTTGCTGGAGTGCTCGGTAATGTGGAAATGCAGTGCGAAACCTTGGACGGTGAGGTTATTTCTTTGTTTCCTTTTGTTAAGGTTCATACTGAACTTGATGAGCCAAACATTGGTTCAGATATCTTGTATACATACAAGTGTCACATGAAGGATTTGCACGATGACGACGAATATTTACAGCTTACTGTGACAAATGTTTTGCCCAAAATAGAATGGCCAAAAGAATCTGTGTTTAAAATTAACGGGCAGGAGATTTCCGGGCGAATTGACACGGGTTCGGCCACCGCAAGTATGTCAGAAGCCTTGGCCATCAAGTGTGGTTTGGAGATGGTGCCTCTTGATAAACCTTTTGTTTTCTTCGAGTTCGACGGTCAAAGTGTTAGCAACAAAACATGCCGTGCAGACGTCACAGTGGATGCTGTTCCTGTTCCCTACACAGCCCCGGTTACAATATACATCTCTGATAAATTTCCTGAACCGTTATTTGGACTGGATTTTTGGATCCATTTTCATCACATTAGTTTTACAGAGACCGGGGTTGTTTTAGCGAAAGATGTGGAGGAGGAGGAGAAGGAGGAAGAAGAGATTTGATTTGGTGTCGGGCACTGTGTGTCAGAAGCCTTGGCCATCAAGTATGGTTTGAAGATGGAGCCTCTTGATAAACCTTTTGTTTTCCTCGAGTTCGACGGTCGAAGTGTTAGCACCAAAACATTCCGTGCAGACGTCACAGTGGATGCTGTTCCAGTTCCCTTCTCAGCCTCGGTTCAAATATACATCTCGGATAAACTGTCTTTACCGTTATTTGGATTGGATTTTTGGCTGCATTTTGATCACATTAGTTTTACAGAGACCTGGGTTATTTTAGCGAAAGACGTGCAGAAGGAGGAAGAGATCAGATTCGGTTTGGTTAACTTCTGAACTTTTTCCATGGCACCACATATTGGCACTGAAATAAATGTTGATAGCAATGGGTTGTAAGGAATTGGAGAGTGAGGAAGAGGTCCATCCCTGGTAAAAATAAAACCTCACATCGATGAAAATTTCTTACGCGAACCCCCAGGGGTGATGGATTTTACTGTAGCAATGCAGTACAATCCAGGCAAAGACCTACAGGATTCTTGGATGGTTGATCCAGTACATCGTGCATAATATGCTGGGCAAGGAAGCACAAATGCCACTTAGTCTACCTATTTCTGAGGACATACTAACATAGGCCAAAAACTCGGATCTCTGGCGTCTCAAACATGGTTTTCTTGGTGAATGGTACACATGTATTTGTGAATAATTTTACCCGTTAGTGTTGTGTGAATTCTAACCCTCTGCCGGCCATTACACATCATCTTATGCAAGTATCTAATCCCTACAGCTGAAATGGGCTGCCACACTCACAAAGCATCTCTTTGGTCAAATGGCCACACTTTCAAAACGTGACCTAGTTGACTCTACCTCTCTCAATGGCGTGACTAAGTTGACACAAGCTGCCAGGTTTGTAAAGTGACAGCAGGACTTCCTGGGATCCATCTACAGGGGCTGTGGATAAAGCATGGCAACGTTTGTGGCTGTTTATATTGATTCTCTTATGTTTTTATTAGCAGTGCTTGCAGTCGTTTTGGGGCAGGAGACAGCTTTTACCTTAGTGTTAAGTGTATTGTGACCAGTAATTATATGAATCATGTAACCATATGTGTTATGGCGAAGCTTCTCAAGATCATAGACAATTGTCAATATTTTTTTCTCAATTTGTGCGTAGCTATTCTCTGTCTTACTTATTGACCTACTGCCAAAGGCAATAGGTTTTCCTTCCTGCAAAAGCACTGAGCAGAGTCCAAACCCAGTAGCATCACTCTGTGTTAACTCTTTAATGCGGTCATAGAACACCAACAAGGATGTAAAAACACTCATGCCTTTGACATCTGGCAAAAGAAATAGGCTTTTCTTCCTGCAAAAACACTGAGTAGAGTCCAAACCCAGTAGCATCATTCTCAGGGTTAACCCTTTAATGGGGTAGTAGACCATTAGCACAGAAGTACCAACACTCATGCCTTTGACTACTCGCAAAGGCAATATGTTTTCCTTCTGACAAACTTATTGAGCAGTCCAAAATCAGTAGCATCATTCTCAGTGCTAACCCTTTCATGGGGTCATGGAACACGAACAGTGAAGTAACAACACTCAAGCCTTTGAGTACTGGCAAAGGCAATAGGTTTTCCTTCCTGGAACATAATTTAACAGATTCCAATTTCAGCAGCATCATTCCCAGTATTAACCCTTTAGTACAGCCATAGGCCACCAGCGGGGAAGGATCAACACTCTGGCCTTTGATGTTTTTTCAAAGGTGTTCTTCATTGCACTGGACCAGGTCCAGGGTACATCACGTTTTAAAAGTATAAAGTCTGCCCGATGGCATGGTGGGTGAAGTGCGTGACCGAAAATTAAAAGACCCCAGATCGAATCCCATACTTTTGGCCACCCCTTGCGGGATTAAGGCATCTGGCAATAGACAGATAAAGTCTATGCAAAACATCACACACATTAGTCAGGAATTTGGGCATATAACTCACCATAACCAAGACTGACCTACGGCAAGGTTTGGAAACTGGAAGGACCATCCCCTATGTGGCTGTATATATCTATCTATGGCCAGACGCCTTAAGGCTGTAAGGGGTGGCCACAAACAGTGCCTCCAAGTCCCCCCGTCCCCTGCAATTTCGCTGCCCTCCCCCAACTTTCACCCCCTCTCATATATCTCTCCTCTCCATCCTTTCATCCTCGGTGTGCCTTTGTCTCTCTCCCCTTCACTTCACTCTCAGACACTCCCCTAGTCAGTCGTTCACTCAACATCCTTTCCACATGGTCAAACCACCTTAATGTATTTATCCTAATGCTTTCTATCACATCCTCTTCCACACCACAATGTTCCTTCACTTCCTCATTTGTGAGTCTGACCCTCCATGTAACTCCACGTGCTCTTCTGAAGGATTTCCTTCATTTTTGCATTCACTGTTTATCTGATGACGGCATATAAACCTCCCTGGCTTTTTAAATCCTATCATGTGTAATACATAAGAATTCACATAAATCTTTATGGCCAAAAACATTTTTTTTTTTTTTTTTTTCAAATCTCCTAGGTAGAGAATTCAGTTCATATTATATGATCTTAAACATTCAGAGGAGAGTCATTACCCTTAGTGCAGAAAGTGTTAATAGGAACATACATTAGCCAGAATTAAATTTAAACTACATACATACTTTTTTTTTTTTTAATAATGAATGGAGGAAGGAAAAACAGGAAAAAGAAAAGTCCATGTGCCTAAGGGCATCCTTCATTCATAAAATATTTATAACAACTGGATTTGAATTGAAGTGGATTAAATGTTTGTGGGAAACAACTCCCAGGAAGTGAATTCCAGAGAGTAGTAGTTTTGGGGATAAATGAATTTTGATAAGCAGAGGTTCTGCATTGCGGGGGAGAGAGTGTGGATTCATGGACGCTTCCAGCTGCCCGAGTATTTCGGGAGAAAATGTGAAGGGGAGGCACAATTGAAGCTAGTTCGTCAGAGCACCTACGGTAAAAATATCGATAAAATAATGCTAAAGAAGCAACATCTCTACGTACTGATAAAGAAGGAAGGTCCTGCGTAATGGCAGGATTATTGATTAATCTAAAGGCTTCATTTTGAATTTTGTCCAACTGCCTCAATGCAACAGCTCCACATCCACTCCACAGTGGTGAACAGTATTCGATCTGAGAACGCACATGACTTGTATATTGTGGCCATCTGCTCGTCAGTGAAGAACTCACGAACTCTGTACATAAGTCCCAATTTTTTGGAAGCATTTTTAGCAAGGGATATAACATAAGCTGTCCAGCTTAGGTTGGGGTTTAGAGTAACACCTAGGATATCAATTGTGGTGGATATGGGAATATTGACATCATTTAAAATTATGTGAGAGTCTGAGGGATTCTTTCTGTTGGAGAAGTTAATGTATTTAGTTTTCTGAGCATTAAATGAGACCAGATTTGTTTGTCCCCATTGATTAATTTTAGAAAGGTCCTGGTTCAGAGAAATTGCTGTGTTTATTTGGGAATTTATAATATCAAATTGTGTAAAGGAGGTACTAAATGTGAAAGAACTATGAAGGGTCGAGTCATCAGCATAAGAGAGTATTGGGTTGTGAGTGACAGATAGGAAGACATTCATATGAATGAGAAAGAGGGTTGGCGCCAAAAATTGATCCCTGAGGTACGCCAGCGTTTATGGAATGAAACTGAGAATAAATTCCATCTACCATGACCCGTATTTTTCTATTATGAAAGTAAGAAGAAATTAGAGGAACCAGTGATGCAAGGCCATAGTGTGACATCTTAGACAATAAGGCCCGGTGCCATACTCTGTCAAATGCTTTTGATATATCAAGTGCTATTGTGTGTGTTTCACCGTGTTAGTCTATTGTTTTGTTAATCTGATGGGTAAGAAGGCAAAGAATGTCTACAGTTGAACGTTCTCGTCTGAATCCATACTGTCGATCACTGATTAATTTATTAATTTCTAGATGCTTGACTATGTATTTGTTAATTAGTTTCTCAAAAACGTTACCGAGAATTGAAGTTATTGCAATTGGTCTGTAGTTTGATGGATCAGAAGTTGCCCTCTTTTTAGGAACAGGATGGATATTTGCTTCTTTCCACGAGGCAGTGCATCCTCATGTTGAAGGGGTTAAGTGCATGAACCTTACCCCTTCAGCTCCTGTCCTCAATTGCAGGTAGTCTTGCAGATGCGTCTTGCTGAAGTCTTTATTGTCCCGAATTATGGTGAAAAATCCACTGCTGATGTCACATCACGACCTGTATATGCCTCCACCAGTGATGACACCTGTGAAAAAGAAAACAAGGTCACTAAGAAGATTGGAAGTGAAAACAGACAAGGTAAAAACTGTGATAAAGTAAGGGGAGGTACCGGAATCATAGCAGAGAGGAAAACAAAACCCTACTGGGGGCCAGAACAGAACCCATGAAAGGAGGCTGGAGGCCTGTAGAAGACCAACTTCGGCCTGCACTCCATCGGGTGCATGTTTAGGTGAGCCTGTGGTCACACGACAACACGAACCCGAAAGGCAGCAACATCTCCTTCTGACTTTGACCTTTTTCTCCAGATCTATAGCAATCACCTACTCCTCTGGGGGTCTTAGTGCCATATAGCCATATTATGGCTTGCTGTTAGTGCTTCAGTATTCCTTCCTTCATTATTCCTTCCTTCCTCTGAGGAAGTATCCCTGCTTGTCATAAGAGGCGACTAAAAGGTGCCTTTTTCTCTCCCGTCTTTCTCTCCATGCTATCTTCTTCTGCTCTTCTGTCCTATCTCTCTTCTTGATATTTCCGTGTTTCTTCCGCACATTATTTTCCGTCTTCTCCTGCAGTGCCATATAGCCATTTCATGGCTAGGTGCTAGTTCATTATTCCTTCCTGTGAGTTTTTATTTTAACATTAGGTGCAACTGTATGCAATAGTTGTGCAACACTACTGCAACCAGACAGACAGACAAACCAAGCCAAAACCATAACCTTCTTGACGGAGGTAACAACAATTGCAGATTATAATCTGTTTGTTTAAGTGTCGAACAATACCACCTCCTAAACTAATTACATGATGAAAAGCACATCACAGTGTTTGTGTCACTAACAATCTGTGTTTGTGTGTGCGTATGTATGGTACCCAGCTGTATGTAAGCGTGGGGTGTCGCTGGTGTAAGAGGAAGTATACTCGCTTCACAAACGACAAGTTTCTGGTTCGATTCCCTGAACAATCATGAGACCTGATGCTGGTGAGGCACACCTTCACGCACAGGCGCGCGTGTGTGTATCCTCTCTTCTCCTTTCTCTCCCACACCCTTGCACGCTTTCCTTCCCTCTCCCTCATCAGTGCTCTCATTCGCTCATCCTGTCCTTTGTCTCAGACACTTACATTACCCTTTCTTCCCCTCACCCTCACTTCTCTGTGTCTCCTCCTTCCCCTCCCACTTCTCT
This sequence comes from Coenobita brevimanus, assembly GCF_032717465.1. NCBI lineage: Eukaryota > Metazoa > Arthropoda > Malacostraca > Decapoda > Coenobitidae > Coenobita > Coenobita brevimanus. The sequence goes on along the minus strand of NC_137064.1, from coordinate 16,528,465 downwards.
CTCCAATTCCCTCGTCTGCCCCTATGCCTCCCCACTCTTTCTTCCTCATATTCCTCCCCACCCCGTCCCCTTCTCCTCCTCCCCCCCTCTCTGTAATGTCTCCTAATTAAGTAAAGACCTATGTTAGAAACTATATTTTATATTTTCAGTACGATGACGTTCCTTGGATTGATTCTTGCTACCGTCAAACTATTTTATTTGGGTCAGGAAGGGCTTCTGGTACTGCTGAGATCAGGCTGAATAAAATCGTACAGAGGCAGCAGGAAGAAACTAAATGAAAGTAAATGATAGTGTTATTCCCTTCTCTATCTTCACTATGACAATAACTTTTGTATTTTATTCATGCTGTCTCCACACGGGTTTATTGTATTTTATTCATGCTGTCTCCACACGGGTTTAT
>NC_137064.1:16180629-16527965 GCF_032717465.1 Coenobita brevimanus | reverse complement strand
CTGCTTTGGTTATCCGATTAACACGTCTGTAGTCGATGCAAAGCCGCTTTGACCCACCTGGCTTAGGGACTAGAGTGACAGAACTCCACTCCCTCTGACAGGGCTCAATCATCTTGTGGTCCAACAGGTAGCCAAGCTCCTTCTGGATGAGAGGAACTTTCACTGGGTTCACACGATATGGAGGCAGTTTAATTGGCTTTGCATCTCCAACATCGACATCATGCATCAACACAGTGGTTCTTCCTGGAGTGGCACGGAACACTTGTGGGTACTCCTGAAGTAATGCCGAAAACTCCTGCCTTTCCTCGGGAGCTAGATGAGAAAGCTTAGTCTGGAGATCATTCATGATATCAGGATTCATCCCCAAACTATCACTCAGGCTCATGCTGCATGGGAGAACTTCACTTGCAGACTCGGGTGGAACAGCTACAATGCAGACTGGGTTATTTTCGTCCCGCCTGTGATATAACTTTAGCATGTTGATGTGACAAAGTTGCTTGTTCTTTCTACGATCTGGTGTGGCGATGACATAGTTGACATCACTGAGTTTCTTCTCCACAAAATAAGGACCACTAAACTTGGCTTGAAGAGGTTGCCCATGCACCGGTAGCAGAATCAAAACCTGATCTCCTGGCTGAAACTGGCGTAACCTGGACTTCTTATCATACCAAGTCTTCATCTTCTGAGCAGCTCCTAAATTCTCTCTCGCCAGCTGTAAAGCAGTGGACAGCCGTTCTTTGAACTTCATCACATACTCCAGCAGGTTGACGTCATCTTCCTCCGACAGCCAGCATTCCTTGAGTAGCTTAAGGGGTCCTCTTACTTCATGCCCAAACAGTAGTTCAAAGGGTGAGAAGCCCAGTGATTCATTTGGAGATTCTCTTGCGGCAAATACAACGAATGGAAGACCTTTATCCCAGTCTTTCTGATGTTCCAAACAGTATTTCCTGAGCATCGATTTGAGTGTCTGATGATCTCTCTCCAACGCTCCTTGGATCTGGGGATGGTAAGCTGAAGACGTGATCTGGGTGATGCCCAACTCTTTCAGAGACTGCTTGAAAACATTTGACATGAAATTACTTCCCCGGTCTGACTGTACCTCCTTGGGCAGACCAAACTTTGTGAAGAACCCTAGCATTTCCTTAACCACGTTCTTTGCTCAGATATTTCTAAGTGGAATGGCTTCAGGATAACGAGTAGCCATATCAATCAGGGTCAACACATAAGAAAATCCTGAAGAAGTCTTAGGAAGAGGGCCCACAATATCCACCAACACACGGGTGAATGGCGCCTCAAAAGGAGGAATGGGAACTAGAGGTGCAACCTTTTCGGTCTGATTACACTTCCCCACAACTTGACAGGTGTGACAAGACTTACAATACCAAGAAACATCTCTGAAGATACCTGGCCAGTAGAAGTGTTTCAAAATGCGTGCCACAGTCTTCCTCACTCCAAGGTGTCCTGCCAAACTGGAATCATGAGCCACTCTAATGATATCCTGCCTACAAACACGAGGGATGACAACTTGATGTACAACCTCCCATTCACAGTTGGCTGATGCTGTTGGGGGTCTCCACTTCCTCATAAGTACTCCTGACTTTATACAATAACAAGTAGAAGCACCAGCTGACTCTTCCTCACTGCAAGCAGAGTTAGCTAGACCTTTCAACTCAGGGTCAGCAACCTGCAACTCAACCAACTCTTGACGAGACAAATTATCAACACTACGGGGTACTGCCTCATCTGGTGAGTGGTCCAAATTAGCAAGAAAAGTGTCAGCTAGGATAACATCATCATCATTATCCTCTAAGTCACCAGTAACATTAGACTTAGCCCTAGTGACAGCACATGCCGAGAACACATCAAGGACATCACAATCCTGGACCGCAGTCACTGGCTCACTAGACAACTGAGGAGCTGGACACACTTTACTTCCACTATCATTTCCAAGTAAGAAAGTTACACCTGACATTGGGAGTGTCTCAACCAACCCAACCATAACGGAACCATTAACAAAACCAGACTCTAAATTCACTCTGCACAGAGGGACAGAGAAGTAATTATTCCCTACACCTTGTAAGAAAACAGTTTCATCAGAGGAATTAACATTAGAGCCTAGATCACTGGTCAGCATAACGGATTGGCAAGCACCTGTATCACGATATATTTTAACTGATTTCCTGTCATTACTGTCCAGAGGACTGACAAAACCATCAGACAGGAAATTAGCACATGAACTCTTGAGAGTGTCACCCACGTTACTGCTCAAAAGAGGAGCTTCATCATGAGAATTTAATTTACCCCTCAAAGCAGGTTCAGTTAACTCGGTTAAAGAATTCTGGGAACTCTCAAGGGTGGACACTAGACCAATTGACAATATTTAAAGACTCCATTTCGTTCACATCACGCTGTCTCCTGAAACATTTCTCTGTAGTATGACCAAGCTTACTACAATAAGTACATTTACTTTTCTGAAATCTAGAGGTGAAGCTGGTATTTACTTCCTGAGAAACATCATCTTTATTCTCTTTCCTGTTACCTGTACTCTGAGTAGAGGCAACTTACTCTCAGCTTTCCTTTTTTCTTTAGAATATCTCTTGTGAGTGAGAACATTCATCAGCTAAAACTGCAGCATCAGACAAATAATCTATTCTTTTCTCATCAAGATATAGGCTTACATCTTTATTAATACACCTTTTGAAGTCCTCCAGCAAAATCATCTGCTTAAATTTATCAAAATCAAAATTTACATTCTTAGAATTTAACCACTGCTCTAACAGATCTTTGATTTTTGCATACTCAACATGGGATTGCTTATCTTGCTTATAAGTTGTCCTAAATTTTACTCTATAGGCTTCAGGAACAAGCTCATAGGCTATATGAATCAAGCTCTTAACTACATCATAATTATCAGATTGATCCTGAGGCAAAGATGCATAAGTTACTTGAGCTTTACCTGTGAGAACAGTGTGAAGGAGTACTGGCCAATACTTTTTGGGCCAATTAAAACCTGTAGTTACCCTCTCAAACAACTGAAAATACTTTGTAAATCAGATTCATTAAAAGGAGGGACAAGTTTAACATTTTTAGCCACATCGAAATCATCAGAGCTAGATGATCCAGTTCCACCTTGTTTCATGCGATACTCACGGTCTGCCTGAATCCTAGCAAGTTCATCTTGTGCCTGAAACTCAGCCTCCTTAGCACAAGCCTCCTGCAGGGCTAGCTGTAACTTAGCTATTTCAATCTGCGTTTGCTCATCTGGAGGAGTTACATTAAACAAGCTTTTATTAATCATGCCAACAATTTGATCTTTAGAATGATGAGAGTGAACAGTAATTCCCAATTGTTGTTCACTCTCAAGCTTAAGTTCATTCTCTGTTCTGTTTTCTACATCACACACTGTTTGCACATTTGACAAAAAATCTTTGGCTTCATCAAGAGTAGTAATAGTAGACATCATGAATAAATCACAGTCATAAAATATCAAGCAATATCCTTATGATAATATCCAGAATATCCTGATAAGAGGTCGCCAAATTTATGTTACGGAACAGAGAGAGATAATGAACACTTCAAGTGAGAATACTAAAATCACTACTGTCCCGCAAAGTTCCAGGTTCAAAACAAAAGACTTAGGTAAAATTACAAGTTAAAGTTTAATGCTCAAACTAACAACTAAACATTCAGGACTCATAAGGATAATGTAATGGCAAAAAACAGGTTAAATATATGGTTAACTGCAATAGCCTTTATTAACACGAAATTAGCAAGAGTAAATTTACCTAAGTCAGCCCTGATAAAATGAGAAAACCAGATAATGGTCAATTAATGCAAGATATATTATTACAGATACAAAATATTATTAATAATGGCTAACATCAAAAACTCCACATGAATCACAAAAAACCTCACCAGGCCTACGAATTTACACCTTATGCTATACAGTACAAGAAAAAATGTAATAACACTTATACTCAAATTACACAGCAGGTAGATGGTTGGAGACTTCCTGAGCACTCACAAAAATTATAACAACTGTACAAGGGAGGACAGAGATGTGAACAAAATGAGTAGTAGATCTAAGTGGCAATTAATGCAGAGACTGAGCTCATTATATAGGGGCCAACAGAGCTCGATACAACTTGTAAGGACACGCAAATGAAGCCATAGGGGACAAAGAGTTGACACTCCTGCTCTGAACAACAGAAAGAACGACTTAATCTACTATAAGGGAGGAGAAGGGGGGAGTGAGGTAGAACACGGAAGCTTGGTCACTATAGAAGCCACGAGGCGAATCGTGATCAAACATGCAGCATACTGTACGTTAGAATTATACAAAGGATGATGAAATCATAGGCTATGTAACAATATATACATATACATATATAGATATACGAAGCCTCTGTGGTACAGTGGTAGAGTGTGCGTGTCGCACGCTGGTGAGCGCAGGTTTGCCTCCTGCCAGTGTTGTAAAAACTTTGGGAAGCCTTCACCAAGCCACTTGCTACTTTGGTGGACACAAGGGGTGCTGTGGTTGAACCAGTGTCGCATACTAGTGTGCTTGCACCCAATCGGCTTAACCTGCTGCATGCCATTGCCATTTTAAAACGGTCTGACATAATGCTGTGGCCAGTGCCATTTTAAAACGGTCTGATATAATGCTGTGGCCAGTGCCAGTGCCGTTTTAAAACAGTTTAAAATAAAAAAAAATCACAATGACCGCATTTTTCAGGATTCGCGTGTAAGAATTGGCAGGCATGTAAGGCAGCTGTTCCTCTACCATCCCCCAGGCTGTCAAGGCCATACAGTCACAGTTCCCCCCCTCACGCTTGCTCTGCCTCTCTGCCTGTGTGCCTCACCCAGTGCTGTACATAGTGAAGGCATTTTGTAAATATTTTCATGTAGGAGTAAGTTGTAAATGTAAGAACTATATAGTGAAGTTGTAAATACCTTCTTGTAAGTGCCTGGGCTGTACGTAATGAAGTCAGGTTGTACCTATGTTCAAGTAAGTGTAAGATAATGCATTCACAGTGAGAAAAACACACAAATTGTGATATATGTTGAAGTAATAAGTAATCAGAAAAGTGTACTGAACATTGCTATACCTTCCCAGCATAAATGCCTGAGTATACCTTACAAAGAAAACAGCTTTCTCACGATCATGGTGAGCTTGAGAGAGTGGCAATACCTGTACACGAGTATGCAGGACTCAGTAAAACTCATTTCCGAGCACTGGTGAGCATTTTAATGGCGAAATTCATTGCTTCCACATCAAAATCTATTTAAAAAAAAAAAAAAAGGCCGGCACTGGGGTGACCCAGAGGGCTAACAATAGCCGGCATGCGGCAGGTTAAGGTAGGCCGATTACACTTGGATCACAGACTACATACACATGTAAAGCCACTGCAACACTACAGTCACACTCACAAGCACTTCTCACCCTACCTACAGTCTCTACCAGACAGCCTAAGCCACTGGGTAGAGATACATTGGCTGTATCGTCCCTGCTTCAGTAGGGATAGGCCAGTCCTGCAGTGGACCTCAATGGCTGATGATGTGTATACAGTATATATATATATATATAAAATATATATACATATACACACACACAATACTACCAGCTAGAAAGTCGACATTATAAAGGATCTTCATCCGGACTGTGGTAATAGGATCCAGATCCGGATCCTCCCAAAAATTTATTCAATCTTTCTTGGTCCATGGCCCACCTCTCCACAAAATTTCATTGAAATTCATTGAGAAGTTTTGGATGTATTTCGCGGGATAATCTGGATCTGGATCCGTACCGGCCCCCAAATTTAATAATTTCTTCCTATGGCCACCCTTCCACAAAATTTCATCAAAATCCGTTCATAACTTTTTGTGTCATTAGAGTGGTGAAAAAGGTATATCTGAGCGAATCTGAAGGAGGGAGAAGGTGAGGTAGACCAAGGAGAAGGTGGAGAGAGATGGTGGATGAGTGTGTAAGGAAGAGAGGATTGGAAGTCAATGAGGCTAAGGAACTGACAAGAGATCGAGCTGGCTAGATGAATGTTGTGAGGAGAAGGCATGATCAGGGATTTGGCACCCCTTTTTAACCCCTAAAACGCGGATCGTCACATTTGCGAGTCGGCCCAAAGGACAGAACGGCGGATCATCGCGTTTGCGATTTAAGTTCATTTTGAATAACCGCGGGCAAGCAGGTTCCAGCTGGTATTGTCTATCAGTACCGCCACCCGTGAGCTACGTTTAGCACACTTGACCTTTGTACTACTGACCTCAGTTGTTGCCCAGAATCATTTTTTTTTACCCACCCACGCACCGATGCGCGGCCCTCCCTCGTCGTGCGATATGGCAACGCGCGGACGGCTCATACGTGTCAATCTGTGCCGTCATCTCGCAAGCACTTTCTGCTATTGGGAAACGCTCGTTTCCCCAGTTGTCACACTGTGATTTTTTCGCGCGGTTTGCCCCTGATTAGCGTCAGTCCACGCGAATCTTCCACGGTCCAATTCAAGCTCTTCCGAGTCTGTGCCTTCCAGCCCTCCGAAAAAGGGTTTTGTGACCTCAACCCCCTTCAAAACCTTACCAGGAACTACTAAGGGCCTGAGTGACTCTGCAATAGCCAGTGAACTATTGAAAGCCTTGATGGACTATGGGAGTGACGTCGGTGTGTGGTCAAGCCTGGCAGAGTCTGACACGCAATCAAGTGCAGAGTCTGGGCCAGAAGTAACTGTTTCTGTGCCAGAAGTGAGTGTGTCAGTGCCTAGCACCTCAACAGGGAAGGCTCCTGTGAAAAGGGGCCTTGAATATGGGAAGGGGGCAAAGAGAAAAAGGAATGGTGACCCAAGCTCACTGCCATCGTCCCCTACGCCACGTCACGCCACCGCCAGCCCGCCACGTACTCCCAGCCACATTTTCTCGTCCTCCTCTTCTGCTGCTCTGTCTCCTGAGTCGTCTGAGTCGCCTTCACCACCTCGAAAGGGAAGCAGACGTTCTACTTTACGTACTAGAGGTTTTCGTAGGCCAAGTGTTCATGTTGGTAGAGCTAGAACTTTGTCCCCTAGTGTAAGGCTAGCTCGTAAGGAAACTCGCACTAGGCAACTCGGCAGTCACACCACCGCGGGTGACCTTGAACCCTCAGATAATGTCCCCACCACCACCACTACACCAACACAACCTAGGATAGCCTCTGCCTCACGTACTGTCTCACCCACTCCCACACGACCTGCCTCACCCCCTGCTGCCCCCAGCACCTCCCAGCCAAGGCAGGGCACTCTTGATGCCTTCGTGTGGTCAGAGGGCTCAGATTTTGTGCCGGAGGATCTGCCCTTTGATGACAGTGGGTGTGGAGTTCAGGCTGACTTCCCTGTCGACGAGGATGGTGAATGCTTGGACTACCTGTTGGCCTTCCTTGACAACGAGGTAATGGAGCAGATTTGTGCCGAGACAAACAGGTACGAGGGGCAATCTGCTGCAGTTCGCGAAGAAGGTGAGGCGGCCACGCCATCCACGTCACGGATGGCAGCATGGGTGCCTCTAACGATCAGGAAACTTTTTGTATTTATTGGACTGATGTTATTGATGCCCCACAATTGGAAACATAAGCTGGAGGAATACTGGAGTTCCGACGATCTTTGCCCAACACCAATTTTCAATAAATACATGAGCCGCGATCGTTTCAGGCAGCTCATGACTTACCTTCACTTCGCGAACAATGATGAGCCTTCCCAAACTGACCCATTATGGAAAGTGAGGGGAATCCTGAACTTGATCAAGGATAAGTTTACGAGGTTCCTGCGCCCTTTCAAGAAAGTGGTGATTGACGAGTCCTTGGTTTTGTTCAGGGGCCGTCTTCGGTTTGTGCAGTACATTCCAAGCAAACGGCACCGCTTTGGAATAAAGTTTTTTGTGCTATGCGACTGCAAGACGGGGTTCATCTTAGACTTCGTCATTTACACCGCCAGCAATGTCGATTTGGACAAGACTGACCCCCTTGGATTCTCTGGTTCTGTGGTGAAAGTGCTTTTGGAAAAGTACTTTGGCGAGAATCATGTCCTGTATACGGACAATTACTATACAGCTCCTAAACTCGCCAAGTACCTTTCTGAACACGGCGTCGGATCCTGTGGCACTGTCAGAAGCAATAGGGCACACTACCCTGCCTTCCCCGAGGCTGAAAAGTCAAAGCGGGGAGACGTGCACCTGAAGAAATCGGACAAGATGCTTGCGATCAGGTGGCATGATGAGTCGTGAATATGCTCACCACAGTACACAAGGGGGAAATGCTGGCAACAGGGAAGGTCGACAGAAGGACTGGCGAGCCTGTGATGAAGCCTGATGCTGTCATTGACTACAACGTCAATATGCGGCTGGTGGACAAGTCTGATATGATGACCGGAGAGATTGACTGCCTGAGGAAAAATCGTCGTTGGTACAGGAAGGTGTTCTTGCACTTGATTGATATGTGCATGCTGAACGCCTTCATCCTGTATAAAATCAAGAACAGGAAGCCAGCAAACTACTCTCTCCGAAGATTTTCTAAGACTTGTGTCTACCAGCTGCTTCAGCGTTATGGCCAGGTACTTTCAACAGGTCCCAAACGCCACCCTCAGACACCTCCAGACCGCCTACAGTGTTAGGCCTACCTTCAGCGACACCGCCTGGAGCCACTGCCTGTCACTGCCAAGAGGGGAAAAGCAATGAGGAGGTGTCATGTTTGCAGCCACACTACCAGGCAGGACAGAACCTTTAGGCACACCTCCTTGCAGTGCAAAGAGTGCAAAGTTCCCCTCTGTGCTTACCCGTGTTTCTTTGACTACCACAGCCTGACTAGATTTTGAAAATAAGGGCAAGATTCTTTGAAATAATACTGAGAGTGACAGTGATACTAGTGTTTAGTTTTCTTTTACGTAATGACAGTGACAGCCTGATGAGTGTAAATTAGTGTATGTACTTGTAAAAGCACTGACAGTGACAGTGTTTTTTGGTATAAATAATTGTACATAGTAATAATATAAGTATTGCGAGTGACAGTCACTCCAGTGTAAGAAGATGAAAGCATATGTTCCTATTCTATGTTCTGACAGTGACAGTTTGCTGTGTAGAAAAGATTATTTTTATAACAATGGACAGTGACACTGATGAATAAGGCAAAAAACGGACAGCTACAGTGAAAGTGAGCGATAGAAATGAAGTGCGAGTGGCCGACCGGAGCAAGAATAAAGTGCCTGCCGTAAGGCTGAATAAACTCGCGCCGCGGTGGTCTTCCTCAGTCCCGATCCACAATACTGGCAGTGACAGTGATTTTTATGGCCGTAATAGTGACAAGCGAACGTTTGCGAAGTACTATGATGGAAAATAATGTAGTATACGTGTTTTTTGCCGTGAAAAGGCAAATGTGACAATAGTGACGGGAAGATCGCCACCGCGCTGCATGTCGGCCGTGCGCTCCGTTCATTTTAGCCTTATTTTCAGTGCTTATTGTACAAATCCGGATTCCAAACAACCTGTACGTTGTTGTATAAAGTGTACTGTGACAGATTGAGGCTGTGGTAGAAAGAAAACTGGGTTTCTGGAGGTGTGAAAGTGAAGACTTTGTTACCCAACTTTGCAAGTCTTCACAAGTCCTTTGGTAATCCACAAAGGCTCAACATGTGTCTCAGGAGAAAGCTGAATGTAAGTACTATATGCCATAAAAATTTTAATGCTCTAGGGTTAATCTCTGATTTTTGGCAAATATTTTCCCACAGGTACTCAGACCCCGCTACAACCCCGCCACAGCGGGGGGGTCAGCCGTACACAGCCACGTTTTAGGGGTTAACCCCTAAAACGCGTATCGTCACATTTGCGACAGTTGGCCCAAAGGACAAAACGGCGGATCGTCGCGTTTGCGATTTAAGTTCATTTTGAATAACCGCGGGCAAGCAGGTTCCAGCTGGTATTGTCTATCAGTACCGCCACCCGTGAGCTACGTTTAGCACACTTGACCTTTGTACTACTGACCTCAGTTGTTGCCAAGAATCATTTTTTTTACCCACCCACGCACCGATGCGCGGCCCTCCCTCGTCGTGCGATATGGCAACGCGCGGACGGCTCATACGTGTCAATCTGTGCCGTCATCTCGCAAGCACTTTCTGCTATTGGGAAACGCTTGTTTCCCCAGTTGTCACACTGTGATTTTTTCGCGCAGTTTGCCCCTGATTAGCGTCAGTCCACGCGAATCTTCCACGGCACCATGTCCAATTCAAGCTCTTCCGAGTCTGTGCCTTCCAGCCCTCCGAAAAAGGGTTTTGTGACCTCAACCCCCTTCAAAACCTTACCAGGAACTACTAAGGGCCTGAGTGACTCTGCAATAGCCAGTGAACTATTGAAAGCCTTGATGGACTATGGGAGTGACGTCGGTGTGTGGTCAAGCCTGGCAGAGTCTGACACGCAATCAAGTGCAGAGTCTGGGCCAGAAGTGACTGTTTCTGTGCCAGAAGTGAGTGTGTCAGTGCCTAGCACCTCAACAGGGAAGGCTCCTGTGAAAAGGGGCCTTGAATATGGGAAGGGGGCAAAGAGAAAAAGGAGTGGTGACCCAAGCTCACTGCCATTGTCCCCTACGCCACGTCACGCCACCGCCAGCCCGCCACGTACTCCCAGCCCCATTCTCTCGTCCTCCTCTTCTGCTGCCCTGTCTCCTGAGTCGTCTGAGTCGCCTTCACCACCTCGAAAGGGAAGTAGATGTTCTACTTTACGTACTAGAGGTTTTCATAGGCCAAGTGTTCGTGTTGGTAGATCTAGAACTTTGTCCCCTAGTGTAAGTCTAGCTCGTAAGGAAACTCGCACTAGGCAACTCGGCAGTCACGCCACCGCGGGTGACCTTGAACCCTCAGATAATGTCCCCACGTGAGGCCTCTGCCTCACGTACTGTCTCACCCACTCCCACACGACCTGCCTCACCCCCTGCTGCCCCCAGCACCTCCCAGCCAAGGCAGGGCACTCTTGATGCCTTCGTGTGGTCAGAGGGCTCAGATTTTGTGCCGGAGGATCTGCCCTTTGATGACAGTGGGTGTGGAGTTCAGGCTGACTTCCCTGTCGACGAGGATGGTGAATGCTTGGACTACCTGTTGGCCTTCCTTGACAACGAGGTAATGGAGCAGATTTATACCGAGACAAACAGGTACGAGGGGCAATCTGCTGCAGTTCGCGAAGAAGGTGAGGCGGCCACGCCATCCACGTCGCGGATGGCAGCATGGGTGCCTCTAACGATCAGGGAACTTTTTGTATTTATTGGGTTGATGTTATTGATGCCCCACAATTGGAAACATAAGCTGGAGGAATACTGGAGTTCCGACGATCTTTGCCCAACACCAATTTTCAATAAATACATGAGCCGCGATCGTTTTAGGCAGCTCATGACTTACCTTCACTTCGCGAACAATGATGAGCCTTCCCAAACTGACCCATTATGGAAAGTGAGGGGAATCCTGAACTTGATCAAGGATAAGTTTACGAGGTTCCTGCGCCCTTTCAAGAAAGTGGTGATTGACGAGTCCTTGGTTTTGTTCAGGGGCCGTCTTCGGTTTGTGCAGTACATTCCAAGCAAACGGCACCACTTTGGAATCAAGTTTTTCGTGCTGTGTGACTGCAAGACGGGGTTCATCTTAGACTTTGTCATTTACACCACCAGCAATGTCGATTTGGACAAGACTGACCCCCTTGGATTCTCTGGTTCTGTGGTGAAAGTGCTTTTGGAAAAGTACTTTGGCGAGAATCATGTCCTGTATACGGACAATTACTATACAGCTCCTAAACTCGCCAAGTACCTTTCTGAACACGGCGTCGGATCCTGTGGCACTGTCAGAAGCAATAGGGCACACTAACCTGCCTTCCCCGAAGCTGAAAAGTCAAAGCGGGGAGACGTGCACCTGAAGAAATCGGACAAGATGCTTGCGATCAGGTGGCATGATGAGAGTCGTGAATATGCTCACCACAGTACACAAGGGGGAAATGCTGGCAACAGGGAAGGTCGACAGAAGGACTGGCGAGCCTGTGATGAAGCCTGATGCTGTCATTGACTACAACGTCAATATGTGGCTGGTGGACAAGTCTGATATGATGATCGGAGAGATTGACTGCCTGAGGAAAAATCGTCGTTGGTACAGGAAGGTGTTCTTGCACTTGATTGATATGTGCATGCTGAACGCCTTCATCCTGTATAAAATCAAGAACAGGAAGCCAGCAAACTACTCTCTCCGAAGATTTTCTAAGACTTGTGTCTACCAGCTGCTTCAGCGTTATGGCCAGGTACTTTCAACAGGTCCCAAACGCCACCCTCAGACACCTCCAGACCGCCTACAGTGTCAGGCCTGCCTTCAGCGACACCGCCTGGAACCACTGCCTGTCACTGCCAAGAGGGGAAAAGCAATGAGGAGGTGTCATGTTTGCAGCCACACTACCAGGCAGGACAGAACCTTTAGGCGCACCTCCTTGCAGTGCAAAGAGTGCAAAGTTCCCCTCTGTGCTTACCCGTGTTTCTTTGACTACCACAGCCTGACTAGATTTTGAAAATAAGGGCAAGATTCTTTGAAATAATACTGAGAGTGACAGTGATACTAGTGTTTAGTTTTCTTTTACGTACTGACAGTGACAGCCTGATGAGTGTAAATTAGTGTATGTACTTGTAAAAGCACTGACAGTGACAGTGTTTTTTGGTGTAAATAATTGTACATAGTAATAATATAAGTATTGCGAGTGACAGTCACTCCAGTGTAAGAAGATGAAAGCATATGTTCCTATTCTATGTTCTGACAGTGACAGTTTGTTGTGTAGAAAAGATTATTTTTATAACAATGGACAGTGACACTGATGAATAAGGCAAAAAACGGACAGCTACAGTGAAAGTGAGCGATAAAAATGAAGTGTGAGTGGCCGACCGGAGCGAGAATAAAGTGCCTGCCGTAAGGCTGAATAAACTCGCGCCGCGGTGGTCTTCCTCAGTCCCGATCCACAATACTGGCAGTAACAGTGATTTTTATGGCCGTAATAGTGACAAGCGAACGTTTGCGAAGTACTATGATGGAAAATAATGTAGTATACGTGTTTTTTGCCGTGAAAAGGCAAATGTGACAACAGTGATGGGAAGATCGCCACCGCGCTGCATGTCGGCCATGCGCTCCGTTCATTTTAGCCTTATTTTCAGTGCTTATTGTACAAATCAAGATTCCAAACAACCTGTACGTTTGTTGTATAAAGTGTACTGTGACAGATTGAGGCTGTGGTAGAAAGAAAACCGGTTTTCTGGAGGTGTGAAAGTGAAGACTTTGTTACCCAACTTTGCAAGTCTTCACAAGTCCTTTGGTAGTCCACAAAGGCTCAACATGTGTCTCAGGAGAAAGCTGAATGTAAGTACTATATGCCATAAAAATTTTAATGCTCTAGGGTTAATCTCTGATTTTTGGCAAATATTTTCCCACAGGTACTCAGACCCCGCTACAACCCCGCCACAGCGGGGGGGTCAGCCGTACACAGCCGCGTTTTAGGGGTTAACGTGGCAGCATTCAGATCGACTCAATTGGATACATTTATGTGACGCTACAGAACGTGGCGAATGTTTTTGACGTATCGGATAGAGCCAGGATTCTGGGGTCTAATGGCCCAATGGGTTGGGCAGATTTGGGCTTTCTGGACATTGCTGCTCCTCACCCAGCCCTACGATGGGATGGGAGGTCCGGATGATGATGATCTGAAAGTAATACCTCCTACCATTGAAAAATGAAAAATCTCTTTAATGCTGAGTACTGCAGCATAACAGTACGAGATATCATAGCTCACCTTCCTTAGTTATTTTCTTTTGCATATTACAGCTTCACATTTTGCTACAGGCTAATTATATGCCTTCAGTGTTGACATCAATAACATTAAAGAAGATATTATGATGTAATGTGCAGTATAAATTAAGGAAAAAGTGTTACAATCTCAGAGAGCGACCCATTGATGACTTCCCCTAACATGCAGACTCTTCTGTTGTACTTCACAGAATGCAACAATGCCAGACCCACTTGCACTGGGAGAGGCAGCCAGCACAACGGGCAGTTACCGAAGTGGACCTTGTCTCGTCCAGTGAAGAGGAGGCTGGCATTATGTCGTGATGAGGACGAGGTCATCATAATATCAAGCAACGATGATGACGAGCATCCACCTGCATATGAAGAGGACACTCCGGAAATGAAAGAAGAAGGAAACCCTAATGGTAATGTATTTTTTTTTCCAACTGATGGAATTGGACCACTCATGAGTTTGTTGTTAGTTTCCATTTTATGTTATATATTCCTCTTTTTAAATTGTTGATAATGTTTCAGTGATCCCGGGCACAAGAAAACGGAAGCAATCAGAGCCAGCCCAAGAAGACTCGTCTCCCAAGAAGCTGTTGCTACAGCCTTCTACTTCAAGTGTGGGAGATGTGCCAGTATCACAGCAGCAGCAGCCCACAACTAGCAGCAGTGCTCCTCTACAGCAGCAGCAGCAGCCCACAACTAGCAGCAGTGCCCCTCTACAGCAGCAGCAGCCCACAACCAGCAGTAGTGCCCCTCTACAGCAGCAGCAGCCCACAACCAGCAGCAGCAGCCCTCGACCAGCAGTAACGACTCACCACAGCCGTCTACCACAGAGGCTGGCCAGCAAGTACAGGTCCATGAAGGGATACATCTGAGGGTTGGTTGGGGTTTGTAGATCCATGTGTCTTACTCCCATTAGATGAAAGCTAACAAGTTATAGCAACCAAGGCGATTCATTCCTATG
Organism: Coenobita brevimanus; assembly: GCF_032717465.1. NCBI lineage: Eukaryota > Metazoa > Arthropoda > Malacostraca > Decapoda > Coenobitidae > Coenobita > Coenobita brevimanus. Next base: position 16,513,181 of record NC_137064.1, on the reverse strand, counting down.
GTACCTTATAACCAAGGCTCATTGACTTTCATAACTGAAGTTATACGTGTGGTCAAGTTGCCTCAGATGAAAACAACTGACCATAACTCTTCCTTTCATTTATTCATTTTCATTTATTTAATGAGATATGAAAAATTTGAATATATAATTCTATCATTTTTTGGCTTACGGAACCCTACCTCACTCTAGATGATGATGATTATGATTTTCTTTTATTTCCAGGTCAGCCTTCATGGGACAACTGAGGGCCAGTGAACCATTCCGTTTTTTTCTCAACCAAATTCCTGGCAGGCAGGCTGACCCTATGAGTGTCACTTTTTCCGACTTACTGAGCTCAGCAATGGGGACCCTGATCGAGTCTTTACAGGTATATTTTGTTTTGCTTTTGTTGTGTGTGTGTGTGTGTGTGTGTGTGTGTATGTGCTTTGATAATTTTTAGCGATGGAGAGAGACGCTTCATGTGAAAGCACTGAAATAACTAGACAGTTCACTGCCTGGTTATGTTTTTCTTCTCCCCTATCCTGTGACCAGAGTGCCATAAGCCAAAGGTGTCTACCCTGCGGTCCACAGTCCTTTATTTGGAGGCTAGGGGAGGAGCTTAGGCAGTGGAGTCAGGTGGTTATATCACTGTCACCAGGTGCAGGTGTCGTCCTCCAACTATTCACAAACTTATTCAGTTTATGATAACCTTCATTAACACCTTCATTACATACTGTTTTCCTAAGCCCCTTTAACCCCTAATACGCGGCCAATGGACAGCTGACCCCCCCCGGGTGGCGGGGTTCAATCACGGTCTGAGTACCTGTAGGAAAATATTAGCCAAAAATCAGAGATTAACCCTAGAACATTATACTTGGTATGGCAGATAGTACTTACATTCAGCTTTCTCCAGAGACAGGTGTTGAGCCTTCGTGGACTACCCAAGGACTTGTGGAGACTTGCAAAGTTGGGTAACCAAATCTTCACTTTCACACCTCCAGCAACCCGGTTTCCCCTCTACCACAGCCTCATTCTGTCACAGTAAACTTTATACTACAGCATACATGTAGTTTGGAATCCGTATTTGTACAAAAAGCACTGAAAATAAGGCTAAAATCAACAAAGCGTACAGCTGACATGCAGCGTGGCGGCAGTCTTCCCTTCACTCAAACATTTCCATTTTCACAGCTAAAAACACGTATACTACATTATTTTCAATCATATTACTTCCCAAAAGATCACCGCAGTGCGCTTTTTATTCTTCCTTACGCCCGTCACTTTATTCTCGTTCTTGTCGGCTGCTTGCACTGACTCAGAAGAGCTAGAACTCGCCATAATGTCACTTTGAAAGCCTGCGGTAAACTCACGCTAAACAGGGGCAAACCGTGCGAAAAAAAGCTTGTGTGACAACTGGGGAAACAAGCGTTTCTTATTAGCATAAACTGCTTGTGAGAGGAGAGTGCAGATTTACAGTTCTGAGCAGTCAGAGCACTGCCATGTATCACAGCCAGGCTGGCCGGGCCGTGGTGGGGGGGTGGAGGGGGGAAAAAACGTGATACTTGGCGACAACGGAGGTCAGTAGTACAAAGGTAAAGTATGCTAATTGTAGCTAAAGGGTGCTGGTACTGATAGACAATACCAGCTGGAGCCTGCTTGCCCGCGGTTATTCATAATTAACTAGAATCGCAAACGCGACAATCCGCCGTTATGTCCTTTTTGGCGAGCGTCGCAAACGCGACACCCCACATTTTAGGGGTTAACCCTAGTGCTGTTTTTATATAATTTTTAATTCAGCTTATGGGAGACCTGCCCCTTTCACCTCTGTTGCAAGACAGGTGTAGTCAAAGATCTATCTATTGCCAGATGCGTTAATCCTATACGGGATGGCCACAAACAAATTGCCTCCACATCACCCTGTCCCCTGCCATGTCACTGCCCTGGTCCCAACACACACACCCCTCTCTCATATACCTCTCCACTCCATCTCATCCTTGGCCTTCCCCTCCCTCTCTCCCCCTCCACGTCACTCTCATACACTGTCCTCATCAGTCGCTCACTGTCCATCCTCTCCACAAGGCCAAACCACCTCAGTGTGTTTCTTGTAATGCTTCCTATCACATCCACATCACAACACACCTTTACATCCTTATCAGTCTCTCTCTCAATGTGACTCCACATGCTTCTCTTAAATAATTCATTTCCACTGCTTTCACTCTCGACTTGTGTCCCTCCAACAACGTCCAAGCTTCACTTCCATATGTTAAGACTTGGTATCACAATACTGTCATGTAGTAACTTTTTCACTTCCATGCTCACTTTCCTGTTTCTTATCACAGCTTTCAAGGAACCAGCAACCTTTCTTCCTTGTTGTACCATTTCAAGCACTTCACCCTCCAGACCTCCATCCTTACTCATCACACTACCCAAGTACTTAAATGCACTCACATTTTCCATTTCCTCCTCATCCAACCTCACTGTACATTCACTGACTTTATGCAGCCATGACTTTTAGTTCCATCTTATGAACACAGACAAGCTGTAACTATCTTTCCCTCACTGACAGATCACTTGTACAGTGGATATGGACTTCCTGACCGAGGAGTACCGAGCTGCAGGAGTCCTCCACCTCCCCCTGACAGTCGTGTGTTCTAAGCGTTTGAGGAGCAACACATATGACCCAGCCGACCATCCACAGGTCAATGAGATCAAGGTGTGTTATTTGGCATCTGTTTACATCAGCTTACCCATTTAGACCTATTTTCAGTACCATTTGTCCGTGTATTATACATTATTTACACTTACTCCCATTTAATTACCGGTACATATTAGCGCCTTTATTTACGCCTAGTGACAGTGTCTGTTTACAGTTATTCTGTACATAATTTACTCATACCATTTTACTCTGACTAAAATTACCATCTCTTGATTATGGAGTTGTAGCAAGAGATTAACATTAGGATATAATTCTAGTCATGAAAAAGTTGTACGGCAAAAAGTATAGAGCTACAGTATTGTCTTATTCTGCCAGTGAGCTACATCAAATAAGGTGTAAAAGGACATAAGTTTGGGCCATGTTAAGGTGAAGCACTTTAGTTATTTACACTTAGAATATGACCAGTGGTGCTTGTGTTTCATCCCAGGTCCATCTAAGGAACTTATTTGCAACACATCATTCAAAAATGATGGTTTTTCGCTACAAAGAAGGAGTGAGGGTCGTTGTACACACCGCCAACTTGGTGCCTGGCCAGGTTGTCAATGGGTATTGGATCTCGCCCCTGTTTCCTGCCCTGGGTGAGTTTTTTATTATTATTCTCCTTGTTCTTATCATTCTTGTTATTTTTTATTATTATCATTATTATTATTATTTTGTGGGAGGTGGGGGCACTCACCATCCTCTCACTTGATGTAGTGCTGCTCTCGGGTGTCTGCCCTGTCCTCTCTTCCATCGTTCTTTCCTTCCATTCTCTTCTTTCTTTCCTTCGGTCTTTCCTTTCCACCCTTCTGCCTACGGGTGACATCTCATCCTTCCCCACCCCCTCCCTCTCTCCCCCTCCACCTCACTCACATACACTCTTCTCATCAGTCTCTCACTCTACATCCTCTCCACATGGCCAAACCACCTCGATGTGTTTCTCGTAATGCTTCCTATCGCATCCACATCACGACGCTCCTTTACATCCTTATTTGTCAGTCTCTCAATGTGGCTCCACATGCTCCTCTCAAATAACTCATTTCCACTGCTTTCACTCGTGTCCCTCTGACAACGTCCATATGTTGAAGTTGGTATCACAATACTGTCATGTAGTAACTTTTTCACTTCCATGCTCACTTCCCTGTTTCTTATCACAGCTTTCAAGGAACCAACAACCTTTCTTCCTTGTTGTACCCTTTCAAGCACTTCACCCTCCAAACTTCCATCCTTACTCATCACACTACCCAAGTACTTAAATGCACTCACATTTTCCATTTCCTCCTCATCCAACCTCACTGTACATTCACTGACATCATGCAGCCATGACTTTTAGTTCCATCTTATGAACACAGACAAGTTGTAACTATCTTTCCCTCACTGACAGATCACGTGTACTGTTGATATGGACTACCTGACCGAGGAGTACCTAGCTGCAGAAGTCCTCCACGTCTCCCTGACAGTCCTGTGTTCCAAGCGGTTGAGCAGCAGTGTACGAGCCACCCGAACATCCACAGATCAGTGAGATCAAGATGTGTTATTTGGCATCTGTTTACATCAGCTTACCCATTTAGACCTATTTTCAGTACCATTTGTGCGTGTATTATACGTAATTTACACTTACTCCCATTTAATTACCAGTACATATTAGCGCCTTTATTTATGCCTAGTGACAGTGTCTACAGTTATTCTGTACATAATTTGCTCATACCCTTTTCATCCATCCATCCATCATCCAATCCTACACTGCTCCATGAGGAGCGTAGGAGCCTGGGCCTAGGCAGTTGGTCCCAACATTTAACCCTCTCCGGCACAGTCATGCGATTCGCGTGACGTGGTGTGCACGCTGAAAAACCAGTCACTCGAATCGCGTGGTTTAAGCACAAAAATATTCGTCAGAAAAAAAGTTATCGGCCGATTTGTGTGATTTTTTGATGTGTGATATCGCTGCCAGTACTCCCCGGAGGCAAGTCATTGGCAATGCTGCTTTGCTTTATCTACCTCAGCCCGCTCCCTCCAACCTCAGTGTTTGTCGAGCAGTCAGGCGGTGGTGTTTGACAGCTCGTGGTTCCCTTTAAATCGTCCATAATTCTCCCCCTCTCGCCCGAGGCAAAGGCCCTATTGACTCAGTGAGATAATACATTGTATGTGAACATATAGTGACGTGATATTGTCGATGGAACATAGATATATGTACTGAAAAGCAATTCTGGCCGTTAGCAATCGTTGGGCCTTGGAGCCAGACGCACGGTCAGTGTAGCGGGGTTTCGCCACTCAGCCTCCCCGTAGGCCATATGGCGTGAGTGGAAATACGTATATAAATGAAGCCAAGGCATAAATATGTATTGTGTGAAAGATACTGTGGATGGCTTGGTGAAATTATGGAGCCAGCAAGCGTTACGTACGGCATGAAACAGAGTGTTGTGAAGGGGCAAACCTTAAGTCGGGAGGGGAGAATTACCGGTGTTTTAGGGCTGGAATTATTGTGACTGTGATAGCGTAAATGCGTATGGAATTGTATGAAATATACGTCAAACAAGCTGCAAGTTTCCATGAACGAGTGTGGTGTGTGCTAAAAATAGCGTTGCCTCATACTCTCAGGAAGAAGCTGACACACACACACACACTACATGACTCCTTATCTTCAAATCCCTGGTCTAACTGGATCAACACCCCTGGAGGAAGTAAGTTCTGCAAATTTTGTTGATATATATAATAATCTATTACCATTACCTCTCCAACTTTCAGACAAATAACAATTTTCTCCTACAGATTACACATATGAAAGAAAGTAAATCTCCACAGCAGTAACTATAGAAGAGTTATGTTTATGTGTAGTGGGTTATAACAATAGGAAAACATCCATGGAAGATGTAACAGTCTGTACAGATAGGGGGAAAAAAAGTTGGTAGCATAGTCTTCAGGCAAGTGTGCAAGGAAAAAACAGTGTGTGTAAAAGTTGGTAGCGATCGGAAGAGTAACCTCACTTTGTCGGCCAATTACTCGAAAACTATTAGACATCGATTTCCTGTTACAACCATCATCAATACCACTAAATTCTACGTAAGATCAATACCAGAATGTATGCCTTTGGTAGCGTTTTGGGGGGTAAAAGGAGAGGGAAATGCTTTTTTCCCTCGCGTTCATCAGTGACATTCGCTCGGAGTAAAAAAACCTCACTTTGTCAGCCAATTACTCGAAAACTATTAGACATCGATTTTCTGTTACAACCATCATCAATACCACTAAATTCTACGTATGATCAATACCAGAATGTAAGCCTTTGGTAGCGTTTTGGGGGGTAAAAGGCGAGGGAAATGTTTTTTTTCCTCGTGTTTGTTATCAGTGACAAGCGCTCGGAGTACTCACCTCACTTTGTAAGCCAATTACTCGAAAACTATTAGACATCGGTTTTCTGTAACAACCATGATCTATACCACTAAATTCTACGTATGATCAATACCAAAATGGAAGCATTATGTTACGTTTTGTACAAGAAAAGGCGGTGGAAATGAGTGTCTCTTCGCGGCTGTTACCATTAACGCTCGTAATAATACTCTCACTTTGTTGGCCAATTACTCGAAAACTATTGGACGTATCGATTTCACGTTTGAACCATGATAAAGAGCAGTAAATTCTACGTATGTACAATACATAACTATGTAATATTTATTATAAGAATTCGTTGTTACGTAGGAGGGAACATTGCGTACGCCGTGCGCGCATCACGAAAATCAATCACGCACGGAGTGCCTAGTACTTTTTTTTTATTTACTCGAGAATTATGCGGCGTATGGGGTTCTTCTTTGAGATGGGGAAAGCTGGTGAATTTGGGCATATTACTATGTAATAAAAACATAAGGTGCCTGGGAAAATTTAGCTATCAGAGGTCAGTGAATTTTTTTCCAAAAATGGCTTTCAGTTTTTGGCCATTTTCTAGAAAAGTATACATCGTATCACAACCGGATTTGTTTCGTTGGAAAGCTGATGAAATTCTCTATAAAAACTTATTAGATCATTTTCCTGTATGATGGAAAACATTCAAACGGCGATGTTGGGAAGTGAAAACAGTTCACTACCATGCTTCCAGGGCTAATAACTTTTTTTTTGTGGTGTTTTCCTGCGTTTATCAGATAGAACAATCATCGATGCCTACCTTGAGAAAGGTTTGATGGGAATACATGGATTTTTGGGTGGCGAAAATAAGGCAAGAATGTGTTTCATTTGCTCAAATTTGCCGCGCGCGCACTCCCACACCAGGCGGCTTTGTCAGATAAAATCGTGAGCCAGAAAACTTACTGAAACTTACCGTGCGCGAGATGGCTAATCTCATCTGTACTCCCATCCATTGTTGACAATTTAGCCATTTCTCCCCGTTCTTGACTCCCCTCCCTACCCCCCCTCCATTACCCTATCCTCTCGCCTGCCCGGCCGTGCTACGCTAAGTAAATCTTCCCTGGAATTTTTCACCGATTTCATCCATTGAAATAAGCCCTATGCCCTACTCTTATACCAGATAATATATACAAGAAATAAGGTAAGTGAGAGTGCCATACACCTGGAATTGGCTAATTATCACCTGACAACACCTCACGAGAACTCGTTCGCTAATTTTCGCTGTTTATTTCCCCTTAAAATATGCCGTATAATCTATTTTCGTAATAAATATACATATAAGGAGGGAAGGGAGAAGCCTAAGTGATATTTACATTCACCTGGAACTACCTAATTTATAATGTATTGTCTAGATTTCCTGCCAATTATTTCACTGTTATATATTAGCTGCTGTCAAGAGGCTAACGTTGGCAGTAATGCATTTCCCTAGGTAGGCCACCACCCCGGCCCACCCTTATCAGTTCACTCTCATCTTCCAATGTGGAGGTACGTCTGTTTGCTCTTGCTAACTTCAGGGACTTTTCACCCCCATGCAAAGGGCCCTGTGACCTTTACCCCCTACTAAACCTCGTGTGGAAAGAGGTAAAGGGCTGACAATTGATAAAAGAGTGACTACGATCTTTCTATTGAGTAAAACAGTGCAAGTGGAACTGTAAATAATGTGTAAACAGCAAGTGAAAGTAATGAATGTAAATATACGTGAACAGTGGAAAATAGTTTTATGTTATTTCAAGTGAGTGCATAAGTGTAAATAAAATATAAATGTAAATAACGTAAATAAAATAGAGAACGTAAATAGAAATGTAAATGAGTAGTATTATAAGAATATGAGTATATACCCTAGGAGTAATGAAAGTGAAAGTTTCACTCTAGCATGTCTGAATACTATGAGTTATGAGAGTGAAGGTGAAAGTGACATTCACTCTCAATGCTAGCATACAGGACGAGAAAGTGAATGCTACATATTATACTGAAAAATTGAATCCCTACAGTGACAATAAACTAATACTACTGAAGGAAACTTATGGATAAAGAATGTAGATATATATAAGTGTTATATAGTAATAGAAATATAAAGTGCGAGAGGTTTTATGAATAATAAAAGACAGAATACCAACAGCGAACTAGCGCAAGTGGGAAGGTCATACGCGCTCGTAATTTTCGTTGCTTTCACAGTGGGTTTTATTTGGAGTATGGATCCCAAACTACTTGATAATCATAGAGTAGTGTTTATAGTGTTAATGTCTGGCATGGTAATCATATTACGGGTTGTCGGGAAGTGTAAAGTGGAGACTTCAATACCCAACTTCAGAGGTCTCCACAAGTCCTACGGTAATCGATGAAGGCTCAACAAACGTCCCAGGGGAAAGCTGAAGGTATGTGCCATATGCATATGTAATTTTAATATTCTAGGACTAATAACTGATTTTTGGCAAATATTTTTTGAGAGTCCGTCAGAGCCCGAATAACCCTGCTGGAGATGCAAAACATTGGGAAACATGCCCGCGGTGTAAGGGTTAAAGCTTTCTAATTTTCCTCCATATAACCTTAGAGGGAGTCTTGGAATTAATGCCGTTGATGTAAGATATCCAGAAGTCCCGCTTGGCCTTTCGAAAGTAGTGACGCTGCTTTGCCATGGCACGTTGGTAAATTTGGCGCATGGCAGCTGAGGCTCTGGTCTTGTAACGACGATAGCATTTTCTCGTAATTTTCCTTAGTATGGCACAGGTTTTATTCCACCAAGGGACTGCACGTCGACGCGGTTTACCTTTCGACATAGGGATGGCCACACGGGCACTGGCCATAATCACAACAACAAAGTAATCATAGGCTTCCAAGTGACTACAGAAGGACTCGAAAGGCCTAGCCAGAAGTATACTGTTTTTGTAATTCAACCAATCAGCTTCCCGCTCCCTCCACCTAGGAGAGGAATGAGCAGGAACATTTTTCACACACTTTAGATGGATTGGGTAATGGTCGCTTCCATTCAGAAAGGGATTTACTGACCAACGAAAATCCATTAGGATGGAGGGAGAACACAAGCTCAAGTCAATAGCGGAGGAGGCTCCACTACAGACATTGTGATAAGTCATAGAGTCATCATTGTAAAATGAGATATTATATGATTGGAGTATGTCATCTATAATCCTCCCACCAGCATCCAAAATTGTACCACCCCATAGCGGATTATGGGCTTTAAAGTCTCCAAGGAGGAGAAAGGGGACAGGAAGCTGACGGATTAAGTATTCAATGTCATGCTCACTGAAACCACCACCAGGTGGAAGATACAAGGAGCACACCGTGAGCGAATATTCCAATACAACCGTAACAGCAACGGCTTGAAGAGTTGTCTGCAACTGAACAGAAGAGTGCTGCAAGGACCTGTGAACAATTATTGCTGTACCCCCATGCGCACGATTTCCTGGTGGAGGGGGAGACCTGTGAAAGGCATAATTCAATCCAGGATTGTATACCTCAGAGCCCAACATGGTCTCCTGGAGACAAACGATACCAGGATCAAAGTCATGCATCAGAACTTTTAGTTGCTCAGACCCTTACAATTCCACTGCAAGATGTCAGAATGGAAAATTACCTGCTAACGTCGGAAGCCCCAACCTTTCCTTTACGCGGTTGGGAAGATGAAGGCACACGTTTGGTATCAGTGGGCAGTGGCAGACGACGGCTCCTAACGGACTTGTCAACAACGGATTTGGTGACTGGGATCTTAGAAGTTACAGACGAAACTTCCACTGGAGGAACTTGAAGATGATTATTTAGTGCGGGGTTTTGGGGGAGCCCAAGAATTGTACTTCCCGATGCCAACTTTACTTGGTATGTCAACAGTTTTGCGGAAATGCGGGGACCCTGACGAGCCTCCAGAGGGGAGACCGGCACTCGTGCTGAAGTACCTGGTGCAGTAGCCGGGACTCCCACACGGGAATCCGAAGAAAAGGTAGGCCTAGCAGCGTTTAATTTATTCTCTTGATTACGGGCACGTTTCATATAAGAATTGGGTATCTTCTGCTGATGGCCATCTGATACTCCCAGAGGAATCTTGCTAGGTGGAACGTCCGTTGAGTCAAGAGACTCAGTAGACCCTCGGGGACGTTTCTGGTGTGACTGAGATGGAAAACTTGGAGATTGCTTAGCTGGAGAACGTATATGTGTGATTGTCTCTTTAGACTCCGAGGACTCAACAGAGGGGGCAGGTGATGACTCAGCAGAGACAACGGACAGGCTAGGATGAATGCCTGTTGAGTCAAGTGTTTCACATGAATGTCCAAGGTGCCTCTGATGCAATTTAAATATTTTAGGTGTTCTTGTTGGAAAATCTATGGGGGCATGGACTTCGACGGCATGAACTCTTGTAGTTAATGTTTCCGGTCTTTCAGATGAGGATGCTGTAGAGGGCCTATCTGACACAGTTGACAAAACGGAAAACTTATTCCGGGCAGGAATATAAGAAGCAATCGGAAGAGAGCGGAAGGAAACTTTTGTTGGTTGAGGAAGGTGAGAAGGTGCTGAAGCCGAACCAGATGTGGAGTTGGAAGAATTAGGGCAGAGGGAGGAGGCATATGTTTTAGCCCCACCATCCTTCTCTTGTCTAAACAGAAGTTCCCGTCTGGCACTACCCAAGCTAATGAACTGTGAGTTATCCAACTGAAAAATATCCTGCTCAAGGCGGTACCTCCTAAATTGTCGAGAACGTAGGGAAAGAGCCTCCCTGCAGTAAAAACAATAGGGATCCGACTCACACTCAATAGTAGGGTGTGAGTCCAGGGCAGAGCAATGACCACACCGGGAACGATTTGTACAGTTCTTCCTCCCGTGACCAAACTCATAACATGAGCAACACTGTAGGGGACGGTCAACAAAAGGTTTTACTTGAAGGGACAGAGGGCCAATTTTAACACGATCTGGGAGATAAGGACCATAAAAGGTGAAGACGATCATGTTACTATTTCCTCTGATCTGTAGCAGCCGTGGCTCAGTGGGTTAGAGCACTCCGCTCTGACCGAAGGGTCGGAGGATCGAATCCACCCAAGGGTCATTGGTAGACATCAGGAAGGGCATCCGGTCATAAAATGCTACACGCTCCAAACCAAAGTCCTCTACCCAGGGGCAACGCCTTAGCCCTTATCCAAAAAAGGGGTACCTGGTGTAAAACTCACTTCGATACTTGCTGGACATTATCAGGGCACAAATCAAGAATGTCATCTGAAAAAGCATACAAATCCTGATTATAGACACGCCCTTTGCTGTAATTGAATGTTCGATGAGGTTTGATGGTCTCAAAGAGGCCATCAGAAGGGCAAGGTAGATAGAGAAGCATCATGGCCTGTGTCAGATCCTTTGCTCGAACTAACACTCCTTTACCATACTTCTTGAGGTTGCCCTCAGGAAACACTCCAATTTCTTTCTCTAGATACCTAGCAGCGTGGATGAAGTTTCCTCTCCCTTCTCTATAATACGCCACAAACCAGTAACGTGTGGGGGCGTGGCGCACCGTAGGAACTCGCTCTTCAGCATCATCAAAGATGTTGGGGCAATAGTCGTTTTCACAATCCATTACGTTGTTTGATCGGATCAGCTCAACAGTACAGTTGGCCTCCCCTAGAGAGAATTCCTTGCCTCAAAAGCGGCTTTGGCAGCACTGCCATAAGTAAAGGTCACGTAACACCGATTGGACCTACAGTCATCATCATATCTTAGACAGATATGAACAACTGTTCCAAACGGTTTGAAAAGAGTGAATGGCACGGTAGGAAAGAGAAGTAAACACATTAATCACCTTAAGTGTATCCAGATTGTAAGAAATCTCGAAAGACTTGATAGGCGACTCGCGGGGTCTACCAGCATCATTAATAGCAGCAGCAGGTGTGCGAGCTCCAGCCTGCACTTGCAAAGAACCACCATCACGACCAGAGGGGGACGTCTCGAGGGTCTGGTCAACCTCCCCTCGAGGACCAATGGTATTTTCAGTATTTATATCCATATAGAATGGGTTGAGAATAAATGGCTCCAGGGGCCAGGAGCAACTGTCTACCAGGAATACGAGGGGACCGAGCGCTGGTCACCGCGAGCAGGGTACCTCGTCCCCATGGGGGCTTCTCGGTTTAAGAAGCCGCACATGATCCGAAAGTTTGCCCGCGGAGGAGCTAAGACCCCCTTCTGCGCATCCCAGCCCAGACACCCAACCATCCAACACAGGACAACCCCAGAAGGTGATCCCTCTGGCGGGCAGCACTGTTGACCCACACTAGCAGCCTAACCCCGGGAACCATTTAGTCTGGTCTCTCACTGACTACCTTACTAACATGGGTAGCCCTCTCCCCCCCAAGAGGGGCGGAGCAGGGGCCGAAGCCCCCTCTAGCCTCGCTCGCCAGGTCACAGGGACACGCAAGCCTCCCCACCACGACAAGGCGCCTGGGGGAGTTATAGAGATGTATAAACTCTTGACTAACATAAGAGTAGCATTTCATTATATGGATAAGGAGATAATGAAAAAAAATTGATAATGGCCATGATCCGCCCCAGGTTAGAATATGCAGCAGTAGTGTGGTCCCCATGCAAAAAGAAAGATATAAACAAGATTGAGAGAATACAAAGAACAGCAACCATGATGGTCCCCAGTCTGGCAGATGTCGTACGGAGAGATGCTGGAAAAACTGGATTTGCCTTCCTTAGAGGAAAGTATAAAGAGGGGCGACATGATTGCAGTGTTCAGGACCATGATGGGAGTAATTAAAACTGACAGAGAAGATCTATTTGTATGGGATAAGAGAAACAAGAAGACACGAAATGAAACTGAAGAAAGCCAAGCCGCTTGAAGGATATCAAGAAATACAGTCTTCCTTATAGATGCATAGACCTGTGCAATAGCCTGGACAAAGAGATCGTCCAGCCTAAAAACTTATAAGAGTTTAAATCAAAATTTGACTTATTGAGAAACAGAGACGGAACCCTACAACTGTAGCTCATTTCCTGTATATCACAATTAGGTAAATACACACACATACAGATGCACACATACACATATATGCACATATATATATTTTCCAGTAATTTTGGTAGCAGCAGCACCCCAACCTCATAACTGAGTATAGTAAATCGGGCCTGACCGGATTCCTCCCCCCATGCTGCCTTTGAGAGATTATGGGACATCAGGATGAAGTATTCAGCAACATTATCATCCTTGATGGCAGCATATGTCTTAATATGTGGCATATGGTGAGTCAGTTTCTTTTCGTCACTTCGCCGCAGACTGGAAAGAAAAACATCATCAGAGTTTTCCTCTGCCCACTACAGCAATATATCATCTATATTATATATATTATATACGGTATATGCAACTGCTATATCTATTATGTTGCTATGCAGATAATGCTTTTGCTACTTATGACTTTTTTTTCAACTTAAATACTGTAGTATTTGACAGCCTAGTGTACGTCATGATTGTGTATAATTCAATGAACTTTAATCATGAGGCAGAAATGAGTTTCACTGGTTACTATAGTTGGTTTGTTTTCAACTGGCAGAGCTGGGCTATTCTAGCAACGTACATACTATGACATGGTTGTATGAAAATCACTGAGCCTATGATATGAGGTATGATTGAGTGTCCTTGGTTACTGATCAAATTAACCCTCAACTGAGCTGAAAATGGGCTATATATCATTGTCAGATGAAACAAACCAGCTACTGTCAAACTGTATCTTCACTCTAAATACACTTTAGTCATCAATAACTGAAAATGGTTAGATAACACCACATGTCCATTATGCACGGTGACAAGGACGGACACCTTCACATGGTGACACAGATGTAAGTGGGCGGCTCCACTGTCCAACCAGTGTCCCACAGTTCCCACCCTCCAACAGGTAGACTGCAGGAGGATGGGAACTACATCCTGCAGTCCACCAGGTTTGTGTCCACATGAACCCCTGGACACAACAACAATGAGAAGATATACTTACTGATACACACTGTGGCTCCATGTTTGAACATTGTATTTTGACTGCGACAGAAACAAGCCACGTCCTCCTTGCCGTCCCTCGATGCTACTACTCGCATCATCTTCATTTGGGAAGATCTTAACCTGAAAAATAATGAAATAATGCAGTTTCTCTCCCATACTGCCAATGATCCTTACTCCTGCCTCACTGATGGTAAATAATTTCCTCTCTCTTTCATTATATATGTCAATAAGTAAGTATACATATGTATAATGTAAACTGCCTAAGGGTAATAAGTGAAATGCACAAAAAAAACATGAAACTCTTAATTGTAACTGATATGACCTTGAGTCCATCTGTCAGGCTGTATCATTGGTATTTCATCCAAACAAACTCTCTTCCCATTCAAACTGCCCTTCCCAGAGACTACAAGCTGCCCTAGCCAGATTACATTGCACACTCCTTCACTACCCTTCAAAACACAGCTCACAACCCATTCATTCCCTCTGTTTTACCTTCATCCCACCCACACCACAGCCTCATGCAATTCACTTTCATGAGAGGTACTCCTTCAACATGAAAAATAATAAATGAAGAAAATCCACTAGCAGCTTAAATTTGTTAAGGAAAACAGCCTGGAGACAATTGCAGCAAATGAAGTAGTAGTAGTGATAGTAGTAGTAGCAGCAGACAGCAATATAACATGGACTTACTGCCTGGTCCATCCCTGGGGCCTGATCTAACCCCCAAAAACTTGCAGCCCACTCTCCCATCAACTATGATGCTGAACGAGGCCCCAACTACCTGAAGGGTGAAAGGAAATTTGAGTGAAGAGCATTCATCATCAAAAAGTTATGGGAGTTCCATCAGACAATAAACAAGTATTAATAGTCAGACAGATATGCAGACTGACAATAATAGTAGTATGAGCATTAATTACCAACTGATGATATCTGGGCCACAATAGGTGAGGTCACAGTAACACAGTGCTGCTGTAGAACTCGTCGTAATTTCCTGTGGCCCCACTTTTCACAATCTTCATCTGTGTGGTTCCCTGGGACGCTGCAAACGAGGGCAGCCCTGTAAAGGCAAAGTATCATCATGACATTACCATCATCACATCATCACCACAGCAACCTCTTTTTAAGAACAATAACAACAAAAACAATAACTAACAAAATCAATAACAATATTAAATAATAATAATAACAATCATCATCATCCGGACCTTCTTTCCCACCCAAGGGCAGGGTGAGGCGTAGCAATGTCCAGACAGCCCAAATTTGCCAAAATCCAATGGGCCACGCTACCATTCGTTCACCATTCAAGCCCCTGGAATCCTGGCTCTATCTGATACACCGATGACATTCACCACGTTCTGTAGCTTCAGATAAAAGTATCCAGTAAAGTGAATAATAATAACAATATCCAAGGGGTGGTTGAGGTTTATTGTTCATGTCATGCCACTCAGGGATGAGTGAGGCTGGTCACTCTAATCTTAAATGTCAGGACCAACTTGCCTAACCCCAGGTTCCTACACTCCTGTATGGGATGACAGGATTGGATGATGGATGGAATAACAATAATAATAATACTCCATCCATCCATCATCCAATCCTACATTGCCCCATGAGGGGCGTAGGAGCCCGGGGCTAGGCAGTTTTTTTTTTTTGTGTGTGTGTGTGTGTGTGTGTGTGTGTGTCCGACTCTGGGCACAGGCTCCACAGCCTGCTATCAAGGCCCAGCAGTCCTCCTACATACCATACACCTCTAGTTGGTCTCGACATTTAAGATGAGAGTGAAGTAATAATAATAATAACGCATCAACTCACCTGCAGGCTGAGAAGTCGTGCCTCTTACTATCTCTGCCCATCTGATGCAACTCCGTAACTTGTAGGAGCGTAGGTAGTCAATGAGGTCTCCTTTGAAGAAGGGAACTGACTCACCACTTGTCCTTGGCACACCTTCCTCTGTGAAAGATGATAATGTGGGTGTGCGTTAACTGTTGTAGCAGCATTAGTAGTAGTAGTAGTAGTAATAGTAGAGAGAGAGAGAGAGAGAGAGAGATACTGCTGCTGCTAACTATAAATGAGGGAGGAAGGTAGGTAAGGAGAAGGGGAGAAAGAAGGATGAAATAAGGAATGGATGATAATAATTAATAATAGTGACAATAATTGGAATAATAATAATTCATTCATTCATCATCCAATCTTATAATGCCCCATGAGAAGCATAGGAGCCCGGGGCTACGCAAGTTGGTCCCGAGATTTAAGATGAGAATGACCAGCCTCACTCATCCCCGAGTGGCATTACGTGAACAGTAAACCCCAACCATCCCTCAGATATAAACCTTCACCGGCTCAATCTGATTGTAGTGCTGTAATTACCCAATAAACCACCAGGCGCCATAATTTGGTTATATGGTTACCACCCAGCATATTAAATGGTCTCCTGGTGTACAGGAAACCATTTGGCTTGTCACTCAGTGTAGGGTCACCCACAGGCAGAAGGAAGAGGAAAGAATGAAGGAGAGAAAGACAGAAGAGGGAGTGTAAAATCACTCGTAGGAAGAAGGACGAGGAAAGAACGAAGGAAAGAAAGAAGAGGATGAGTAAGGCTGGTCACTCTTATCTTAAATGTCAGGACCAACTTGTCTATCCTCGGGATTCTACGCTCCACATGGGGCAACACAGGATTAGATGGTGGATGGAATAATAATAATTGTGGTAGGTGGGGACACTCACCATCCACTCACTCAATGTAGTGCTGCTGTCGGGTGTCTGCCCTTTCTTCTCCTCCATCCTTCTTTCCTCTTCTGTCTTTCCTTCATTCTTTTCTTGTCCTTCTGTCTACAGGTGACATTACACTCCCTCTTCTGTCTTTCCTTCATTCTTTCCTCTTTCTTCTGCCTGTGGGTGACTCTACACTGAGTGACAAGCCAAATGGTTTCCTGTACACCAGGAAACCATTTACTATGCTGGGTGGTAACCATATAACCAAATTTTGGTGCAAAGTGGTTTAGTGGGTAATTATTGCGCTCCAATCGGATTGAGCCGGTGAAGGTTTATATCCAAGGGGTGGTTGGGGTTGATTGCTCATGTAATGCCACTCAGGGATGAGTGAGGCTGGTCACTCTCATCTTAAATGTCGGGACCAACTGCCTAGCCCCGGACTCCAACGCTCCTCATGGGGAAACGTAGGATTGGATGATGGATGGATGAATAATAATAATCCATCCATCCATCGGCCAATCCTATGTTGCCCCATGAGGAGCGTAGGAGCCCGGGGCTAGCAAGTTGGTCCTGACATTTAAGATGAGAATGACCAGCCTCACTCATCCCTGAGTCGCATTACATGAGCAAGCAATCCTATCCATCCCTTGGATAGGCACCTGCACTGGCTCAATCCGAATGGAACGCAAGAATTACTAAACCACCAGGCGCCAAAATTTGGTTATATGGTTACCACCCAGCATAGTAAATGGTTTCCTGGTGTACAGGGAACCAGTTGGCTTATCACTCAGTGTAGAGCCACCCACAGGCAGAAGGAAGAGGAAAGAATGAAGAAAGACAGAAGAGGGAGCGTAAAGTCATCTGTAGGCAGAAGGGTGGAAAGGAAAGACCGAAGGAAAGAAGAGAATGGAAGGAAAGAAGGATGGAAGAGAGGACAGGGCAGACACCCGAGAGCAGCACTACATCGAGTGAGTGGATGGTGAGCGCCCCCACCTTCCACAAAATAACAATAATAATGATAATAAAAAAATAACAAGAATGATAAGAACAAGGAGAATAAAAAACTCACTCAGCGCAGGAAACATGGGTGAGATCCAATACCCGTTGATAACCAGGCTAGGCACCAAGTTGGAAGCGTGCACAACGACCCTCACTCCTTCTTTGTAGTGAAAGAGCATCATTTTTGAATGATGGGTCACATATATGTTCCTTAGATGGACCTGGGATGAAACACAAGCACTATTGGTCATATTCTAAGTGTAACTAACTAAAGTGCTTCACCTTAACATGGCCCAAACTTACGTCCTTTTACACTTTATTTGATGTAGCTCACTGGCAGAATAAGACAATACTGTAGCTCTATACTTTTTTCCGTACAACTTTTTCATGACTAGCATTATATCCTAGCGTTAATCTCTTGCTACAACTCCATAATCAAGAGATGGCAATTTTAGTCAGAGTAAATGGGTAAAAAGGGTCACTCTCATCTTAACGTTGGGACCAACTGCCTAGGCCCAGGCTCCTACGCTCCTCATGGAGCAATGTAGGATTGGATGATGGATGGATGAAAAGGGTATGAGCAAATTATGTACAGAATAACTGTAAACAGACACTGTCACTAGGCATAAAGGCGCTAATATGTACCGGTAATTAAACGGAAGTAAGTGTAAATTACGTATAATACACGCACAAATGGTACTGAAAATAGGTCTAAATGGGTAAGCTGATGTAAACAGATGCCAAATAACACACCTTGATCTCACTGATCTGTGGATGTTCGGCCGGCTCGTACGTTGCTCCTCAACCGCTTGGAACACACGACTGTCAGGGGGAGGTGGAGGACTCCTGAAGCTCGGTACTCCTCGGTCAGGTAGTCCATATCAACAGTACACGTGATCTGTCAGTGAGGGAAAGATAGTTACAGCTTGTCTGTGTTCATAAGATGGAACTAAAAGTCATGGCTGCATGATGTCAGTGAATGTACAGTGAGGTTGGATGAGGAGGAAATGGAAAATGTGAGTGCATTTAAGTACTTGGGTAGTGTGATGAGTAAGGATGGAAGTTTGGAGGGTGAAGTGCTTGAAAGGGTACAAGGAAGAAAGGTTGTTGGTTCCTTGAAAGCTGTGATAAGAAACAGGGAAGTGAGCATGGAAGTGAAAAAGTTACTACATGACAGTATTGCGATACCAACTTCAACATATGGACGTTGTCAGAGGGACACGAGTGAAAGCAGTGGAAATGAGTTATTTGAGAGGAGCATGTGGAGCCACATTGAGAGACTGACAAATAAGGATGTAAAGGAGCGTCGTGATGTGGATGCGATAGGAAGCATTACGAGAAACACATCGAGATGGTTTGGCCATGTGGAGAGGATGTAGAGTGAGAGGCTGATGAAAAGAGTGTGAGTGAGGTGGAGGGGGAGAGAGGGAGGGGGTGGGGAAGGATGAGATGGAGGAATGGAGTGGAGAGGTATATGAGAGAGGGGTGTGTGTATTGGAAGCAGGGCAGTGACATGGCAGGAGACAGGGTGATGTGGAGGCAATTTGTTTGTGGCCATCCCGTATGGGGTTAAGGTATCTGGCAAATGATAGATCTTTGTCTGATTACACCTGTCCTGCAACAGAGGTGAAAGGAGCAGGTCTCCCATAAGCTGAATTAAAAATTATATAAAAACAGCACTAGGGTTAAAAAGGGGCTTAGGAAAACAGTATGTAATAAAGGTGTTAATGAAGGTTATCATAAACTGAATAACTCTGTGAAAAGTTGGAGAAGAACACCTTCACCTGGTGACAGTGATATAACCACCTGCCTCCACTGCCTAAGCTCCTCCCCTATCCTCCAAATAGAGGAATGTGTACTGCAGAGTAGACACCTTTGGCTTATGGCACTCCGGTCACAGGATAGGGCAGGAGAACAGCAACATAACCAGGCAGTGGAACTGTCTAGTTATTTCAGTGCTTTCATGTGAAGCGTCTCTCTCTCTCCATCACTAAAAATTATAAAGCACATACACACACACACAGCAAAAGCAAAACAAGACATACCTGTAACGACTCAATCAGCGTCCCCATTGCTGAACTCAGCAAGTCAGCGAAAGTGAGACTCAGAGGGTCAGCCTGCCTGCCAGGAACTTGGTTGAAAAACAACCCAAATGGCTCACTGGCCCTCAGTTGTCCCACAAAGGCTGACCTGGAAAAAAAAAAGAAGCAAATCATAATCATCATTATCTAGAGTAACGTAGGGTTCTGTAAGCCAGAAAAATGTTAGAATTATATATTCAAATTTTTCATATCTCATTAACCCCTACACCGCGGGCTTGTTTACCAATTACTTGCGTGTGCCGCGGGGTTATTTGGGCTCCGACAGACTCTCAAAAAATATTTACCAAAAATCAGTTATTAGTCCTAGAATAATAAAATTACATATGCTTATAGCACATACCTTCAGCTTTCTCCTGGAATGATTGTTGAGCCTTCGTCGTTACCGTAGGACTTGTGGAGACCTCTGAAGTAGGGTAACGAAGTCTCCACTTTACACTTCCCGACAACCCGTAATATGATTACCACAGCCAGATACAAACACTATAAACACTATTCTACAATTTTCAAGTAGTTTGGGATCCATACTCAAAAAAAAAAAAAAAACACTGTGAAAGCAATGGAAATTACGAGCGTGTCTGATCATCGCACTGGCACTAGTTCGCTCATGGTAGTCTGTCATTTATTATTCATAAAACCCCTCACACTTTATATTTCTATTACTATATAACACTTATATAAATCTACAGTCTTTATCCATAAGTTCCTTCAGTAGTATTAGTTTATTGTCACTGTAGGGATTCAATTTCTTTCAGTAAAATACGTAGCACTCACTTTCTCGTCCTGTATACTGGCATTGAGAGTGAATGTCACTTTCATCTTCACTCTCATAACTCATAGCATTCAGACATGCTAGAGTGAAACTTTCACTTTCATTACTCCTAGGGTATATACTCGTATTGTTATAATACTACTCATTTACATTTCTATTTACGTTCTCTATTTTATTTGTTAATTACATTTCTATTTTATTTACAGTGTTATGCACTGTCACTTGAAATAACTTATAAAACTATTTTCCATTGTTCACGTATATTTACATTCATTACTTTCACTTGCTGTTTACACATTATTTACAATTCCACTTGCACTGTTTTACTCAATAGAAAGATCGTAGTCACTCTTTTATCAATTGTCAGCCCTTTACCTCTTTCCACACGAGGTTTAGTAGGGGATAAAGGTCACAGAGCCATTTGCATGGGGGTGAAAAAAGGCCTTGAAGTCAGCAAGATGAAACATACGTCCTCTCACTTCGGAAGATGAGACTACACTGATAACGCAGGGGCCAGGCCAGCTAGCCTAGAGGCCTGCTTTAGGGGTTATTCAGAGTTACCAATATTACTTCTTGAAACAGCTAAGTCTAGCACTGATATGATTGGCAGGAAATCTAGACAATACATTATAAATTTGGTAGTTCCAGGTGAATGTAAATATCATTTAGGGTTCTCCCTTCCCTCCTTACATGTATATTTATTACGAAAATAGATTAGAGGCCCACTTAGGAGATATAAAATCAGAGCTACCAATGTTAAATCTTGAAACAGCTTTGTGTAGCACTGATATGATTGGCAGGAAATCTAGACAATACATTATAAATTTGGTAGTTCCAGGTGAATGTAAATATCACTTAGGCTTCTCCCTTCTCTCCTTACATGTATATTTATTACGAAAATAGATTATACAGCATATTTGAAGGGGAAAAAAACAGCGAAAATTAGCGAACGAGTGCACGTGAGGTGTTGTCAGGTGATAATTAGCCAATTCCAGGTGTATGGCACTCTCACTTACCTGATTTCTTTCTTGTATATATTATTTGGTATAAGAATACGACATAGGGCTTATTTCAATGGATGAAATCAGTGAAAAATTCCAGGGAAGATTTACTTAGCGTAGCATGGCCGGACAAGCGAGAGGATAGGGTAATGGAGGGGGGGTAGGGAGGGGAGTCAAGAACGGGGAGAAATGGCTAAATTGTCAACAATGTATGGGAGTACAGATGAGATTAGGAGTGCTGACTAGTGTTGGACATTGTCAGTACTGATAGATGATACAAGCCCCCACTTGAAAGCCCGGGTGAATTCAAAATAACACAGAATCACAAAAGCGACGCCCCGCGGTATGATCCCTTGCTCCCAAGCGTCACGAAAGTGACGCCCCGCAGTTAAGGGGTTAAATAAATAAATGAAATGAAGTTATTGTCAGTTGTTTTCATCTGAGGCAACTTGACCACACGTATAACTTCAGTTATGAAAGTCAATGAGCCTTGGGTATAAGGTACCATAGGAATGAATCGCCTTGGTTGCTATAACTTGTTAGCTTTCATCTAATGGGAGTAAGACACATGGATCTACAAACCCCAACCAACCCTCAGATGTATCCCTTCATGGACCTGTACTTACTGGCCAGCCTCTGTGGTAGACGGCTGTGGTGAGTCGTTACTGCTGGTTGTAGACTGCTGCTGCTGCTGGTTGTGTACTTACTGGCCAGCCTCTGTGGTAGACGGCTGTGGTGAGTCGTTACTGCTGGTTGTAGACTGCTGCTGCTGCTGGTTGTGGACTGCTGCTGCTGCTGTAGAGGGGAACTGCTGCTGGTTGTGGGCTGCTGCTGCTGTGATACTGGCACATCTCCCACACTTGAAGTAGAAGGCTGTAGCAACAGCTTCTTGGGTTGGTATTGCTTCTGTTTTGTTGGGCCCGGGATCACTGAAACATTATCAACAAATTAAAAAAAAGAGGAATATATAACAAAATGGAAACTATAGTCTGTCTCAGGAAAAACGAGGGTAGAATATCGTCTATTTTACTCCAAAGTCACTGTCAAAGGCCGAAGGCATCTGATTTAACGACCTGTGGGAATACAGGCTGGCCAGGGACAAGGCCTGAGGGCAAGAGGCACACACACAAACACACAATGAATGAATGGGTATGAGTGACCCGCTATGCTCACAGGTCAATATGAACTGTGGTTCGTGTTTTTGGATTTTTTTTTTTTTCTTTTTTTAACAAAGCGCTAAAAATAAACGGAAAATATTGGACCAGTTATTCGTTGTATATTTAGATTTAATAGCATATTATTCCTTTTTTTTTTTTTTTTCGCCTGTCATCAAGAATCTGTAAGTTCAATCAGAGCTGGATGTCCATATTCTCATTTCATCAACGGACTTACAAGGTACGTACTTATTATACGTCATCAAAATATAGATACCTTTATAAGCAATATAGCTTGGTGAATTCATGTTATGTGTTGGTGTGGTGTTGTGTTGTTGTGTTGTGGTGTGGTGTTGCACGTTGTGTTGTGGTGTGGTGTTGCACGTTGTGTTGTGTTGTATTGATGTCGTACGTTGTGTTGTGTTGTATTGATGTCGTACGTTGTGTTGTGTTGTATTGATGTCGTACGTTGTGTTGTGTTGTATTGATGTCGTACGTTGTGTTGTGTTGTATTGATGTCGTACGCTGTGTTGTGTTGTTGTGTTGTGTTCAGTTGTGGTGTTGCACGCTTGTTGTGTTGTGCTGTGGTGTCGCACGTTGTGTTGTGTTGTGGTCAGGCTTGGGTCCGAATACATGGACTCGTACTTAAGTACACAATATAATGTACTTGTACTTGGGTTTAAAATTTCCATAGTACTTGTACTTGTATTTGTACTCGGACTCAAAGTACTCGATAATTTTACGAGTACTTTCGAGTACAACCATGATATATAAAAGTGGTGAGGGTAACAATGGTGTGTCCTTGGAGAGGCCAGGTGGCCTGGGTTGGTGAGTCAATGAGGTCAAGTGGTGTACAGCCACGCCCACTAACTCCTGATAAGCTACTTTTAATATGTTAGCACCTTGGTACTAATTGCAAGGAGTGAAAAACAGCGGCCTGGACATTATATACCTACATACACACAATATACTGTTGAAAGCAATTGAGGTTAAATCAGTAAAATGTACTCGTACTTGGATTCGAGTACAGCACAAATGTACTCGTACTTGGACTTGTGTTCAGCTATAAAACGGAGTACTTGTACTTGGATTCGTGATACCGTAATGTAATCGTACTTGAACTCAAGTACAGAAAAATGTACTCGAACCCAAGCCTGGTTGTGGTGTGGTGCTGCACATTGTGTTGTGTTGTATTGTGATGTCACACGTTGTGTTGTGTTGTGCTGTGGTGTCACACGTTGTGTGTGTTGAACGTTGTGTTATGTTGTGGTGTGGTGACGCACGTTGTATTGTATTGTGATGTCGCACGTTGTGTTGAGTTGTGTCGCACGTTCTGTTGTGTTATGTTGTGGTGTGGTGTCGCACATTGTGTTGTGCTGTATTGTGATGTCGCACGTTGTTGTGTTGTGTTGTGTCGTGGTGTCGCACGATAACAAAGAAATTAGCAAATCGGAATGCGAGCGAGATCTAGGAGTTATGATTAGTAACAACCTTAAACCAAGGCAACAGTGTATTAATGCGAGAAATAAAGCAAATAGGGTCCTAGGATTTATTTCGAGAAGCGTGAGCAATAGATCACCTAAAGTAATACTGAAACTTTATCTAGCATTAGTAAGGCCACATTTAGACTACGCAGTACAATTTTGGTCTCCTTACTATAGAATGGATATTAATTCATTAGAAAATGTACAGAGAAGAATGACAAAAATGACACATGACGTCTGAAACCTGTCATATGAAGACAGACTGAAAAGACCAAGTCTGCATTCGCTAGAGAGGCGTAGAGTAAGGGGAGACTTAATTGAGGTGTTTAAGTGGATGAAGGGTATAAGGGAGATATTAGCAAGGTACTTAAAGTGAGCATACATGATAGAACTAGAAATAATGGTTTCAAACTAGAAAAATTCCATTTCAGTAAGGAAATAGGTAGTAATTGGTTTGGTAAAAGAGTAGTAGACGAATGGAATAAGCTACCTAGTAAAGTAGTTGCTGCCTCTTCCATTGAGAGTTTCAAGCATAGGCTAGATAAGCATAAGACTAATAAGGGGTGGATATAGAAAAAAGAAAATCTTATAACCAATACTAATTCATAATTTTCCTTTTCAGGTTACACTATGATAGTCTCTATTCTCCTTTCACACTTTCCTGTAAAATGTCCACGCCAGTTTTTCTATACTGCGTGGTGTTCTTTCTGACTTTTTCCTGCCGGCTTCGGCTGGAGGGTTTGGAGGGCGGGGGAGAGCCTTCTTCTTTGCTATCCTTATCTCATTCTAGTAGTTCAGTTACTCTTCTATGAGCTGCCTAGCATGGGCTAACCGGCCTACTGCAGTTATCCTCTCTTCTTATGTTCTCTCTCTCATTATATATTAACTACTACTAATTGTATTTTCTTAATTTTTTCTCTTGTTTTCGACTTTTTTTCCACACCACCCCTGAGGTAAAAGTCTATAGGTGTTTATTTTATTTTTTTATTATTATTTTTTTTAATAGCTTCCATGGCAGGAGACTGACCGAGTATGACCCACTCACGCAGGGCTGTCCCTCATGTCACCACCTGACAACGTCTCAAAGGCAACACTGACAAGTCTTATGAGATTTATACTATACTACAGCTTTTTTATTGAATTACATCTATACAAAGTGTTTAAAATTCATTTATAAGTAGTTACTAGCTTAAAATAGGAGAGAGAGAGAGAGAGAGAGAGAGAGAGAGTGAACACAATTAAACGTGTGTCGGCGGCGATGTGACAACAGAGCTAACAGTGTGAGGTCCCAGAGCGTCCCACCCAAACTGCCTTCATAAAATAGAACGACTATAGGTAAGGCATTGTCCCTGCCTGGCATCTTGTAGAGGAAGGTGTCCCGTGTATACGTGCCAAAAATCACTCGCGAAAATTGAAAATTGTGCAAATTAGGGACCTTAGAATGTTGCCGCATTAATTTACGTCTCTGGGATATGAGTGCACATCATGTGAGGATGTGAATTCACGTCTCCGGGACGGGGCGGGTTAATGAAAGAAAACCCGTGTACATGTCAATGAACTATTTATAATTAAAGTATGAAAAAAATAGTTTAATTGCACAGGTGGATGGCCGCTCACATCACTCGTCACAGCTACTCTCTCACCCTCCACCACCGTTGCCATGGTAACTACTGCAGTTGTCACACCACTGCAGAAAACAAACAAAAGGGTCATTACCTTCACCTGGTGCTTTGGGGTGCCTTCAGGAGATGTCTTGACTGCTCTCTTAGGGCCCATGGTAGATAAAATGATGGTGTCACGGAGAGATCAGCGAGTACAAGCACACACAAACGTGGTCACGGTGAGAATGAGAGAGCCAGCTGCGAGAGATTCAAAACAATGCGGGGGTGGTGCGGGTGGTGCTGCAGGCGGTATGCAGCGTGTGGTGTGCGATGTGAACGTGTTTCCATTTTTCTCTGGACTTTGAAAAAGGTGATTTGGTTTCCCTGGTGACAAACCGCAAACAATCGAAACTGCAAACACAGGAACCGCGAGGACAAAGGGTCGACTGTATATACATTTTATGATGTTTTACACTGACTTGACAGCACTGGCATCACGTGACTTATGAAAGCCAATCACAGCTATCCCTCCCTCTTCATCAACCAATCACATTTATTTTCATTCCACCAATGAGCGAATTTTCCCGCACTCCACCAGATTCAAAGGTCAGTCCCGCCATGTCTTTCCCGTGTACTGGGTGTGCTCTGAAGCCTTGGGAGATTTTCAAGGCTTTTTACCATGAACTGAGGCTTCCGTCAATTTTCTGCATAGACACGGCGTCCTTCCAAGTCAGGTGGAGTGTCCTCACCGTCACGTACGACTTCAGTTGCGACAAGAAAAGCATCTCTGGGTGTGCCGACAGTGGAGTCTGACCCACAATCTCCAGAGTAAGCTAAGTTAGACCTTGTTAGGGGGGGTTCAGGTTAGGTTAGGTTGGTTAGATTAGGTTAGGATTATTTTACTTACTTCAAACCCTGCCCACTTTCCAGGTCTTCAGTATTGAAATGACATCCAGCATGGGTGTTTCCACTGTTTTCTGGTGTGATTATTGATGATTTTGACTTAAATATCTGTCAGAAACCGGTAGTTTCTGTGATGACAAAAAATGGGTCACATCTCAGAAACTACTGATTTCTGATAAAAATGAAGGTCAAATTTGAAAATTACACCAAAAACCATTGGAAACACCCAGGTTGGATGAAAAAATCGTTGTGGGACCGATACTATAAACTGATCGTGACCCCTTTGTGGCTACAGAACTAGCCACCCATCAGGGGACTTGGCGATGTCATCGAAAGCGATGAGACATTTTTTGGGGTGGGCAAAATATGATCGTGGGAGAAACCTAAGGGACGCATGGCTTTTTGGAGGTACTGAAAGGGTCGAAAAATTTTTCTTGGTGCCTAAAGTGAAAGGGGATCAAGTACCCGATAGGAGTGCTGCAACCCTTGTACCGATTATCAAAAAATTCATTCGGCCAGGTAGCATCATTAACAGTGATGGTTGGGCTGCCTATCGATGGTTGGTGGACGAGGGGTACACGCATCATGTGATCGGAGGCATCTGTGGATCAAGACGACCTGAGCATTAATATGCAGACCACTGAAAGACTGTGGCGTGACGTAAAGTAGTGGTCTAAGCATCCTAGACTACGGACTATTTTGAACAATACTTTTCGATGTATCTGTTTCTTCATGCGAATGCTAAGCAGATGCTACACCACTTCCTCTTTGCTCCAGCCACACTATACCCGCCGCAGTCAGACCGCCACGTGAACAACCTGATGCTGTTGCCACCATCCCACTAGGCCTACCCCTGGAAGATGACGACGACCCAGACGACCCTCGTCCTGGACCATCGTAAGGTAAGCATTCCCCTAGGATAGGGTAGCTTTGTTGGGTTAGGTTTGGTGTGTTTGATGAGGCTGTTAGGGTTTAGTTAGGTTAGGTCTGTTCAGTTACGTTAACTGGTGGTGCAGTATATTTTTCTGGTGGTTTTTTATGCAATTTGAGTTGTTTTTTACTTCATTTTTATAAAAAAATGCCTGATTTCACCTACTTGTCCAATCAGAGTTCATGATTGAAAAAGAAGAGAAATGAGGCATTTCCGACAAAAATGAAAGTCAGAAACATTCAAACTGCATCAAAAACTACCATAAAAATATATTGCACTACATGGGGGATGTATTGCCACCTTGTAAAAATTTACCTTGCAGGTGCACCACACAATTCTCTTCACATCTGTAAGAAAAGAAATTGATTTTAAAACCTGGGGGTAGGGGGGGTTTTCAAGAATACTCCCCCAGTATCCCTGCTTGTCATAAAAGGCTACTAAAAGGGTTGGCGGAGGGTTAGTGCCCCTCCCCGGAAAACAACAAACTAAAAAAACAAACAATAAGCATCGGACAAAGACTGACCAAACGATGACAACCAAGGACCGGACAAAGGACATTGTAATTGGAACCTGGAATGTAAGGGGAGCGAATGATGAGGTGAAAGAGAGATTGTCCAGGTGCTTGAGGATGCGAAAGTGGATGTATGTGGAATAACTGAAACAAAATGGAGAGGAGAAAGTGTGAGAGAATGGGAGTATGGATGGGGTATATGTGCAGGAGTAGGTGAGAATGAGAGGGCAAAGGAAGGAGTACCGGGTATGTATAGTTGTGAGTAAAAGATGGAAGAGGAGCATAAGACAGTATGGATCAGTTGGGTCAAGGATTGTGTGGGTGAAGTTGAAAGTTGGAATACAAATGTGGGCGATTGTGTGTGTATGTGCCAACGCAAGATCGTGCTAGAAGAGTGAAAGAAGAGTTCTGGACAAATGTAGAAGTGTGCATGGAAAAGTTTGGAAGGAATGAGAGTGTTTTTGATTGGTGATATGAATGGCAAAGTTGGGAATGTGAAGGTGGGTGGAATAGTTGGTGAGTGGGGTGTGCCTGCTGAGATAGATGAGAATGGGAGTGCGTTAGTGGACATTTGTGCTGGAAGGGGGTTGGTGATAGCCAATACCCTCTTCAGGCATAAAATGATCCACAGGTATACATGGCGAGTGATGAGAAGGGTGGGTGGTGAACTGAATGAAAGGAAGGCATTGATTGATTATGTGTGTGTGGATGAAAGGATGCGAAGATGTGTAATGGATGCAAGAGTGTATAGAGGTTGGGGGAGTGGACTTTCTGACCACTACTTGATGATGGCCAGAATTAAAGTTCAAGTACGTTGGAGGAATAGAAGGGAAAGACGAGAGGAAGGAATAGTTGCAAGGAGAGTGGAATGGTTACAAGAGGATGAGAAAAAGGCAGAGTATAAGAAAAGTGGAGGAACGATTGGGCAAATATGAATTGGAGCAGATGGGAGACGTGGAAGGTGTGTGTAGAATATTTACAGAAGAAATATGTGCAGCATGTGATGTGGTGTGTGGAAGAGAAGACAGAGGGGGGTGCAAGGAACAGCGTGGTGGACTGAAGAGGTGAAACAGGCTGTGGCCAAAAGAAGAAAGCATACGATGAATGGATGAGAAAGAGGGGCGTGGAAGAGGTTGAGAGGCGGAAGAGAGAGTTATATGTAGAAAGAGAGAGGTGAAAAGATTAGTAAGAGAGAGTAAGAAGAGAGTGGATGAGGAATTTGGAAGAAATTTGAGTGTAAAGTGGAGGGACTGTAAGAAAATGTTCTGGAGAGAGGTGAAAAGAGTAAGACAGGGTGGAAGTGAAGTTAGCAGGGGTGAAAGATAAAAATGGTAGATTACTAGTGGAGAATGGAGAAAAAGTGAGCAGATGGAGAGAACATTTTAAGGAATTGTTGAACGTAGAGGATGGAAGTAATGCGAGTATAAGTGGCTGGGGAATGGCTGGGAGGAGGAGGGAGGTGAGAAGACAGGAAGAAATCAGTAGGATAGAAGTTGTGGAAGCAATGAAGAAAGTTAAATCAGGGAAAGCCCCAGGAATTGATGGAGTGCGTGGTGAAATGCTGAAGCATGGGGGAGAGATAGTAGTAGAATGGATGTGGAAGATGTGCAGATTGGCCTGGGAGGAAGGTAGAGTCCCAGAGGATTGGAAGTCAGGTATAATTATTCCTTTGTACAAAGGAAAAGGGGAAAAAGAAGTGTGTGGTAATCATAGGGGCATTTGTCTTCTTAGTATAATAGGAAAAGTGTATGGTAGGATACTTATTGACAGCATTAGAGAAAGAACAGAGAAATTAGTTGGAGAAGAACATGGAGGCTTTAGGAAGGGAAGAGGTTGTGTAGATCAGATATTCATTCTCAGATCTTTAGTGGAAAAGTTTCTAGAGAAGGGAAAAGAAGTTGTATGCGGCTTTCATGGATTTGGAGAAAGCATATGACAGGGTGGATCGACAAGGATTGTGAAAAGTGTTAATAATATATGGAGTAGATGGAAAGTTGTTGAATGCTGTGAAGAGTATGTACGATGGTGCAAAGGCTGCAGTGCGTGTGGATGGTGAACTAAGTGAATTTTTCTCTTTGAAGGTTGGGTTGAAACAAGGATGTGTCATGTCTCCATGGTTGTTCAATCTGTACATGGATGGGGTAATAAAAGAGGTACAAGGTAGGGTAGTGGATGTTGGAGTGGCCATGGTGAGAGAGGATAGTGTTTGGAAACTCCCTGTACTGTTGTTTGCAGATGATACCGTGTTGTTGAGTGAAGACGAAGGGGAGCTGCAAGGCTTGGTGGATGAGTTTGAGTGTGTGTGTAAGAAACGGAATATAAAGGTGAACGTAGGGAAGAGTAAAGTGATGGTCTTTGAGAGAGGTGAAGTTAGTGAATGTACAGCGAGGTTGGATGGTGAGGAATTGGAAAATGTGAGTACGTTTACGTACTTGGGTAGTGTGATGAGTAAGGATGGAGGTTTGGAGGGTGAAGTGCTTGAAAGGGTACAGCAGGGAAGAAAGGTTGCTGGTTCCATGAAAGCAGTGATAAACAGGGAAGTGAGCATGGACGTGAAAAAGTTACTACATGACAGTATTGTGATACCAACTCTAACGTACGGAAGTGAAGCTTGGACGTTGTTGGAAGGGCACAAGTCAAGAGTAAGAGCAGTGGAAATGAGTTATTTAAGAGGAGCCTGTGGAGTCACATGGAGAGACAGGCTGACGAATGAGGATATAAAGGAGCGTTGTAGTGCTGATGTGGATGCGATAGGAAGCGATATGAGGAACACACTGAGATGGTTTGGCCATGTGGAGAGGATGGAGGGTGAAAGACTGACGAAGAGAGTTTGAGTGAGGTGGAGGGGGAAAGAGGGAGGGGGAGGCCGAGGATGAGATGGAGGGATGGGGTGGAGAGGTATATGAGAGAGGGGGGTGTGAGCTGGGAGCAGGGGAGTGAAATGGCGGGGGACAGGGCGACTTGGAGGCGATTTGTTTGTGGCCATCCCAAACGGGACTGAGGCGTCTGGCATTATATAGATAGAAAAAATGGTCCCATAGCCACTGAGGGGTTAAGGTAGGTGGCTGGCCTTGTTTTGAATGCCTTTCAAGATTGGGATTAGTGGCAGTCTCGATAGTTAGTCATAATGGGGGTTTCAGGACAAACAACCCCTAACTTTAGGTACCTGGTTTTGGTATACCATTTTTTACGGGATTACATGTGTTTCAATTGATTTTTTATCACGACTTTTGTAGGTAATGCTTGTTTTTTACCATGGGGAAGGGGGGTTGAAAAGTAAAATAGGGCATTTACAATAAAAATTGCTATAAGAACATTCAAAAGATATGGGAATCTATCAATCTATTTATTGCCAGATGCCTTAACCCACCCCGTCCCGTCAACGTATGGGTATGTTGCAACATTTTGCATTTGCCAGTCCCGACGACGTACTGGTACATCGTGCAATTGCAAGGTCCCTAATTTGCACAATTTTCAATTTTCGCGCGTGATTTTTCGAACGTATACACAGGACACCTTTCTCTACAAGATGCCACGCAGGGACAATGCCTTACACCACATAACCTCCCCCCTCCCCCCCTCACGCCATTGTCTCGGCAATTCAACTGTTACCAGTGACCTGGCCAGTAAAGATATTCAGGGCCAGAGTGATTCCCCAATCGATGACAATGTGGAGGACAAAGTTTACATAGCATTAGAGGAAGAAACAGTCAGAAATAATGATCAGGTAATGTGGCAAAAGAAGGTCAGGTATGGTGATGACTTAGTGAGTGAAACAATGCTTATAATGTCTATAATCCTGTTTGAAAACCAATATACTCTCGTACTACATATAAATTTGTACCAAGTAAATAAATAATAAATAAATACCATTTATGAGTGGTGTGAAATAGTTACCCTCCCATAGAACTCGTTTTCTTTGGTGCCAGCCTGTTAGAAAACCCAGTCAGGTAAGGAGGTACTGGTACCTGGATCGAGTATTTTAAACCTCAGATGAGCGATTTCTCTGTAAATTTTCAATATTTCTCACCAAAAGCGGAGGTTTTAGAAAAAAAAAATAAAATAAAATAAAAAATTCGAAAATACCTCGGGACTGGGGGGTGTCAGAGGTGCAAAACAGCTCGGGACGTGACGAGTTAATCCCGCACAGGATTGCCACAAACAAATCGCCTCCACGTCGCCCTGTCCCGCCATTTCACTGCCCTGCTCCCAACTCACGCCCCCCTCTCTCATATACCTCTTCACTCCATCCCTCCATCTCAACCTTGGCCTCCCCCTCCTTCTTCCCCCCTTCACGCATACACTCTCCTTGTCAGTCTCTCACCCTCCATCCTCTCCACATGCCCAAACCACCTCAGTGTGTTCCTCATAATGCTTCCTATCACATCCACATCTGCACCACAATGCTCCTTTATATCCTCATATATCACCCTGTCGATCCATGTGACTCCACAGGCTCCTCTTAAATAACTCATTTCCACTGCTCTCACTCGTGTCCTTCCAACAACGTCCAAGCTTCACTTCCATATGTTAGAGTTGGTATCACAATACTGTCATGAAGTAACTTTTTCACTTCCATGCTCACTTCCCTGTTTCTTATCACTGCTTTCAAGGAACCAGCAACCTTTCTTCCTTGATGTACCCTTTCAAGAACTTCACCCTCCAAACTTCCATCCTTACTCATCACACTACCCAAGTACTTAAACGTACTCACATTTTCCATTTCCTCATCCTCCAACCTCACTGTACATTCACTGACTTCACCTCTCCCAAAGACCATCACTTTACTCTTCCCAACATTCACCTCTAGATTCCATTTCTTACACACTCTCCCAAACTCATCCACCAAACCTTGCAACTCCCCTTCGTCTTCACTTAACAACACAGCATCATCTGCACACAGCAGTACAGGGAGTTTCCAATCACTACCCTCTCTCACTAGGGCCACTCCAACATCCACTGCCCTACCTTGTATCTCTTTTATTACCCCATCCATGTACATACTGAACAACCATGGAAACATGACACATCCTGTTTCAACCCAACCTATAAAGAGAAAAATTCACTCAGTTCACCATCCACATGCACTGCAGCCTAAGCACCATCATACATACTTTTCAAAGCATTCAACAACTTCCCATCTACTCCATATATTCTTAATACTTTCCACAATCCTTGTCTATCCACCTTGACATATGCTTCCTCCAGATCCATGAAAGCCGCATACAACTTCTTTCCCTTCTCTAAAAACTTTTCCACTAAGATCTAAGAATGAATATCTGATCTACACAAACCTCTTCTCTTCCTAAAGCCTCACTGTTCTTCTCCAACTAATTTCTCTGTTATTTCCCTAACTCTGTCAATAAGTATCCTACCATACTTTTTCTATTACACTAAGAAGACAAATGCCCTTATGATTACCATACATTTCTTTTTCCCCTTTTCCTTTGTACAAGGGAATAATTATACCTGACTTCCAATCCTCCGGGACTCTACATTCCTCCCAGGCCGATCTGCACATCTTCCATATCCATTCTACTACTATCTCTCCCCCATGCTTCAGCATTTCACCACACACTCCATCATTTCCTAGGGCTTTGCCCATTTTAACACTCCATTGCTTCCACAACTTCTATCCTACTGATTTCTTCCTGTCTTCCCACCTCCTTCCTTCTCCCAACCATTCATATGGGAATCATTCATTTGAAATGGAAAATGGGGGGGATGTAAAAAAGCGGTCACAAAGTTTCAATCATTTGTTAATGGGACTCTCCAATATGCTGTCCAAAGACCAGATTTAAAAAGTTACTAAGCATGCTGATAAAATGAATATAAAATAAACTGGGTAAACATACACTTTATTTGAAACAGCAGAAGCACCTTACCAAATCTGTTCTTCTTCCTTATAGTCTTGGTAAAATTTTGATAATTTCTGGGTGGCAAATAAACGTTCATGAAAAATCTGTTTCCCCATTGTTTTTAGCTATGATCCACTGTGTCAACTCATCTGATTCGTTTGCCATAATAGCAGAAGGGACTGTCTTATTTAACAAGTGTTTAACTAATCCTAACCTAACCTAGTTTAGCTGTACCTAATAATTTGATCTAACCTAACCAAACCTAGCATCCAGTTGGGATATTGGGAAATGAAAACCACCTCTGAGTACGTTAGGTAAGGCAAACAATCACAGGTACTTTAGGAATGTGATGATAAAAATTGGGAAATTTTTCTGCAGGAAAAGGTAATTTACCACCCTGAAAATTGTCAGACAAATACAGAAAACAAACTGGAGGAAAATGAACTGAACTGGTAGGGCCCTTCAACTGCTTCAAGTAATGCATACATTTACCATAAATTGCAACTAAAAAGCACTCACAGAGAGCTTACCTCCGTCAATGCCATTGAAGGATCCAGTGTTGTATGCACGAAATGACGTGCTGGAAGTTACCGTTCCTTCTCTATTTAGCCTAAATTAACCTAACCTAATCACACCTAAACTAACATGTAAATTTTTACAAGTTGCCAATACATCCCCCGGGTAGTGCAATACATTTTTCTGGTAGTTTTTGATGCAATTCAAATGATTTTTACCTTCATTTTTATCGGAAATGCCTCATTTCCCCTCTTTTCCAATCATGAACTTTGATTGGACAAGTGAAATCAAGAATTTTCTGAAAACAAGAAAAAACAACTCAAATCGCATAAAAAACCATCAGAAAAATATACTGCACCACCGGTTAATGTAACGGAACAGACCAAACCTAACTAAACCCAACCATACAGACCTAACCTAACCATACCCAGCCTAACCTCACCAAACACACCAAACCTAACCTATCCTAGGGGAATGCTTACCCTAGAAATATGATGGTCCAGGATGAGGGTCGTCATTGTCTTCTGAAGGTAGGCCTAGTGAGATAGCGGCAAAAGCACCACAGGACCCATCTCTTGGTTTTCGCATACTTCTTGTACCGACCATAGTACCACTGATGTTTGTCTTTTGTAAATTTACAGGCTTAATCACCCATAAATAATCAATATCACACCCCGAAAACACAACACGTCTTTCTTCTTCAGAGGCCATACCGAGAAGGATTTGAATTTTCCATCCAAATCAAAGACCATACTTCAAATTTTGTAGAATACCATCACGTGACCTAACGTAGGCCTATGAGTGGGTGATACAAACCTACCAGATGTATGCACAGTCGAAGGGAAGAGAAACACTTATGAACGCACACATTTTTTACACGGATTAGCCAAGATCCAAGATATTTTTTGTAATTTTAAATTAAATTCAGTATCTCTGAAAACATCAATATCCGATTGGGGTTATGGGGGTTCATTATGATCCTTAAGGAATATACTATATGTTAATGGTGCTAAAATTCCTGAACTGTGTATTGGCAACTTGTAAAATAATACCAACTAACCTTATCCTAGATCACCCTAACCTAATTTTACCTAAACTAACCTTAATTCACAAAACGATTTCACAATCTGCCTGTAACAAATTTATTTATATCCATATACTGACCTGTAGTTACCTACTGGTCGATAAGACATCTAACGACCTTCTTGACAAATGTATTTCATACAATGTTGTTGATAAATGGCACAATTCTTGAGATAACAAGCAGATACTTTCAGCTTAGCAACTAAAAAGGGCACTCGCTGCATGTGCACCGAGCAGAACAGTAACTTCCAGCATGTCACTCCGTGCATACGATACCGGATCCGCCCCCAAATTTAATCAATTCTTTCTTGGGCCAGAGTCCACCCTTACACAAAGTTTCATTGAAATTCATTGAGAACTTTTGGAGATACCGTGTGGACAAACAAATACACAGACGACTTCGCTGGTGGAATCAACAAGCATACCATTGCACCTACAGCACAGGTGACTGGGCAAACGCCAAGTCACAATTCATGTTCAATTCCTATATATTTTTACGTTTACACAATCCATTCTTTTCAGCCTGTTATTCCTCTTACCACCAAGGTGCCACACAACATACGACTATAA
This sequence comes from Coenobita brevimanus, assembly GCF_032717465.1. Lineage (NCBI taxonomy): Eukaryota > Metazoa > Arthropoda > Malacostraca > Decapoda > Coenobitidae > Coenobita > Coenobita brevimanus. The sequence goes on along the minus strand of NC_137064.1, from coordinate 16,476,948 downwards.
AGTAATAAAACGATTATCGGAGCGATACACCAGGCTACTTACGAGTCAAGCTTCTGCTGTATGTTGCAATGCCGAAACGGACCAGCGACAACATACCTACAACTATTAGCTACAGCAAATGAAGTTATACCAATGAATTTTAAATGCTTCACATAATTATATTATAATTATATGAAGAGATGATTTTAAATAGGCAGTTTTAAGTCACTAAATCAAACTAATTTCTCTATCTTTTTATCCATTGCCAGACACCTTAATCCAGTAAGGAGTTGTCACAAATAGGCTTGTTCCCCACCATTTCACTGCCTTGCTCCCAGCTCACACACCCCTCTCTCATATACCTCTCCACTCCATCATCTAATCGTTGGCCTCCCCAACACTTCCCCCCTCCATGTCACTCACATACACTCTCCTCCTCAGTCTCTCGCTTTCCATCCTCTCCACATGACCAATCCACCTCAGTGTGTTTCTCCTAATGCTTATTATCACATCCACATCCACACCACAAAGCTCCTTCACTTCCTCATTTGTCAGTCTGTCTCTCAATGAGACTCCTCATGCTCCTCTCAAATAGCTAGGTTCCACTGCCCTCACTCTTGACTTGCGTCCCTCCAACATGGTCCAAGCTTCATTTTCATACGTTGGAGTTGGTATCACAATACTGTCATGCAGTAACAATTTCACTTCCATGCTCGCTTCCCGGTTTCTTATCACTGCTGACAGAAAATTTTTTCAGTCCTATCAGGAAACACCATTTGCCGAGAGACGTGTATGGCAAAATCCACCACCCCCTTTTGTTAAATTTACATCCACTGACTGTATATCATTTTACTTGCTGAAGGAGGGTGTGGCAAGATCACTGAGCTCTATTGAAATAACCACCAGGCGAAGCGACCCCGACACCACCACTCCAGGAGGAAGATATGAGGAGGTGACCCCCAAAAGGGAGGCGACGGGGAGACACATAGGTGTCCTGCGCTACACCAGCTTATCTCCCCCGTGACCCTATGCCCCTCTTCCACGCAGCCAGACCCACGGGAAGTGCACTGACCAGTTGCATTATCCTCTGACGGAAAAAATGCTCGCCAGAATCAGGGTGGGACTTACCCTACAACAGTCCCAAGTATGCCCTCGGTAAGTGTCCACCGGACCTGCCTCCACAAGAGGAAAAGTGACCGCAGGTGCTCACAGGCCTACTTTACACCAGGGGAGCAGCGGCACAGTAGCATCCACCGAATCTGCTGTAGGAGTGTCCACCAGCTCTCCTGCCACCCACCTTCAGCAGGCGTCTCGGACAGTCAGTCAGACAACCTTTGCCTGCGGTTCCCAGGAGGGCGGCGGGCCCGTGGTAGTGTCCACTGAATCTGCCACCAGTCTTCCCACAGCACTTTTCCCCTGACAGCAGGATGTACTGTCACCTCTATGATCCAGACTTTTACATGGTCAAAAGGGGTAGAATACAAGTCACTATTGATGACCATGTGAGGGCAATAGGGTTAGGGGAACAGGAAAGTGGTGGGAAATGCTTGCTAGGGCCAGGTGTAGGAGACGTAAGTTTACGCTTCACTCCCTTCCTACGTGCTATACCAATTTTCCCCATAGGCGCCTTCCCTTTCCCAGAGTAAGTTGGGGGCGGTGGGGGGGAAACATGTTCACTTTCGTCATTGTCAGTCCTAAACGGTTCACCACTAATCACTGCATAATCGTCACTATTACTTGCTGTAAGTGTATTACTCTCACTGCCACAATCCAGAGTTGTACTTACAGTTTTATCCAGCTCTGTCCTAATTTCTGGGGTGCTCAACCCCTTCTGCCTCGCCGTCGGCTGTTCCTTCCTCGGTGTAGAGGTTGAAGGCTCACTAGCACTAATAATTTCCGAGGACTGAGGAATATGAATTCCCAGAGCCTGCACAGCTAGGGAAGGCAAGCCGTGCAGGCAGGGTAAGCAGGGCAGGCCGGCCTAGAACAAAGGGGATGCGTGGCAGTAGGAGAGCAATGCGGGGTGATAAGCGAGGTGATAAACGGGGAAGAAAGGGTCAGATTTCACCACACACCATGTCAGTAACCCCCCCGCCCAGCTCCCTCACCCTCACCACCCCCCTCCCGCTCACCTCCAACCTCACCCATTGCCTCCACCTCAGCTCCTTCTCACAGGGAAAAAGAGTGCAATGCGACCTGCCACTACCACTGAACCACGCACCAGGAAAGTGGATACATTTGTTTGGTCTGACGGTGCTGATTTTCAGCCACACAATTCGCCGTTTGACATCACAAATACGGGAACACAGCCTGCCTTCCCATGCAATGAAGATGACTTTGCTGACTACTTCCTGGCCTTCACGGATGACGAAATCGTGCAGTTCGTCAGCGTTGAGACCAATAGGTATGCAGCTCAGTGTGCAACAGAAGGGCTGGGACCTATTGGCTCACCAAAGCAAGTGTTGTGGTTGCCTGTCGGGATCAGAGAGCTGTATGTGTTCTTTGCTCTCATATTCTTGATGCCCCATATCAAGAAACATGAGTTGGAGTACTGGCTGGTTTATTACATTACTTCAATCCCAACATTCAGCAAGTATATGTCACGGGATCGGTTCCGACAGCTGCTAGGATACCTGCACTTCGCTGACAATGGAAACCCGTCCCAAACTGACCCTTTGTTGAAAGTGAGGGATTTCCTCAACAGGATTAGGGATCAATTTATGCGATTTTTCCGTCCTATGCAAAAAGTCGTCATAGATGAATCCCTGGTATTGTTCAGAGGACGTCTCAAATTCATGCAGTACATCCCCAGCAAACGTCACTGCTTTGGAATAAACTTCTTTGTGCTGTGCGACTGTGAGACAGGGTATAACCTTGATTTCATGATCTACTCTGCAAGTACAATGGACGTGGACAGGGAAGACACCCTTGGCTTCTCTGGCTCCGTTGTGAAAGTGCTGATGAAGAGGTATTTTGGTGGGAATCATGTGCTGTACACAGACAATTATTACACAGCACCGGAACTCGCCAAATACCTGGCTGAACATGGCATCGACACTGTTGGCACTGTACGGAGCCATAGGAAAGAGTGGCCAAGTTTCCCTGAAGCATTATCATCATCCAAGACAGATGTGCACCTGAAAAAGTCTGACAAGCTTCTGGCAATCAGGTGGCACAAGAAGGTCGTGAATATGCTCAGCACCATCCACAAGGGGGAATTGCAGAGAACTGGGAAGGTCAGCTACAGAACGGGAGAGCCAATCATGAAGCCCGATGCCGTCACTGACTATAATATCTACATGAGACTTGTTGATGTCTAACATGATAATTGGCGAGATAGACTGTCTCAGGAGAAACACCCGATGGTACAGGAAGGCTTGCCTCCACATGCTCGATATGTGCATGCTCAACGCCTTCCTCCTCTACAAGACACAAGTCGAGGGCATAAGGCAACCATCCCTGAGACAGTTCTCCAAGACTGTCGTGCAGCAGCTGCTTGCACAATTTGGTCAGGTGACGGCATTGGTCCCGAGGCGACACTGACACAACCTGACCGTCTTGAGTGCCGCAATTACATGAGTCGGCACCAGCTTGTGAAATTGCCCCTCACCGCAGGTGGCAGGTTGTCACAGGGCCGCTACAGTGTGTGTCTTAACACCACACGGAGGCCTCGGACGAGAAAAATGAGCACACACCAGTACCAGGAATGCCAAGTCGCTCTCTGTGTGACTCCGTGCTTTGCCGAGTACCACTCTGAGTAAATACTGACAGTGACAATGATATACAGTGATGCAACAGTGACGTGCTTTACCAATAATTGTATAAGAGACAATGAAGTAATAAGGGATATTTTGCCTAGAAATCAATGTAAATATTGACCAGTATAATGTGATATTGTAATAAGAAAATCTGCGGCACTGCTGTGATTCTGTGATGCGACAGTAACGTGCTTTACCAATAATTGTATAATATAGTAAATGAGATATTTTACCTAGAAAATTATGTAAATATGGTCAGTATATAAGTGATTTGGTAATAAGAAAATCTGCGGCACTGCTGTAATTCTGTGATGCGACAGTGACGCAATATAGTAATAAGTGCAGTGTAAATATAATGTGTATTGCCCAAATTATATGTAAAATAGTAATAGAAGTTAGAAATAATGAAAACATCGCCGCTACCCAAACGTCAGTGAGCTTGTGATGCTGAAGTGAAGTGCGGGCAATTACAGTGCCTTTTACCTACCTCAGTGAACACAGAGTCGGTGTTTGTCGTATGTGCAGTGTTCATATATGTTTATAGTACTATTATCAGAGGGTGGTTGGCATTTGGTACTGCTGGGTGGGGCGTAAAATAGTGATTTTACGCCCCTCACTTCTAACGGCACTGCCTGTCCTGTGAAAGTCCACAAAGTCATGAAACCTACATCACTGCAAAGCTGGTTAGTACTTTCTAATGGTACCTTATTTTTTTCTCTAGCTTTATTCTGTGCAGTTATTAAGGTTTAAAGGTTTGTTTACATTTGGCTGGAACCCCCGCGGGAGATGCCAGTCGAGGCAAAACAATGCCCGCGGTTAACCCTTTAACCGCGGGCATTGTTTTGCCCCGACTGTCCTCTCCCGCGGGGGTTTCGACCAAAATGTAAACAAACTTTAAACCTTTATAACTCTGCACAGAATTAATCTAGAGCGAAAAATAAGGTACCATTAGAAAGTACTAACCTTCGGCTTTGCAATGATATAGTTTTCATGATTTCGTTGACTATCACTGGATGGGCAGTGCCATTAGAAGTGAGCGATCTAAAACCACTATTTTTCGCTCACACACCATTACCTTCGCTCATACACCATTACCAAATGCCAACCTCATTCTGATAATAATACTATAAACATATACGAACACTGCACATACGATAAACACCCACTCTGTGTTCACTGAGGCAGGTAAAAGGCACTGTAATTACCCGCACTTCACTGCCACATCAGCAGTGTTGTAATCACTATTTTTCGCTCACACACCATTACCAAATGCCAACCTCATTCTGATAATAATGCTATAAACATATGTGAACACTGCACATACGATAAACACCCACTCTGTGTTCACTGAGGCAGGTAAAAGGCACTGTAATTGCCCGCACTTCACTGCCATATCAGCAGTGTTGTAATCACTATTTTTCGCTCACACACCATTACCAAATGCCAACCCCATTCTGATAATAATACTATAAACATATATGAACATTGCACATACGATAAACACCCACTCTGTGTTCACTGAGGCAGGTAAAAGGCACTGTAATTGCCTGCACTTCACTTCCACATCAGCAGTGTTGTCACTCACACAGCTGGACAGATACTGATGCGTGTTTGGTCCGGGGTGGGGTGGGGGGCCCAGGGGGTGGGAGGTGGGGCCCCGGGGGGGAGGAGGGAGGTGGGGGTCGGCTGGAGTGAAAGAACTTAATAGCTACTCTCCCTTGAAACAATTGGCGCACGGAAAAAACGTGGGGTATTCAAAATATTCACAAACATTCGAGAATGACACCTGCGGTTTGGTCCAGTTTTTGCAATGTCATTCTGGAATGACACCCGCGGTTAAAGGGTTAAAGGGTTAATAAACTACTATACCTCATACCAATTACTTTGGCCAGGCATGTATGGTAACACTATTCTGCCCGAGACTCTGATTGGCTGGAGGTGTTTGTTCGATTTCGTTTTCGTTCTTGCCTTAACCGATACACTCTTTATTAATAGATGTGATACTGAGTTTTTCGATGGCACAATCGAAAAAAGCAATATGAAATCCGCTATATACTTAGCAACAATGAAATTTTCGCAGGAAGAGATAATGAGTCAACAAAGTGTTACATTACAGTCCAAGCCAAGGTCAGCATTCGAACAGTTCCTTTACGTTCCAGAAAGTCAGTAAAATTACAGAATATCAAGGAAACCTGCTTAATCTAAGCATTGCTATAACACATTTAAATTATAAGATCAGTCCGCACCCTTAAACCGCGCCACAACTCTGAATAATTAAAAAAATTCAAATGCAAATACGAGTTCTGCGGGGAGGGAGGCAGCTCAATCGAACAGCCACTGAGCGACAGCTGAGTGAAGGCGGGACGCAGTTTTTTTTATTTATGCGTAGTTTTCCTTTATCATGGAGAGCTCTTTGCCCCCCTTCCCTTACGACAGCATGCTCTCTCGTCATTCAGTCAATGTAAGTATTTATATTAGGCGTTTGAGCTTTTATATACTGTGATAATCGAGAAGCTTTAATGAAACAATTTTCCTTTAGCCTCTGATGTTTAGCGATGTTTTCAAATTGAACTAAATTGACCGAGTTTGAGTGTATCATGAGACAAGTCATTACCAAATCCTTCAGTGCGATGCTGCCTTTCTTAGTTCAGGCTATCTATAGACGATTTTGTTTTAAGGAAAGGTGGTGTAGAGGTATAATATAGAGGCGAGTAAACAGGCTAGATATTTTTTACATTTTAGCTATACATCGCCCCTTAGTTTCGAAAATTACTTCTCTTGACCATAATTATTTTAAATGACATCGTATCGGAAAGGTTATGATTATGTTTCCGAGTTTACTTATATGTAGGTTTGCTGGCAGGTATGTTTGGGCACGATCCAGCCTGGCTGTAACAATATGCCTGGCAAACACAGACCGTCGTTGAAGGACAAAGGCATCAGTATGCACCCACCAAGTACTTAGCTCAAGCCAGGAATATCATCCACAATGTCCACCAGTATTTTGAAAGTGAGGGATCATGTCTAACTGCTGCACATGCCGTTGAGAAAACGTCAGATGCAACTGGGGCTTCTGAAAAGACCGTCAGGAGGATTAAGAGTGAAATTGACAGACCGATGACTTTCAAAATGACTATCAGGAGGGAATTACTTTCCTTTTACGAGCGAGGTGAACTTCCATCATTGACGGAACTACTGAAGAGGGTCAAGACATCACTCATATCCTTCAATGGATCAAGGACTTCTCTACACAGAGTTGTGAGGCAGATGGACTTCAGATACAAAAAAGCAGAAAGCGGGAGGATATTAATGGAGAAGACATCGTAACTGCAAGAAATGCGTATCTGAGAAAAATAAAAGGTAACAGAGATAGTTCTCATCCTCGCCCTGAAATCTACCTACTATCCATTTCAGAGGCGGAGTTGCGCTGTTTTTCGCAAATATCTCCTAAGCGAATCGTTGGATCATTATATTTCAACACAGTACTTTTGACATCCGGGCCTAATTTATGACCCTTAAACCATACTGCTACATATGTTACATTAGGAGTTTACTGAAGAATATTAAGCCTAATCCAGTCAAATCTAAGGTGTTATACAAAATCGGACGAGTGCGACTGTGTGGGGCAGCTCCTCCACTAACACCCTGAACAACCCTCTGACCATTCCTTCCCTACCCCCCAATATCGCGTTCACCCCCTCCCCGTTTCCCTCTTCACTCCCAGTCACACCATCCCTCTCCAATCTTTGCACTTCCGTTTTCTTTTTTCATTCTAATTGCAAATTTGAAGAATACTGGAAGACTGACAACGTACACGAGGGAGTGGAACCCATTATTATCAACATCGCCAGTGATGATGATTTCTTTGAAAGTGATGTTAAATAAATTTTGTTATATTGCATAGTTTTATTCCTACAATATATATTGCTCCAACTTAATAAATGTAATGGAATTTATGTAATAGTATTTACAATAAAATGACGATGTATGTATATATTAATGAATATTACGCATCATATACAATAGAGCATTGGAGTTTATAATTTTGTAATAATATAGAGACAGGTAAAACAATATATATCAAATGGACCATGTTCACATTTTAGGATGAATACACAGTATTGTAATAATAGTAACTTCTCCGAGAAGGTTCAGGCAACAGGTGATACAATTTGTAGTTCGTGAATTTCAATGTTTGACCATAAACACTGCAAACATATAGGCATAGCTTCTATTACATGTACGTAATCATCCTGATGTACAGTACTTTCTACGCGAAATACGACTTGCATCCATTGCAAATAATCATATCAATACGTGTACAACTACATAACATTCTTACATTATAATACAGTGCTGGGATAATGAGGGAGGGACACAAGAGTGATGAAGGAGGCGAGGAGCTTGGGGAGAATAGGAGGGATAACGAGGACGAGAAGGGGGAGAAGTTGGGGTAGTTAAGGAATAGTTTGGGAGGGTGTTGGGGGGGCAACACTTTCCTTCGAATGCGTCAACATGACTAGTCGACTTTGTTATTTTTCACGAGTAAACTCCTCACATAACATAAATAGCAATATGGTTCAAGGGTCATAAATTAGGCCCGGATGTCAACAGTACTGTGTTGAAATACCTTACTGATCCAACGATTCGTTTAGGAGATATTTGCGATAAACAGCGCAACTCCGCCTCTGAAATGGATAGTAAATGAGACTTGGATTAACCAGAATATATGCGTTGAACGATGCTGGACTGATGGTGATGGGGTAGTTGGGCCTAAACTTAAGACAGGGAGAGGAGCTGGATTCATCATCCTACATGCTGGTGGCCAAAATGGTTTTGTGCCGGGAGGACTCTTGATGTTTCGATCAAAGAATGGGGCAAAGGGAGATTACCACGAGTCAATGGACCATCAACGGTTTAAGCAGTGGTTTCAGGAACAATTACTTCCAAACATCCCAGAAAGATCCCTTATCATAATGGATAATGCTTCCTATCACTCAAAAACCATCAATAAAATGCCAACAACCAGCAGTAAGAAAAGCGATTTAATTGAATGGCTGTCATCTGCCAAGATCACATTTGATCCATCTCAAAGAAGGAACTGTATTTTGTCTGCAAACAACATAAAGGCAAACAAGAATATGACAGACCAATTGGCCATGGAAAAGGGACATATAATACTCAGACTGCCTCCTTACCACTATGTTCAATCCTATTGAATTAATATGGGCACAGCTGAAGAGTGAAGAAAAAAAAAAAAAAAAACGGAGATCAGTCCCTGAAGAGAGTTGAGGAAATTACTCACGAGGCTATGAACAAGATTACCCCTGAAACTTGGCGTAGTTGCATCAGCCACACGAAGAAAATCGAAGATGAATACCGTGCCAAAGACATCGCACAAGACCATTTGTTTGAGGAATTTATTAACAATTTCTGATACAAGTGACGAGAATGAAAGTGAAGATGACGCACATGGAGAAAGAGCTTAATATAGAGCACCAGTACGTAGCCTACACATTTTTTCAGAACATCCAATAAATCACGCTCACGTTTTATTTTTGTATTAACCTATTATGCCTGTTGTTTTAGCTTCGTATTTGTGTGTGTGTGTGTGTGTGTGTGTGTCCTTTGAGAGAGAGAGAACAAAAAAGATGAAGGTGGATATGATTATATGTACTGTACAAAGGCTTGCAAATAAACTGGACAGTGACGTATATGTTATTAAATTCACGAGTAGTAAAAAGTGGAAATACCCTGTACTATTTTACATTTTAAATATGGATGCACGGGACTTACATCGAATATGAAACAAAAATGAAAGGAATGGTATAGCCTATCACTTCAAGAAAGAAGTTCAGAGAGGAGAAATTTTTCTGCTCTTTCGCATCCTCATACACTCTAAATTAATCAAGTAATCAAATATCTATAAACAAATAGAAAACTTAATATAATTTGTACGTGAAAGGGTACATTTGTTATTACCACGATGTATAGTTCGTCTAGATATCGTGGTTATTACATTCCGATAACCAGTCAGGTTAAGGTCTCCGAAGTTTAAATAGTCCGCCTTCACTCAGCTGTCGCTCAGTGGCTGTTCGATTGAGCTACCTCCCTCCCCGCAGAACTCGTATTTGCATTTGAATTTTTTTAATTATTCAGAGTTGTGGCACGGTTTAAGGGTGCGGACTGATCTTATAATTTAAATGTGTTATAGCAACGCTTAGATTAAACAGGTTTCCTTGATATTCTGTAATTTTACTGACTTTCTGGAACGTAAAGGAATTATTCGAATGCTGACCTTGGCTTAGACTGTAATGTAACACTATATTGACTATCTCTTATCTTCCCGCGAAAATTTCATTGTTGCTAAGTATATAGCGGATTTCATATTGCTTTTGACAATTGCGCCGTCGAAAAATTCAGTATCATATCTATTAATAGAGTGTATCGGTTAAGGCAAGAACGAAATCGAACAAACACCTCCAGCCAGAGTCTCGGGCAAAGTGTTACCATACATGCCTGGCCAAAGTAATTGGTATGAGGTATAGGTAAGCTCTATACCACCAGTTCTCAAGGGTTATACAATCAATAAAGTTCGAGTGGGAGGGAATGTGTATTAACAAGACCAAAAAGTAGAAATCTTTTCCAGCTACTTGCTTTACAGATTAAACAAGAATCAGTTGGCACATTGTTCGAAAAATATACCTCTATATGGTCCTAATATCAAATGCACAAAACTTAGCTCCTCTGTCCCGATCCAAAGTGTTTCTTCAAAAATCGTCACTCTTAGCACAAATTTCACTGGTCCATTCCTCTGCCACTCCCGACCTTAACCTCCACACTGGGACCTTGACTCACTGAGACTTCGATCTCCACACCTGGACTTGGACTCACTGGTACTTAGACCTCCACAGTTGGACTTTGACTCACTCAGGTACTTCGACCTCCACGCTTGAACCCGCTAGAAGTTAATATGAATAATGAATACCGGTAACTATTCTCCCCAATGCAAGTAATCCCTTCACATGATCAGGTCTCACAATAAAGAAACGTGAGTTACAACACTCGGCATCTCAATTAATAACAAAATAACACATGGCACTACAGACACATAGGTCTGCTCAAAATAATACTTATTGTAGAGATAACATGGAAGAAAAATTACTGTAACAAATACAGTAAGCATGAATAACTAACCATGAAAATCATCACTGCATCATTATCATTGTGCCTCACAAAGTAACTACGTGAACATTTACTCACAACATAGCCCTAATGAGTACTGAATTACCAAATCATTTCAACACAGTAATAAATAATTCACAGTCCCCGGGCACCTAATACCCCACAAAAAAAAAAAAAATTGAGGCTCAGACAGAACTCTGTAGCATTTCGTATTCCAGTTACTAAATAATACTATACAGTACAGTACACAAATATATGGGAAATACCTCACTATCCACCTCAAAAATGTAGAGGTGAGCGGGAACACAGGACTTCCTTGTCCAAAAGTTAATGGCGTCACCGTTACACTTCCTGAGGAACACTTGATTCTACCCGAGCCTATTTCTCTATTTCGTCACTATTATCAAACATCATTAAATTACTTACAGAATTCCTTGGAGGTGAGGGAGGGAGGATGACGAGTTACGACATTACCAACCAACCGCCACCTACCACAGCCGGTGAACGAGTGAGACGCCAAAACTGCGTGAGTGATGCAAAGGGGAGGGGGAGATGACGGCGTACGTAATTTAAGATTTTAATTATTACAGACTCGAGATAGACTCAGTGTGATGTCTTTCCCCTTACAATCGATTACTCAAAAAAAATAACATTCTCTAGTTACAATAATTACTCAACATCACCTCTCACTTTATACCCTTACATCGAAAAATAATGAAAATTATCGTGCTTTACATCACTTTGCGCACGCGTACATTATGCTGGATTACGTGACCAAAGGCACATGTTCCCATCGACTCGAGATTCCATATTATAAAGAGACTTAATACTAGTGAATTACAGTAGGAAAAAAAAAAATTACTTAGCAAGTAGGTAACTAATCTATGTTCTGGACACGTCCGCATGGTAACAGCCATGCCTCGGCCACTCTCTCTCTCTCAACCGAAATAAACCAGATGCAACTCATTATCAATTCCTTTTTTTTTCTTTTCTTTTTTTTTTCTGGCCTATCAACCATTGAGGCCGAAACCCCTGGTTATTAAGGCCGGATATATATATGTATATACATTTAAACATATATACATATATATACAAACATATATATATAAACATATATATATATATATATATATATATACACACACACACACACACACATGGCAAATGGAATTCAATGTGGACAAGTGTCATGTAATCAAGTTTGGTAAAAGTGGAAAAAGACCTGATTGGGATTATAAGTTAGGAAATAAAACCCTATACACATCAGAAAGACCTAGGTGTGATTATCAATAACAGACTATCTCCGGCTGACCACATCAGCGAGAAGGTACGGAACATGTATACACTGCTTGCAAATATGAGAATAGCATTCACATACATAAATGAAGACATGCTAAGAAGGATAATAACATCATTCATTAGACCAACCCTGGAATATGCATCGGTAGTCTGGAGTCCTCATCTCAAAAAGCACATAGACAAGATTGAAAAAGTTGAAAGGGCCGCTACAAGATGGATATCAAGCTTAAGGGACCTAAGCTACGAAGAAAGACTAAATAAACTGAATCTACCAACACTACAGGAGAGAAGAAAGGTGACATGATAATGCTATATAAGTGCATATCAGGGAAGGAGAAAATAGACATAAATGATTACTTAACATATGGAGAAGCATCAGCAAGAGGACACTGCAAAAAACTGCATAAGAAGAGAGGTGATAAAGACGTAAGGAAATTCAGTTTCCCAAACAGAGCAATTGATCAATGGAATGCACTACCGAATGAAATAGTGTGTGCCAAAACAATTCACAAATTTAAGGATATGTACGATAAATATGGTCTAAGACACGGGACAATACGAGCTTGACTCATTCCTGTAAATAGGTAAGAACACATACACACTTCCATGCATACATACAGACACACTTTCATGCAAACGTATATATATATATATATATATATATATATATATATATATATATATATATATATATATATATATATATAATTTTAATTTTATTTATTTTTTGTATTTTTATTTTTTTAATTTTTTCTTGGTTTTATATTCTTTATACCTTATATTATAAAGACAAACTAATCTAAAGACCCTAAAACTAATCACCTAACAGACAAATCGCTAACCTATACTAAATCCTACAGAGACAAATAGCTAGACTTACACTAATGGTAAAAATACCTCGACTAACAGAACACCATCGACTGCAGATATGTAATGCCTTTCTACATGACATACCTGCACTCATCACCTGGTGACTGTCAGTCGAGGCACAACCTAATATAGGAGACATCAATATATGAAAGGGAACCAGACGAGTCAGGAACATTTCCATATATGTCAGCTGTCGGCCCTAATTAGAATAACTTAAGCAAGATGGGATAATGTATTTAAAATGCCCGCGGCCGGACCTTCCGCCCCTCCACCCCCGACACCACCACCGGGCCACCACCACCCCACCACCCGAGGAGGAGATAACGGACAGGTTAACGACCCAGGACAAGAGGGTCATCCAACCACCACTGACCTGTGCCCCTTCTTCCCGCAACTGCCCCAACGCCAGGTGAGCCTAGATCCGCAACAACGTACACGGCGGGTTGATCAGCGACAGACTTTGATGAATGGTCGTGCAGAGAAAGGACGTGTGCTGATCTCTCCCCCAGATTCTAGGGCTGCCCCACCGGCAATAGTTTTTTTGCGCTTTTTCCCAATAAAGTTAGGTTAGCTAGCATTCATATTCCTCCCTACCCTTACTAGAGATATAGTAGGTGTCTATATCTGTTTCCTGAGATTGCCTTTGCTTACTCACCTCTGGAGTGTACCCCCAACTGATCCGTCTGTGGTGTGAGTGACACACAGGCGCGTCCTCCCGAGAGTGGTTTGAGAGGGTAATCTCAGACTAGGTGTGTTTTCCCCGGGCAATTTCTCCCTTGGTTGTTATTCTCTTTCTTCCCACTTCCCCCTCACGGGAGAAGTGGTACCTATGGCGGACGCCACTATTGCCTCCCCCCCCCTTTCAGGGGGGGAGGTAGTCCTGACCGACCCCCGACTGCTGCACGGACGGACTGCCCCCAGACTGAACGGCCCCAGACACGTACCCGCCTTGACATTCATGTAAATAATGCCGAGTTTGTCATGATTCATGCGGTTAGTTCCACTCCCCTGTCCATCCTCAATCCCTTCATCATCAAGAAGGTGATTGATGGGTGTGCAGGAGAGGTGGAACAAGTGAAAAAAAACTTGCGAGTGGAGACCTTCTCGTAAAAACCAAGAATTCAGCTCAGGTCAAGGATTTGCTGAAACTGAGCAAGTTCCACTGTCACGATGTCCAAACAACGATCCCGCACGCCATGAATTCCTGCAAGGCTGTTATCACCTGCAGGGATCTTGTGCTTATGGAGGAGGAAGAAATCGTACAGGAACTTGCTCAGCAAGATGTAATAGAGGCCAGATTCATCACAAGATTTTCGGAAGGCATAAGGACGAAGACCGCAACAGTTGTTCTGACTTTTGGAAAGGTATCTCTCCCAACCAATGTGAAAGTTGGATATGAAATAGTAAATGTCAGTCCATACATCCCGAACCCCCTTCGTTGTGCAAAGTGTCAACTCTATGGACACCACGAAAAGGCTTGTCGGGCTTCCAACTTTGTGTGTGGCAAGTGCGCGACTGTAGGTCACTCTGCTGACAACTGTACATCTGAGACTGAGTGCTGCTTTCACTGCAAGGATGCTCACTCCACTTCCTCGAGGGCTTGTCCCAAGTGGAAGGAGGAGAAGGAGGTCTACACTGTGAAAGCGACTCAGAGCATATCCTTTTACGATGCTAGGAAGAAGGTGAAGGAGTTGCATGCAACTCCCAAGCCTAATGTCTCCTATGCATCGGCGGTTGTGTCCCGTCCCGTGATGTGCACCGTTGAGACACAGACTGACCTTACATTCGCTCCTCATGCCCCACGCCCTACCTCTCAGTCTAAGCCTCCTGTACGCTCCAACTCTCTGACGGACATCCCTGTTGCGACTTCCTACTCCCAGGCTGCCGCTGCTCCTTCGCAGTCAGTACGGCCAAAATCGAAGCCAGACAAGTCTGACAAGATTACTTTGACCACCCTCACTAAACAGTCACGTCCTCATGTCCTTCCCGCTCCTGGTCCAGCGAGGGAGAGAAAGAATAGCTCTTCCTCGGTGGAGTCTGGGAGCCTTATAATTGATGAGAATATGGAGATCTCCATGAGTAAGAACCGGGAAAGGTCCCCCGGTAGCCACTCGCCTGGTCGCGGGGGGCATAAAAAAACTAAGCATACTGGCCACCCTCGTAAATCTTAAACCGCCGCATTCACTCTATTACAGTGGAATTGTAGAGGTGTCGGGAATAAGTTACACAATATAGCAATCTTGCTGTCAATACACAGGCCAGACGTTGTTTGTTTACAGGAGACGCGCCTGGAGGATCATCCTGATCCTCCACAGTTCAAACACTATCACTCGTATAGAAGATATGAAGGTCACGGAGTAGCCATTTACACACACAAATCACACCCACAAACGGAAGTGATTCTAAATTCTACTCTGGAAGCGGTCGCGTGCAGAGTAAAATTTAATAACACGTATCTGTCTATTTGCTCTCTGTACTGTCCTCCACATGGCCCCATTGATAGTGATGCTTTAAATTCACTTTTTGAACATCTCCCTGGCAATAAGTTAGTGCTGGGCGATTTTAACGCCCATCACTATCAATGGGGTAGCTTGAGGATTGATGGTCGTGGGGAGCAAGTAGCCGACATAATGCTACAGTCCAACCTCTGTCTTCTGAACGATGGTAGAGCGACTCGTGTAGATGATCGTACTGGTAACTTTTCGGCCATTGACTTATCTTTGGCCTCCCCTGGTATACATCAAGATTTCTCATGGGACCCTTACGACGACTCCTTGGGAAGTGATCATTTACCCATCTGTCTTTCTTATACACGCGACATCATTTCGGACCCTCCACCTCCAAAATTTAACTATAAGAAAGCAGATTGGGGATCCTTCTCAAGGATCGCCAATTTAGATATATCTGGGGAGACCATAGATGTTAAGGTCGAAAATATAACCCAATCCATATTACACGCAGCTGAGGCTGCTATTCCCAAGACTTCTACAGTTCATGCGAAGCATAGAGCACATTGGTGGACGCCGGATTGCCGACAAGCATTAAGAAAACGCAATAGGAGATACAGGATTTTTGATAGTCAGCCCACTGAGGAAAATTTTATTGCATACAAACAGGCACGGGCTGAGGCAAGGAGAATAATAAGAAGGGCCAAACGTGACTCCTGGCGGTCCTTAATTGTGTCCACGGTGACTCGTACAACACCATTACGTAAAGTCTGGTCCACTATAAGAATATTAAATAATAAACGCCCATACTTCCCTATCACCACCTTGCAGGTGAATAACACCACCTATGACGAGCCCGTGGACGTTGCTAACATCCTCGCCAGGAGTTTTTCTCATGTAAGTAGCTCAGCCAATTATGACCCCCGTTTCCAACATCATAAACGCACGGCTGAGCTACAGATATTAGACTTTGCCACAGAAGACGTAGACTCCCCGTACAACCAAGAGTTTACGCTAGATGAACTGCTCCTTGCCCTTAAATCCTGTAAAGACACCAGCCCTGGACCAGACACCATCACGTACGGTATGATCCAGCATCTTAATCAGGACAACCTGATTAAGACGTTAGCATTGTACAATGAGATTTGGGCGTCTCAAACGTTCCCAAACTCATGGCACTTTGCGCACGTCATACCGATACCCAAAGAGGCTGGTCGTCTTATGAATCCCACTTCATTTCGTCCTATTGTGTTGACTTCTTGTCTATGTAAGGTCATGGAACGTATGGTTAACAATAGGCTTCTTTTTGTTTTAGAATCGAATTTGTTAAATGATCAACAATGTGGCTTCCGTAAATAAAGAAGTTCACTAGATAATTTAATGAATTTGGAGCATTGTATTTCGAGGCATTTGCCAATAAAGAATTCATGATAGGGGTGTTCTTGGACATCCATAAAGCCTATGACATGACATGGCGACACGGTATACTAATGAAGCTCTATGCTTAAGGTTTAAGAGGAAATTTGCCTGTTTTTATTTCAAATTTCTTAAGGGACAGAACTTTCTCTGTCAAATTGCCCCGTAACTTAACATCGGATATATTTATCCACGAAAACGGGGTGCCACAGGGAAGTGTGCTTAGTCCTACTTTATTTAGCATTATGATCAATGATATTCTGTCATCAGCTCCCATCCCGAGGAATCTTAAATACTCACTCTACGCTGACGATTGTGCAATATGGCACTCTTCCTGTAATGCACAATTTTCGGCTGGGCGGATTCAAGCAGCCCTTGACTTCGTCCACCAATGGGCCTTGCAGTGGGGATTTAAGTTTTCCGTCCGTAAGTGTGCCGCTATAGTCTTCACTAATCGTAACGTACCTAATTTGTGCTTAACTTTGGATAATCAGGCGGTACCTTTTCAAAATTCTGTAAAATTTTTAGGAATACATTTTGATCGAAGAATGAATTTTAAACTTCACGTTAATACTTTGCTTGCTCGTTATGATAAACTGTTAAATGTCCTCAAGTACCTAGCGGGTATATACTACCTGGGGTGCCGACAGAAAATCTTTATTAATGGTGTATAAGTCCCTTATTCGATCGACGCTAGACTATGGCGCACAGGTGTATGGCTCGGCATCCGATGCCACGCTGAAAGGATTGGATGTGTTGCAGAATAAATGTTTGCGAATGTGTCTTGGAGCCGTCCGGTGTACCCATGTGGCTCGTATGGAAGTGGAGGCGAATGTGCCTCCCCTCCGTATTCGCCGTGACCACCTGGCCTTGTACTATAGTGTAAGGACATTTAGGAAAAGTAATATCGGCAATGTGGCCTGTACCCCCCTGCGTCAATACCACCACCTTCTGCGGGGGGTGCGTCGGCCACTTGCCGTTCTCCTCCACTTACTGACTCAGGAGCTTGGTGTGGACCCAAGTGACTGTGACAAGTTGGTGTTAAAAAATATAGCGCCTTGGGAGCCACCTGCCTTTACTGTTGATGTTACATGGCTCCCAGCACCAAAGGCCAAGGCAACCGGAGGCGGAGGTCCACCACTTGTTTCGCAACATTATCATTCGTCACTTGGGGTCCCACCACTTGTACACCGACGGCTCCTCAAGTGAATGTGTGGGTGCAAGTGTGTGGTCGACTGAATGTGCCCTCAGGTTTCGGTTGCCGACTCATACATCTGTGTTTACCTCAGAACTTTTTGCTATTGACAAAGCCATAGACTATGCTCTCAATTCTAGGCATGACTCATTTGTCATATTTTCAGATTCAAAATCAGCCCTTCAGGCAATTGCATCTTGCACTACGGACTCTCATGAGATCCAGGGCCGCATCGTTAATAAGTTGCATTCATGCAACAAGTCATTCACGCTGATCTGGGTGCCTGGTCATTGTCGTATCTACGGCAATGAGCAGGCTGACTTACTTGCAAAGTTGGCTGTAGAGCTCGAGGAGACTTGGGACGTTCCTCGTGATCTACGGTCGAGTCTATCTCTCGGAAAGAAATCAATAAATCTTCTGTGGCAAGGTCAGTGGACCAGACTAAATATTCCAACTTGTAAGCCGTACCTGGGCGACTGGGACACTGCCAACCGTCCCAGTCGCCTAGAAGAAAAAGTGTTGGCACGGTTACGGCTTAATGCCACCATTTTAACCCACATAAAACCATATATGGAAAGACGCTTCCCACCGCACTGTGACATCTGTAATGCGGTGTTATCTATCAGTCATATCATCGTGCGCTGTCGGCGATTTATTCGTGAACGTGCTTCACTTATAAATTACTGCGGCGCAGTAGACGTCCCCTTCACCCTTTCCACCATCCTGGGTGATGGGGACATTGTTGTGACTGATAAATTGATGGCTTTCTTGAGAGAGACCGGACTGATCAGAATGACGTGACTTTTTTACTGTGTGGTTATGGTTTTTATGAACAGTAAATATGTATATATTGTAATATTAATTAGGGTTGACAGTTGACATATTTTAAATAGTTCCTCCTCCCACCGATCTATTTCTAATATAGATGTCCCCTACATTAAGCCAAGTTCCTCGCCTGACAGTCACCAGCTGATGAGTGCAAGTGTGCAATATAGGAAGGTATTGGGCACTTGCAGTCGATGGTGGTCTGCTGGGCGAGGTTCTTCACTTTTTGTACAAATTATGTAAATACATTATATTATCTTGCTTAAGTTATTCTAATTAGGGACGACAGCTGACGTATATGGAAATGTTCCTGACTCGTCTGGTTCCCTTCCATATATTGATGTCTACTATATTAGGTTGTGCCTCGACTGACAGTCACCAGGTGATGAGTGCAGGTATGTCATGTAGAAAGGCATTACATATCTGCAGTCGATGGTGTTCTGTTAGTCGAGGTATTTTTACCATTAGTGTAAGTCTAGCTATTTGTCTTTGTAGGATTTAGTATAGGTTAGCGATTTGTCTGTTAGGTGATTAGTTTTAGGGGCTTTAGATTAGTTTGTCTTTATAATATAAGGTATAAAGAATATAAAACCAAGAAAAAAAAATAAAAAAAAATAAATAAGATTAAAATTATTATATATATATGTACGTTTGCATGAAAGTGTGTCTGTATGTATGCATGGAAGTGTGTTTGTGTGTGTGTGTGTGTGTATTTTTGTATATATATATATATATATATATATATATATATATATATATATATATATATATATATATATATATATATATATATATATATATATATATATATATATATATATATATATATATATATATATATGGCCTTAATAACCAAGGACTTCGGCCCCAATGGTTGATAGGCCGGAAAAAAAAACATCAACAACAGTGGGGTGGGACTGATCTAATATCAGTCCCTAGTAGTTTTGTGGTGACGACCACAGCTTCACCCCAACAGGGCAGGAGGTCCCTTGGTGAGCCACGAGGTGTTCGCACCTGCTGCCACCGTGAGCCACGAGGAAATACCATCCTCTGCCGCTACTCTGGTGAGCCACGAGGGTCTAGTACCCTCTGCCACAGTGAGCCACGAGGGAGAAATACCCTCTGCCACTACCAGGACAGGAGGTCCGTTAACGAGGGAGAAATACCCTCTATCACAAACAGGGCAGGAGGCCCAATAGTGGACTATACGGGGCCAACACCCCTAGCCACCCCAAGGGTAAGAGCCCTTGTATAAAGCCACAAGTGGGTCCCAGGACCGATCGACCTGGTGCCACGGCTGTATCGGAGACAAGAGAGAGAGTCGCCTCTGTAATTCACCGGGTCGGTCAGGATCACTTGATGGTCGTGATCGTCAGCTTTTACCCTCCCGGAAGGGAGCTGAGAGCTCATATAGTCCGATCTAAGGGCAAGGCTGTGACCTTCACACACGCACACACCCGTCCCCTTGCTCAAGGGGGACAGTAACCACCCACTTCGTCAGTGAAACTTTTCGGAACCTGAGCGAGGCGCGAACTCCCGTCCACCAGTTGGCAAGCGAGAGCGTTACCACTGCACCAGCGAGCTACCTCCCTGTGTAAGAGAGAGATCACGGCCACCGTGTGTCCTCTGAATTCAGTCAACTCCTGCAGGAGTAGCTGGACACCACCCGGGAGAGTTGCCCCGAAGGTGTCACCCGATCAGAGACCCGGTCCCAGTCGGGACCTACCTCCCACGCCCGGGAAATTCTTGTCTTCCCCAGGTACCAGCAGGAGATGAGGCCGCAGCCCACACCTGACGGCGCGTCCCCTGACAGACCTCCACAGCCCTCGGACCCCCAGGCGAGCCCAGCAGCCTACCAACGCTGACCTCCCCCTGCCGCAGACCCTCCGACGCCAGACACGACTGCTTCACCTGTTTGGCCCCAGTCCTGAAGGCCAACACAACAGGTCGAGGCTCCACATAGACGGGCCTCACTGCACCACGACGACGGGACCCTGAGAAGGAGGTCTACAACAGGTCGAGACCCCAGGCAAGAGGGTCTCCCTGCACCGTGACGACGGGACCAGAGAGAGGGTCTACAACAGGTCGAGACCCCAGGCAAGAGGGTCTCCCTGCAACGCCTCAGTGGATCGGACCCGGGTCGAGTCTCCCCCCAGCGGGTACGGTGATTCCCGCCACGGGTAGAGCCCCCGGAGGTCCCCTTAAAGTGACAGAGTGATATCGCCCCAGAAAATCGGGCAAGATTAGTGACTTTCCCTCCTACAGTGAGACAGAGACAGTGATACAGTGACAAAGTGAATAAGAGGGATTCCACCTATAAGTGTCCGTGATTACTTTCCCTTGATAAAGACTATAAGTTCTGGGCCCGTGGAACTAGTGTTATTCCCCAGCCCAGAATAGAGGAGTTCCCCCTTATCAGTGCACGCGCGGGCGAGAGTCGCCGCGCCGAGCCCAGCCAGTAAATTATAGTGATCTGCTCCCCCTGTTCTTTTATAGTAGTAATCCTCCCCTGGCTCATCAAGCCCATACATCTCTATTGTACCAGTGCACTAAGACCTTTTGGACTTTAATGAAAGTTAGTCACATTCACTTATGGACCCTTAACCCATTGTAAAGTATAATTATAGTGTGTGTGAATATCCCGTGTTGACTTAACGTAACTTTGTATATCTGTATCCCCTGTCCAGAATATCATTCTATGTAATATTGTCACGGTGTTAGAATTAAGGTAATAGATGTGTTAAAGGTGGACTGCCTAGTTTTTATGTCCTGTTCCTTTGTTAGTGCTTTACTTCCGGTCCGGAAAGAGGACCCCGCTCAGTAGCTAGTGTTCTTAGTACGAGGAGTCGGCCTAAAAACACTCAGCATAACAGTATTTACATAATTTTTACAATAAGTGAAGAACCTCGGCCAATAGACCACCATCGACTGGAAGTGCCCAATACCTTTCTATATTGCACACTTGCACTCATCAGCTGGTGACTGTTAGTCGAGGAACGGGGTTTAATGTAGGGGACATCAATATTAGAAATAGATCAGTGGGTGGAGGAACTATTTCAAATACGTCAACTGTCAACCCTAATTAACAGAACTATATATACACATTTACAGTTGATAAAAACTATAACCATACAGTAAAAAAGTCACGTCACTCTGATCAGTCCGGTCTCTCTCAGGAAAGCCATCAATTTATCAGTCACAACAATGACCCCATCACCCAGGATGGTGGAAAGGGTGAAGGGGACGTCTGCTGCACCGCAGTAATTTATAAGTGAAGCCCGTTCACAAATAAATCGCCGACAGCGCAGGATGATATGACTGATAGATAACACCGCATTACAGATGTCACAGTGCGGTGGGAAGCGTCTTTCCATATATGGTTTTATGTGGGTTAAAATGGTGGCATTAAGCCGTAACCGTGCCAACACTTTTTCTTCTAGGCGACTGGGACGGTTGGCAGTGTCCCAGTCGCCCAGGTACGGCTTACAAGTTGGAATATTTAGTCTGGTCCACTGACCTTGCCACAGAAGATTTATTGATTTCTTTCCGAAAGATAGACTCGACCGTAGATCACGAGGAACGTCCCAAGTCTCCTCGAGCTCTACAGCCAACTTTGCAAGTAAGTCAGCCTGCTCATTGCCGTAGATACGACAATGACCAGGCACCCAGATCAGCGTGAATGACTTGTTGCATGAATGCAACTTATTAACGATGCGGCCCTGGATCTCGTGAGAGTCCGTAGTACAAGATGCAATTGCCTGAAGGGCTGATTTTGAATCTGAAAATATGACAAATGAGTCATGCCTAGAATTGAGAGCATAGTCTATGGCTTTGTCAATAGTAAAAAGTTCTGAAGTAAACACAGATGTATGAGTCGGCAACCGAAACCTGAGGGCACATTCAGTCGACCACACACTTGCACCCACACATTCACTCGACTTGGAGCCGTCGGTGTACAATTGGCGGTGGCTCAATCGGTAGAGTGGTGGCCTGCAGTCCTAATGGACCCAGGTTCGAATCCCGGCTGGGGCAGGGAACAGTTTAAGGATTTGAATTTCATTAAATCAGGCTTTACTGATCTACCAGAAGACCCGCCGACATGTCGTAAAAATACCCCCGCTAATACCAATACACCAGTCCTGTATGAGACAGCCCTAGCATGTATTCAATATGGACGGTGGGTGTTAGCGCCGAAGTGGTGACATGTAGAGGTGTATGGTACGTAGGAGGACTGCTGGGCCTTGATAGCAGGCTGTGAAGCCTATGCCAAGAGTCGGACACATAAAAAAAAAAAAAAAAATTGATGGGGCCCCAAGCGACGAACAATGATGTTACGAAACAAGTGGTGGACCTCCGCCTCCGGCACCTTGGCCTTTGGTGCTGGGAGCCATGTAACATCCACTGTAAAGCCGGGTGGTTCCCAAGGTGCTATATTTTTAAGCACCAACTTGTCACAGTCACTGGGGTCCACACCAAGCTCCTGAGTCAGTAAGTGGAGGCGAGCGGCAAGTGGCCGACGCACCCCCCGCAGAAAGTGGTGGTATTGACGCAGGGGGGTACAGGCCACATTGCCGATATTACTTTTCCTAAATGTCCTTACACTATAGTACAAGGCCAGGTGGTCACGGCGAATACGGAGGGGAGGCACATTCGCCTCCACTTCCATACTAGCTACACGGGTACACCGGACAGCTCCAAGACACATTCGCAAACATTTATTCTGCAACACATCCAATCCTTTCAGCGTGGCATCGGATGCCGAGCCATACACCTGTGCGCCATAGTCTAGCGTCGATCGAATAAGGGACTTATGCACCATTAATAAAGATTTTCTGTCGGCACCCCATGTAGTACCCGCTAGGTACTTAAGGGCAATGGTTTATCACAACGAGCAAGCAAAGTATTAACGTGAAGTTTAAAATTCATTCTACGATCAAAATGTATTCCTAAAAATTTTACACAATTTTGAAAAGGTACCACCTGATTATCCGAAGTTATGCACAAATTAGGTACGTTACGATTAGTGAAGACTATAGCGGCACGCTTACGGACGGAAAACTTAAATCCCCACTGCAAGGCCCATTGGTGGACGAAGTCAAGGGCTGCTTGAATCCGCCCAGCCGAAAATTGTGCATTACGGAAAGAGTGCCATATTGCACAATCGTCATCGTAGAGCGAGTATTTAAGATTCATCGGGATGGGAGCTGATGACAGAATATCATTGATCATAATACTAAATAAAGTAGGACTAAGCACACTTCCCTGCGGCACCCCGTTTTCCTGGATAAATATATCCAATGTTACGTTACGGGGCAATTTGACAGAGAAAGTTCTGTCCCTTAAGAAATTTGAAATAAAAACAGGCAAATTTCCTCTTAAACCATAAGCATAGAGCTTCATTAGTATACCGCGTCGCCATGTCATGTCATAGGCTTTATGAATGTCCAAGAACAGCCCTATCATGAATTCTTTATTGGCAAATGCCTCTGCAATACAGTGCTCTAAATTCATTAAATGATCTAGTGAACTTCTGTATTTACGAAAGCCACATTGTTGATCATTTAACAAATTCTTCGACTCTAAAACAAAAAGAAGCCTATTGTTTACCATACGTTCCATGACCTTACATAGACAAGAAGTCAACACAATAGGACGAAATGAAGTGGGATTCATAAGACGACCAGCCTCTTTGGGTATCGGTATGACGTGCGCAAAGTGCCATGAGTTTGGGAACGTTTGAGACGCTCAAATCTCATTGTACAATGCTAACATCTTAATCAGGTTGTCCTGATTAAGATGCTGGATCATACCGTACGTAATGGTGTCTGGTCCAGGGCTGGTGTCTTTACAGGATTTAAGGGCAAGGAGCAGTTCATCTATCGTAAACTCTTTGTTATACGGGGAGTCTACGTCTTCTGTGGCAAAGTCTAATGTCTGTAGCTCAGCCGTGCGTTTATGATGTTGGAAACGCGGATCATAATTGGCTGAGCTACTTACATGAGAAAAACTCTTGGCGAGGATGTTAGCAACGTCCACGGGCTCGTCATAGATGTTATTATTTACTTGCAATGTGGTGACTGGGAAATATGGGCCTTTATTATTTAATATTCTTATGGTGGACCAGACTTTACTTAATGGTGTTGTACGAGTCACCGTGGACACAAAGGACCGCCAGGAGTCACGTTTGGCCCTTCTTATTATTCTCCTTGCCTCAGCCCGTGCCTGTTTGTATGCAATAAAATTTTTCTCAGTGGGCTGACTATCAAAAATCCTGTATCTCCTATTGCGTTTTCTTAATGCTTGTCGGCAATCCGGCGTCCACCAATGTGCTCTATGCTTCCATGAAGTGTAGAAGTCTTGGGAATAGCAGCCTCAGCTGCGTGTAATATGGAAGTAGTTATATTTTCGACCTTAATATCTATGGTCTCCCCAGATATATCTAAATTGGCGATCCTTGAGAAGGAGCCCCAATCTGCTTTCTTATAGTTGAATATTGGAGGTGGAGGGTCCGAAATGATGTCGCGTGTATAAGAAAGACAGATGGGTAAATGATCACTTCCCAAGGAGTCGTCGTAAGGGTCCCATGAGAAATCTTGATGTATACCAGGGGAGGCCAAAGATAAGTCAATGGCCGAAAAGTTACCAGTACGATCATCTACATGAGTCGCTCTACCATCGTTCAGAAGACAGAGGTTGGACTGTAGCATTATGTCGGCTACTTGCTCCCCACGACCATCAATCCTCAAGCTACCCCATTGATAGTGATGGGCGTTAAAATCGCCCAGCACTAACTTATTCCCAGGCAGATGTTCAAATAGTGAATATAAAGCATCACTATCAATGGGGCCATGTGGAGGACAGTACAGAGTGCAAATAGACAGATACGTGTTATTAAATTTTACTCTGCACGCGACCGCTTCCAGAGTAGAATTTAGAATCACTTCCGTTTGTGGGTGTGATTTGTGTGTGTAAATGGCTACTCCGTGACCTTCATATCTTCTATACGAGTGGTAGTGTTTTAACTGTGGAGGATCAGGATGATCCTCCAGGCGCGTCTCCTGTAAACAAACGACGTCTGGCCTGTGTATTGACAGCAAGATTGCTATATCTTGTAACTTATTCCCAATACCTCTACAATTCCACTGTAATATGGTGAAAGCGACGGTTTAAGATTTACGCTGGGGGCCAGCGTGTTTAGGATTTTTTTGCCGCCCGCCAGAAGGCGAGCGACTACCGGTGGACCTATCCCTGTGCTTGCTTACAGAAACCTCCATATTTTCATCAATTACGAGGTTCCCAGATTCCACCGAGGAAGAGCTACCCTTCCTCTCCCTCACTGGGCCAGGAGCAGGAAGAACATGAGGACGTGACTTAGTAAGGGTGGTCATATTACTCTTAGAAGAGTTGTCAGGCTTCATTTTAGGTTTGACTGACTGAGAAGCAGCAGCAGCCTGAGAATAGGTAGTTGTAACAGGGGTATCAGGTTGAGAGGTGGATTGGACAGGAGGCTGAGATGGAGAGGTAGAATGTGTGACAAGAGGAACCGGTTCAGGGTTAGTCTGTGTCACAGCAGAGCACATCATGGGACGGGACATCACCGCCGAAGCATAGGACCTATTCGGCGTAGGAGTTGCATGCAACTCCTTCACCTTTTTCCTTGCTTCATAGTAGGAGACACCCTCAGTCGCCTTCACTGTGCAGACCTCTTTCTCCTCCTTCCACTTGGGACAATCCCTAGAGGAAGTGGACTGAGCACCCTTACAGTGAAAGCAACAGATAGTCTCTGATGTGCATTGCTCAGCATCGTGACCCTGTGTTGCACATTTGCCACACACTGACTGTGAAGCCCGACAATTCTTAGCAACGTGCCCATATAATTGACACTTCATGCAATGGAGTGGGTTGGGGATATAAGGTCTGACATTAACAATTTCGTAACCAACTTTGACATGTGCTGGGAGTGAAACCTTGCCGAAAGTCAAAACAATAGCGGCCGTCTTCGTCCTTATGCCTTCGGAAAATCTAGTTATAAATCGGGCATCAATGACATCTTGCTGAGCAAGTTCCTCTATGATGTCTTCCTCACTCATCACCATGAGATCCCTGCAAGTGATAACACCCTTGCAGGAATTCATGGATGTTGGGATCTTGGCCTCGACATCATAGCAGTGGAACTTGCGCAGCTTTAACAAGTCCTTAACTTGGGAGGAATTACACGTCTTGACAAGGAGGTCTCCATTCACAAGTTTTTTCACTTGTTCCACCTCCCCAGCACGGCCATCAATAACCTTCTTGATCATGAAGGGATTGAGACTGCTCAAGGGAGTGAAACCTAGAGCATGGATGATTACAAATTCTGCATTATTTACATTTATATCCAGAGGCAAACGAGTCTGGGGCCGTTCTGTTTGGGGCCTGTCAGTCCGTTGATCAGTCAGGGGTCGATCAGGACCACCTCCCCCCCTGAGGGGGGGGAGGCAGTAGGGGCGTCCTCCATAGTACAACTCCCCCCTAACGGGGGAAGTGGGAAGATGGAGAGAAAACGATCAAGGGACAAACAACCGGGGACCACACACTTAAGTCTGAGGTTGCCCTCTCAAACCACTCCAGGGAGGCCCGACCGTGTCAGTTCACGCCCCAGAGTGATCAGTGGGGGGGACCCTCTATGGCCGAGTAAGCAAAGGTAAACTCAGTATAGTAGAACAGACACCTACTGTTCTAACTAACAGGGAGAGGAGGAAAATGTGAACTAACTATCCTATCGAGCACCAGAAGGGTGAAAAGAAAGAACTAAAGCCAGTGAGGCAACCCTACAAACTAGAGAAGAGCTCAGCACACGTCCGCTTTCTTCACAACCATGCATCAAAGTCCTATCACTTCCGGGCACTACAAGGAGGGCAGTAGAGTCCACACGACCTGCCGCAGAAGCCAGAAAGCCTGCAGGGCTTTCCTCTCCTACTGTCCCTGGGATGAGTGGTCCCCTGGCAATATGTCCCCCGGACCTGTCAGCCAGGAGTGTCCCCCGGATCTCCTTTGATCACTACCCCAGGAGGGAGCCTGGGTAGCATCCCCTGGACCTACCAGGTGGAAGGAGTGTCCCACGGACCACCTTCCTCTGCCCTGGAGTGGATCTCCAGTAGGGTCAGCCAGGCCCGCCAGGCTGAGAGACAGGCCACCAGTCATCCCTCCTCCACTACCCTGGAGGCTCTCTATGAGGGTGCAGTCTCTGGCTCAGCCCGCCCCTCCAGAGGCTGAGCAAGACGCCCCTCCTGTTCCCCCTCCTCTACAAAGGGTGGAGGCTGCTCCCCAGCAGGACCCCTGTCAGAGAGTACCTGGAGCAAACCCATTGTGAGCCTAGGTGTCCTGTCCCTGCAGCCCAGCCCCCGACGCCCCCGCAGCTGACAGGCTCCCCCAGGGCGAGTGGCCACAGCCAACCCCCTGACGGCCTCGCCCTCCTGGCAAGACCGCAGCCTTCAGAACTTGAGGGGGCATGGCAGCCGACCCTAGGCCCAGACAAGCCAGGACCCGCCCCCAGGACTCCCACCATGGCCAAGGGCAGGCTCTGTGCAGAGCGCCTCTTAGCCCTGTTCGGCCCCAGTCCAGAGGGTCACCACACTCCCAGGACCCCCCTCAGGAAAAGGCTGTCCACCAAACCGCCCTCCAGCTTGCTCCGGACACCTGAATATGCCGCCTGAGACCTGTGCCACTATCAGGAGCGCTCCCTTGATGGCCCTTCTCCCACATCGGGCCGTCACCTGTGTTTACCTGCGACCTAGCCCACAGCGTGCCCTGGCGACCGCCAGCGGCAGTACCAACACCGTGCAACACTTGCATCCACTCCCTAGTGCTATAGACCCTGTATGAGCCCCACCTCCCTTTATCCAGAATGTCATGCCCCTTTGAAACACATCCCCCCACGTATCGTGTCATCGGCCCCGGGTGTATAACTCCCCTGTGCAATATTCATACTCTGCCCCTATGTAGTGTTCTCTTCTCCCCCCCCCCCCGCATCATCCCTACTTGTGACCCACTGTGTATTTTCTGACACCCGCGTGCAACACCGTACCGTGTGTGTAATACCCATACCCCTGTAATGTTTGTGACCCCTATATGTCATACGCGTCCTGTGTAATATCTTGCCCGTTCCCTTATTGTTATATCACGACCCCTGTGTCATATTTGTGGGAACCTACAGTGTCATAGTCCTATGGGATATCTGTCTCCCTTGATATATGTCCATACACTTGTGCAGTATACTTTGTGTGTGATATATCTAGTGTTGTGCCATATACCATTCCTGTGTTGTATATAGTGTTGTGTGCTATATATCGTTTGTGATATATAGTGTTGTGTACTATATCTTGTTTCTGATATATTTATATTAAAATGCAGTGCAGTCTCATGGAGGGCAGCCCAACACCCCCAGAAGGAGCCTACAGAGGGACAAATACAGTGCGACCTGACTCCGGGCGACAGGGACATAAGTCCGCCCGGGCTGCGTGCCCCTATGGCCTGGAGCTCGCCCGCTGCCACCATAGCAGGAAAGCGAGACTACCTTCCGTGCGAGCCATCCACCGACAACCACGGGGTGGGACTATTACTCTAGCTCCAATCAGCACCCCTGAGATGGCCGATAGCCACTCAACCCTTCTACAGGAGACGGACGGTAACCGCTCTGGAGGTAATAAGGAGACTACTGGTAGCCGCTCCCGCCTTCGTCAGAAGACTGCCGGTAGCCGCTCTGAAGGTGACCCTAAAGAGACGGCCTATAGCTGCTTGACCTTCCTACAGGAGATGGCCTGCAGCCAGTCTGGAGGTAATAAAGAGATGGTTGGTAGCTGCTCCCACCTTCGTCAGGAGACGGACGGTAGCCACTCTGAAGATGCCCTAACAGAGACGGTCTGTAGCCGCTCGACCCTCCTGCAGGAGACGGCCAGTAGCCACTCCAAAGGTAATAAGGAGATGGCTGGTAGCCACTCCTACCTTCGTCAGGAGACGGCCAGCAGCTGCTTCGAAGGTGCCCCTGAGTCAGCCTGTAGCCACTCCCTTCCCCAGGCCACGGACAGTAGCCGGGCCTTAGCAACGGCCGGTAGCTGTGCCCCTAGAAGGCCACAGCCAGTAGCCGGGCCCTATGGCAGGAGACGGCCGGTAGCCGCTCCTCCATCAGGTGCTGACTCCTACCCACGAGACTATGACCCAGAGAGAGACCCCAGCCTGGAGGACTACTGGAGAAGCCCTGTGACTACACCTGGGCTCTTCTCACTACAGCCGGTTCCTGAGAGGACTCACCTGACAGACCCCGACGTAGGCCAACGCCGCAGTCCACTCCTGATGGCGTCCCTCACTACTGGAGACTGCAGCCCACGGGACCTCCAGACTGCCACCAGGACCCCCGGGTGGGACGTCCCTACACCCTGGGGCTGGAGATCTTCGTCCTCCATCAGGCGCCTGAGCGAGAGGTTCAGGCAGCTGTTCGGCCCCAGTCCCAAGGGCCAGACTCCCGCCCCAAGCCCCGAGAGTGTGGGACCCTTCACCACCAGCAGCACCGGATGAGAGAGGACGCCCCTGCCCGTGATCCCTAGGCCCCTGAAGACGGAGGCCCCTGGCGGTACTCAGCCCCATCAGTAGTGAGGCTGAGTTGTTCCCGCCACCCTTGTACTCATCCGCCATTAAGCCCAGTCCCGAAAGTGACAGTGAAAGCACAGTGTCAGTGATATAGTGAAGTAAGGGCAGAACAGTGAATTATCAGAATATGGGAAGTCAGTGAGAAAGCATCAGTAGTAATATAAAAGAGAGGTGGAATAAATAAGATAACCATGAAATAGTGAATACAGCAGGACAGTGAAATAAATGTCTGTCTAAGTGAACCCGCTACCATATAGTGATGCAGCCTCATCTTAAGATTATATGGAAGCCCCAGTGTAAGAACAATAATTAACGACACAACAGACAAACCAATTAGGCTGCCAACAGTGAAAACAATGCCACGCACTCCATCTGATAGACAAAACCTAGACTTTCCCAAGTATAAGTGTTTAGCTTCACTGCCCTAAGACTCCTGATTGTAGTGCTAGTCACCATACCCAATCTTGTCCTAAGTAGTATCCTGTGTGATACTAACTGTTATACTGGGTGTTTTTAGGTCGACTTCTTGTCCTAAAGACACCAGAGACTGAGCGGGGCCCTCTTTCTAGACCGGAAATAGAGCACTTACAAAGGAACAGGTCATAAAAACTCGGCAAGACACCTTAACACATATATTGCCTTAATCCAATTTCCCTTACAATATACATACAATGGTGCACTAGATGTAGAATGGGTATAGTGACAGCCTAGTTAACAATATTACATCACGTCACACAGACACTGATTATACCTGAGTTATTGTACAAGAGAATATCACATAGGTATGGTAACACTGTTCATACAGTCTGTCTCCTCATACTTTGCGTAGTACACTGGTCTGCTGCACTTAGGTATCGCCACACACTTGTATATTGCTCTAGTCCTGGGAACTTAGGCACTGACTCAGCATACTGAGTGCATTAGGTTAGAGACAGTTTACTGGTGGTATTCCTGTCTCACTGTCTTTAGAATACACGGGCACTGTCACTGTTAAGTCTCTAACACGACACTGGGATCTCACTGTGTCGTCACTGAGCTGCCGGGGTCTGGCCTTAGTTGAGATGGTGCCCGGGAGTCGGAGGGAGCCCTACCAGTGAGCCCTCCTGGAGCAGACACGGGACGGCTCTTGGGGTCGTCACAGCCCAGGTGCGTTTCTGGTCTGGGGTGCAGGGAGGCCCTTTCCTGTCAGGGCCTCGACCTGGTGAGGGGCCCTCAGTGCTGGGGCTAAACAGCGTCAGGAGTTGGGCCTGCCGCTTCTTACTCCGGGTGGAGGGCCGAGGGTGAGTGGGGCCAGAGTGGTCCCACCCTGGAATCCAAGGACTGGCCCTGGGAGGCCTGAGACTGCAGTCGCCTGTAGGTTGGGGCGCAGTCAGAGGTTGGCTTCAGACACCTGAATATGCCACCTGAGACCTGTGCCCCTATCAGGAGCACTCCCTTGATGGCCCTTCTCCCACATTGGGCCGTCACCTGTGTTTACCTGTGACCTAGCCCACAGCGTGCCCTGGCGACTGCCAGCGGCAGTACCAACACCTTGCAACACTTGCATCCATTCCCTAGTGCTATAGACCCTGTATGAGCCCCACCTCCCTTTATCCAGAATGTCATGCCCCTTTGAAACACATCCCCCCACGTAACGTGGGGGCGTCCGTCAGGACCCGGCGTCGTCCAGGGGCAGGCTGGAGGACGTGGATCCCGCCTTCAGCGACCAGGCCTCGCCACCACTCTTGGAATGACAGCACCTCCGGGGAACCACACCTGGAGGAAGAGACAGAGGGGCGTCCCACGTGGCCGTCGGATGGAGAGTGGGCCGCGCAAGGGACCTTCTCCTCCGGGAGGACCCTCGGGACTGTGGACAAAGGGTGTACATTGGCCTTCTCTTCCTCAATGCGTAAAATGGCAGTCATTGCGGTTCCACAGGCCCTTGGGATAGCAGTAGAAGGATGTACAGTGGCCATTCCTTCCTCGGCATGTACAGTGGCCATTGCTGCGGTGCTGCTCCCGAAGGAGGAAGAGGCAGATGAGGGACATACAGTGGCTGTTCCCTACCTGGTGCGTACAGTGGCCATTGCCTGCCCGACGGGAAGTAGCTGGGGGACGTAGTGGCCGTTCCCTCCCCGGTACGTCCTGTTGCCGTTACTGTGGTGCTGCCTGGGATTGAATCTGGAGCAGTCTCAACCCTATCCTGACGAGGGCTGGTCTGGCTGAGAAGTAGTCTTGCATCCCTGTGACGTCATGGTTGGGCAGGTTGAGGGGAAGAGGGACACAAGGTCAGGGCGCACCTGCGCCCATCTCGCTCTGGGCTGGCGTCGTGCTCACCTGGCCCACTGTGGTGGTGGTGGGGCTGCGGCTCTGTAGTGGGGTGGGGGGTCTGGCGGCGGAAGTGCGCATTTCACTAACACCCATAATCTAGGCCTAAGGATTATAATTTTTCAGTATAATTACCCCTGTGACATCTACCCATTCCACTGTATAATTTAGCAATACACTTGTAAGGTTGTTGCCCTGAGTTTTTGTGTCCTGCCCCTCTCCTGTTTGTCTAAGCTCCGGTCTAGAACGAGATCCCAGCTACACACTAGCCATTAGTGGGACGGAAAGCAGACCCTAAAACACCTGGGATTATATATATATATATATATATATATATATATATATAGAGAGAGAGAGAGAGAGAGAGAGAGAGAGAGAGAGAGAGAGAGAGAGAGTTGTGTCATATGCCATACTTGTACCATATGTTATGCAGCGTATTCTGTGTCCCGACTCCTTGGGTCCAGTTACAGTGCAACTCTGGGTCATTAATTCCTGACCAGGTCAGCTCTAGTAAGGAAGGGAAAACACAAACACCACGGGTAGACAAATACACTAGTATATTAATACAGAACAATTACACACACAGCGTTCTATGATCAGAGTCGAAGTTACACAATGCCTTACACTGATATTGATCTCAATCACTTTTCCATGAAATTCAGCATCTTTGTCTCACACCTGGGCTATTTCTCTCACCATATCACAAGCTATACGTCACCAATATTGGTAGTACATTAACACAGACAGGTGGACATATAACACAACCCAGTATACCCACAGGGACAGTTCTTAACCCTAGATGCTCGCGGGACATATATACGGTGATATATACGGAAGTCCCTAGCTGATATATACGGAAGTCCCTAGCTAACTTAGCTTCTATACACGTGTCACACAGGCCGAGAATATACCACAGGTCACACTGGGGGCATGGAGGGGAGAGGGGCTTTATGAGGATGGGGAGGGTTACTCTCTGGGAAGTCGGACTGGGGGAAGGGAGGAGAAGGGGGGGGGGATATAGCCTGAGATCTTGCTGTGTTATGTGAATGGTGTGGGCT
The DNA here is from genome assembly GCF_032717465.1 of Coenobita brevimanus. Classification (NCBI taxonomy): domain Eukaryota; kingdom Metazoa; phylum Arthropoda; class Malacostraca; order Decapoda; family Coenobitidae; genus Coenobita; species Coenobita brevimanus. The sequence continues at coordinate 16,442,984 of NC_137064.1, read as the reverse complement.
TGTCTGTCACTGTCCGAGAGAGAGTGGGGGGTCTCGACCCATGGCTGGGGTGATACACTCCGCGCGAGATTCACAGGGCCTCGATTCATTAACAGGGGGGGAGATACTATAGTCGGGGTGCCGTGGTGGGGATAGGAACACAGGATAACGGTTTGTTGATAGTTCACTGAAGGGGGGGGGGTCCACGACACTGGGGAGGTATATGATCACGAGACCTGTCACTCACGGTTCTGTTGGAGAGGAAGCCACGGCTACTGAGGGAGAGGGCCTATGCAGGGAGCTCCAAGCGGCGGCTGGGCATGGGAGGCGGACTGTCTGGGGAGCTGTACAGGACAGTGGGTCCCGTGGAGTTGTCACTAGTCCAGGAGTAATGGGGCAGGATCTGGGACGGCTTCCTCGCCGCGTCAGCCCTGCAGGAGGCAGGGCTCTTGGGACTGGGCCTGAAGAGGGCCAGAAGTCGGGCAGTGTGCTGTCGACCCTTGGTTGTCCTCGGGATCCGGGGGTGGGCATGGTGGAGTTCCGGCCTGAGTGTCGGCCAGGAGGAGGATGCTGCCAAGGTAGGGCAGCCTATTCCCCGGTCCGGGGTGGCCGTCAGGAGAGAACTGCAGACGCCTGCACTAGGGGAGGCCCTTCGGTCTCAGTGAGCGCCTGGGGAGGCCAGCTAGTTCTGGGGACTGTGGCCTCTGCTACAGGGGGAGGACGACAGGGGAGAGCTGCGGCCTCTGGTCTTGGCGGAGCCCCTCAGCATCTGAGGTGACCCTGGCTGCAGGGACCGGATTCTAGGCCTCGGGGTCGTCTGGTCTGGTCTGGACTCAGGAGGGAAACCTGTAGGGGAAGAAGCTCCAGCCCTCCAAGGAAAGAGCTGGAAAGAGTGGCACCTTGCTCTAACACCAGGACGGTGGAGAGAGCCGGAGATGACTCCTTCTGTCCAGCAGCCCTGTCGGGCACTGCCTGTGCTCCTACGTGGAACAGGGGTACGAGGGCACTCCAGTCACTCCTGTCATAGGGCTAGGGCCTCCTGCCCAGGAGACGTCGGGAGGAAGAGGTCAGATGAACAGTCTCAGATAGTGCCGCAGCTCCGACGGAGCATGCCCTCCCTTCGTCAGGTTGGGGTTACCTGTCCCAGGGACGTCAGGAGGAAGAGGCCGGACGTACACTCTCGGCTAACGCCACAGCTCTGATGGAGTGTGCCCTCCTTCTGTCTGGGCAGGTCCTGTGCCTGTAACGTCTGGAAGAAGAGGCCAGACGTACTCTCTCGGCTTTCGCCTCAGCTCCGATGAAGAGTGCCCTCCTTCAGTCTAGGCAGGGGAACAGCAACCCTATAGGCTCCTCCTGAGTCCTCACTTAAATAAGGAGCCGATCCAGGAGACTCAGCATCCAAGGGTGTGCCTGGGAACTTGCCACTGCAAGTCCCACCCCGATTCTGTCAAGCACTTCCTCGGCTGGAGAGTAGTGTACTTTTTCTGTACACTACTGGGTGGTCTGGCTGCGCGGAAGAGGGGTGCCAGGTCGTGAGGGAGATGTGTCGTTGCTGCCTGGACACCCGCCCAGGTAAGTCAGCCCCTCCGTTGTCTCCTTGTGGGGTGGGTGTCACCACCTCACTCTCTCCTCCTGGGGTGGTGGTGTTGGGCTCATCCCGCCGTGCTGGTATTTCACCATATATATAGCGTTGTTCATGTACTAAGTGTGTAAAGTCCACTATATTTGTTTATAAGGTAATATGCGTGTGAATCTGGTTAGCCCGTGTTTGAGCCCCCTCCCTTGTCTGCATGCTTTAGCCCGGTCCAGAATAAAAGAACCCAAGCCCATGCCCGTATCTGAGTCCAGGGAGTTGGACCCAGAATACACTGCATAACATCTATAGTATGGAGGGGCTATCTCTGCAGCAAGCCTGTGACTTTGGCCACCACATTGAAACACCCTCACTCGTCGCCTCCACCATGATAAAGCAATTGGAAAACTATTCTTAAGGCGGCTTCACATTGCACCAAAAACTGCTAACATGCGAGCAACTTTTGCGAGGTGAAACGGCTAGCAAAGTCAGGTTGCCATTAAACACATGAGCTTTTGTGAGCCGAAATGACTAGCAGTGTTCTCTGCCTTGGCGCCTCGTGGTCATTTTTAAACAAACCACCATGTAGTGCCCACTCCACTCCTTTTCCTCAATTTCATCAACTGCCTCTAAAATGCCCTCCGCCGGGCCTCCCACCTCACCACCCCCCACCCCACCACCGGGCCGCCACATCACCACCACCCCAGGAGGACACAATGGTGGGATTAGTGACCTCAGTCAAGAGTGTCATCAGGGCATCACGGTCCTAGGTCCCTATTCCCCGCAAGTGCCCCAACCCCAGGTGATCAGGGGAAGTGAACTACTGTGCGGGCGGAGCAGTGATCGACAGAATAGGGGTGGGACTGAACCAAATTCAGTCCCAGGTAACACCGTATTGACGGCTTTGTTACACCCTCTAGGGCAGGAGGTCCAAGGGCAAGAGGCCCAAGGCTACGGCCTAATAAAAAGTAAAAAGGGGAAAGTGACCCCAGGCTACGGCCTAATAGAAAGTGTGAAGGGGAAGGCGACCCCAGGCCCCGGCCTTAACACACTAGGGAGAGAGAGTTGCCCCAGTGCATCACTCTCTTGCTGTTCTCCCCTTCAGGAGCAACATCCCGTGGACGGTCCCAAGCCGCAGTGTGAGGGCGACCCCGTTTGCCCGGCAGATGTTCCTGTTGGGGCCGATCGGCTCCCGGCTACAGCCAGAATACGGATCAGGGTAAAGAGCCCCTGCTACTGTACGTGTAGCACTTCCCTATTACGGAAGCAACACCCTGTGGACGGTCCCAAGCTGCAGCGTGTGGGCGACCCCGTTTGCCTGGCAGTTGTTTTTCATACGGGTAGACACTCGGCTCCGGCCGGGGCACGTACCAGGGTAGAGAATTCCCTGAAGGTAGACTCAATCCGTATTGGAGAGAGTGTGGCCTCTGTGCCCCTCACTCTGGCTTGTCTCCTACTACGGGAGCAACACCACGCCGGCGGTCCCAAGCCGCGGCGAAAGGGCGACCCCGATCACCCTATAGGTGTCCCCCGTACGCCGGGCAAGTTCACGGCTACAGCCAGAGTGTGTGATAGGGGAAAGAGACCCCGGGCTCCGGCCTCCAGACACACCCAAGAGGCCACGGGCAACGTGAGTCCTCCTCCAGCCTCTTTCCCTTCGGGGAGCCCTTCGTCACCATCCGGGAATATAGTCCCGGAGGAGACACTAGAGTGGTGGCAAGGCACGATATCGGGCTTACCGCCCACACCCGGGAGTTCCTTGTTCCTGCCCGAGCCCCGTAGGAGACGCTGCCGCAGTCCAGTCCTGACGGCGCCTCTCCCCCTTGGTGCCCGCAGTCCCAGGACGCCCAGGCTAGACTCTCCAACTCCCAACGAAGGTGATTCGGGCTCCCTCACTCCCCGGAGTCGGAAGAAGCAGGCCCGAATACTCCGGCTGTTTGGTCCCAGTCCCGAGGGCCACATATCAGGTCGAGGCCCCCAGACCAAAGGGTCTCCCTGCACCCCACCGGCGCGGCCCTAGTACGAAGGCCGCCTCCCAGGTCGAGGCCCCAGACGGGGGAGCCTCCCTGTACCCCACCTACGAGTGCAACGTAAAGTGACTATACCCAGGAAACAGGGAAAACAGTGACAGTGACTCCACAAGAAACCATAGTAAATAGTGGCCCAACAGAACTCAATGCTAACAGGGCAGAAAGTGAACTTTGTGAATTATCCTAGTCCCTCCCCATATAAAAGAACCAGAGAGTTTTCTATGAACATCGAGGTAAGGGCGCAGGCGAGTCAAAAGCTAAGTGTACGTGTCTCCGTGACAAGGTGACAGAGTCGAGTGTCGCTATCCGCACCCTACCTCTTTTATAGTAATATTCCCAAACCAGACTCCCAACCTTGTGTATTCCTAAAGTGAACAATCCCATTTATATACTGCCTCCAAGTGGCATATAAACCCCATTAAAGGAAACTCACAATCTCCCTGTGTGATTATTGTAGTGTGTATGATTACTCTGTAGAGCCAAGTGTTAACTCTGTATCTCTGTGTCCCTGTATCTTGAATATCATTCTATGTGTATTGTTACGAGTAGGATCTAGGTAATAGATGTGTTAAGGTATACTGCCTGGTTTTTATGTCCTGTTCCTTTGTTAGTGCTTTACTTCCGGTCTAGAAAGAGGACCCCGCTTCAGTTATAGTGTTTTTACGACGAGAAGTCGCCTTAAAAACACAGCATTACAGCCTCACATACTTCAGCAACTCCAGAGCCACAAGGCAGTCTGCTAGAGTTTGCCTTGCCGCAGGATCCATATCGAATGCTGGTCACAATCTAATTTCTACTTGTCGTCTGGAAACAAAACAGATGGCCTCCATGGCTGTTCACCCGAGTGTTCCAATAGGCTATTTATTTTGTCATGCAGCATATTCTGAGTTCCGACTTCTTGGGCACAGGTACGGTGCAACCTTGGGTTCTTTGTTCTCGGCCGGGTCAGTCACAGACAAGGAAGGAAAATCCAAACACAACTAGTCAAAAGTTTTCATTCATTCATTGCCAGACGCCATGTATCCCAAACGGGGTGACCAACGGCTTAGAGTTAATTGTTTTACAGGGAGGGGCACTAATCCTCCACCAACCCCACTTGACACGTACATATTAACAACAGACAACTACACACACACACAATCTATGAGCAAAACTACGGAATATACAATAACGAAATAATCTCAGAAGGTTAGCTCTTACAATAAATCCTTCCACCTAGTTCAGCAGCTTCACCTTTACACAGTATTCTACCTTTCCTGACCTAGAGTAATTTCCACACAGTGTCACAGGTATGGTTCACAGGATACACCATTATCATTAGCTGTGAACATTCACAAGGGTCCTTGTGAATTCGCAAGTCTGTGAACCGTTCACAAATTTGTGAACGATCGTAAGAGTTATTTATCAAGCTTGTGAAGCGCTCCTAAAGCTGTGAACCGTTCACAACGGTGAGGGAACTGCCAGCCGTCCGGGGTGCATCTTTCCCAACTCTGGAAGAGTATATACATAGGGAGAAATTAGAACCAGAGCTCTCGGAGCTAAACGATGACGTCATAGACATTATTGCCAGCTGCGGTCTCAAAGTTAACTTTGAATTTACGCAATTCACGGATTATATGATGTATTTATTCTAGTCAGACACATGTATTAATTATTGAACACTAATTTAACAACTTTGTTATTTTCAGATGAGATGGATCATGAAATATATTAGCTTTTTTTGACTTGCCATATTTGGTAATATTGCACAGTGGCTATTAATTCCTGCTCACAAAGTCGATACTAACTTTAAAAATATATATTTCGATCGCAAATGTGGCTAAATAGTATAGTTGTAAACGTTATTATTAACAGTTTAATGACATAAAAATGTTGTAGATACCTAATGGGATGAATAAAACAATATATAAGATGTTAAAGCTGATGGTATGTGACCTACAAGTGGCATACAAACTACAGACAACAACAATCCATCTACCTCAAGGCAAACTTCACCAAGCCGCAAGTCGCAAGCCCTTACTCCAAAACCAAGAACTTCAACAACAATGGATTTAATCTTGGACTTAGAAAGTGATGGCTTTAAAAATGTTGACATTGAAAAGGAACAAGACTGTATTAAACTTAGAACAAACGTGAAGTGCAGAGAATTCCAGCAGTGGAAAGAAATTTTTTGTATTAAAAATATGCAGTGTTTTAATTCTTATAAATTGTACCCAGTTGGCGAGAGAAAATTATTTCGCCAAAAACTAATATGTCATCATGGTGTAAAGCATAAAGGATTAAAGAAAACTTCAACAGGGTAAGCATATAGTATATGGTACAAATCCTAATGAAATATACAATTACCAATGGAATTACATATATAGTATACAGTCACTAATGGAATTACATATATAGTACCGTATACAGTAACTGAACGAACCTAGTCTAACATCTTCATTTCCACGCATTTTTACAGTTACAAGGTGTTCATGGATGTGACCATCAGTATTGTGCACAAGAGGACTCCTGAAAAGTTCAGGGATTTTCCATGTTTTTGTGGAGATCCATGGGCAACACAATCACTCCCTTCAAGCAGCAGAGTCTCAACCAGCTGAGAGTAGCAACAAATACAAAGAAGGTGTTTGAGAAGTACTTTGAGCAAGGTATTGTAATGCATTATTATTTATATTTTTGAAAGGCCAAACTAAAAACATTAAAAATGATTAATAAGTGTAGATGAGCATTGAAAATACTAGATGCTGTCTTTCAAGTGATTTGCAGCATAATTATCCATTTTTCATAATTTTGGGTTCTACAAGTATTTTGGTGATTTTAAAAGTGGAAAATTTTCATACATTGCTTTCCCTCACAACAAAAGTGTTGAATATATATATATTATGTGATAGATTTGCCTACTGTTTTTATGTATGATTACATTTGTATCCCTCTTTCCAGAAATGTCAACTGGCAGACTTTATGCACCTTCTCATCCAATGAAATGTAAATAAGCATATCATAAGCTTTAAGCTTAAATATGTAAGTTTTTTATTTAGATAAGAAAGAAGCTTTTAAGTACTGCATAAGCTAATATATGGTATAGACATAAAGTAAGTCTTCTATAGAGATGAAGAATAAGCTTTAAGTACATTATAAGCTAGAAAAAAATATGTTTAAGGTTAAAATAATTAGCCTAAGCTGTCTATTGAGACTTCAGAAAAAAGCTTTTAAGTATAGCCAACAACAAAATCGGTATTGCCTCAAACTTTAGGGTTTACTACTGTCCTGTGAATCAGGGTATAGTTTCTATGTGTGGTGTTTTGAATCCTGAAACTATGACCCCTAGACTCGAAAAGGCAACATCACTTCTGTTGTAGAGTCTAGTTTTTCTAAATGGAAAATCATAAGCACAATATTGAGTTACATCAATTGTAATACAGTATTGTTTCCTCTATCAGTTAACATAAATACTGTACAAACAAATATTATACCATGGAATAGGGTATGGTACAGTATAGTATTAAGATAAGGAATAACCATAAGGATGAGCCTATATATGGATAACTAAATACTGTATTAAGATACACTGTGCTATATAATAGTGGATAACTTCAAATTTTAAGCTGGGCATGATACTGTACAATACTACTGTATTTAGAGCGCATGTCAGCATAAAAAATCAAGAGCCTTTTCTTATCAACCTTTGCATACTATATATCTAACTTTTTATTAAGACCTGGTTGGAACAACTGGTTTCTGTCAAAGGTGGATAGTTTTTAATCACCTTGCAGGTCTGGCATAGACAATATGTTGCATATTGTGGGCACGTGGCATGGAGATCATAAGCTACTACAGTGTATATAATTATGTATATACAGTACAGTAATTATATCTTTATATTACAGGCATGACACCAGTGCAGGCACATCGTCATCATGTACTCAAGATGGGCCCGTGTGATGATATATATGGGCAAGCTGATCATGCTGTAAATCCAACTCAGAGATCAATTCAGTATATGTGGGACATGTGGCGGAACAGGGAGCATGGTGGATTAAATATGCCAACCATGTTTGAAGCAATACAAAATTATGTGCAGGCCAACCCAGAAGTCATTGTGAAATTTGAACATGACCAAAAGAACTTTTGTGTACCGGTATTGTTGATAACACCATTAATGATGAGGGCCCACAGGCAACTAAAAGAAGCTGGAGAAGTAGTTTTTGTAGATGCCACAGGCTGTGTTGACCAGCTTAACACAGCTGTAATACCATTCTTGTGTGCAGGACCAGGTGGTGCAGTGCCATTAGCAATAGTGTTCACATCTTCTCAAGATGAAGCAACACTTACTAAAAGTTAGTGTACCATATACAGTACTGCGTTTGTTTGTTATTTTGGATACTTAGTATGTTTGCTGATGAAACAATTGGTTATGAATTGTAATTATAATCTTTCTTACTTTGTGCTTGACAGGTTTTGGCATGATCAAAGAGGCACTTGGCGAGTGCGCCTTCTTTGGCAGAGGGGAGCCACAGTGTTTCATGACAGATAACTGCGAAGCAGAAAGGAAGGCTCTTGCAGCCACATGGCCTACATCAAAGCTCTTCCTCTGCGTATTCCACATTTTACAGCAAGTATGGCGCTGGCTTCTGGATTCCAAGCATGGCATCCATAAAGAAAATCGCCAAGAGCTTATGGGTGTGATGAAGTCTCTTGTATATGCAAGTTCAAGGGATGAATTCAGCGAATTGTGGAAGAAAGTTGAAGCCAGTTTTCTTCTAGAGAAATACTCCAATTTTAGAAGGTACTTACAGTACTGTATTTATTTTTATCTTTAATTACTTTTTCTTATAATAAGGATCACCAATGATAAATATTGTTTATCTTAGGGGCATGGAAGAAGTTGAGAGGCAGAAGAGAGAGTTATATGTAGAAAGGAAGAGAGAGGTGAAAAGATTAGTAAGAGAGAGTAGAAGAGAGTGGATGAGGAGTTTGGAAGGAATTTGAGTGTGAAGTGGAGGGACTGTAAGAAAATGTTCTGGAAAGAGGTGAAGAGAGTAAGACAGGGTGCCAGTGAAGTCAGTAGGGGAGTGAAAGTTAAAAATGGCAGTTTGCTTGTGAAGGGAGAGAAAGTGAGCAGATGGAGAGAACACTTTAAGGAATTGTTGAACATAGAGAATGGAAGTAATGTGAGTATAAGTGGCTGGGAAAAGGAGGAAGGTGAGAAGACAGCAAGAAATCAGTTGGATAGAAGTAGTGGAAGCAATGAAGAAATTCAAATTAGGGAAGGCCTCAGGAATTGATGGAGTGTGTGGTGAAATGCTGAAGCATGGGAGAGAGATAGTAGTAGAATTGATGTGGAAGATGTGCAGATTGGCATAGAAGGAAGGTAAACTCCCGGAGGATTGGAAGTCAGGTATAATTATTCCCCTGTACAAAGGGAAAGGGGATAAAGAAGTGTGTGGTAATCATAGGGACATTTGTCTTCTTAGTGTAATAGGAAAAGTGTATGGTAGGATATATACTTATTGACAGAGTTAGGGAAATAACAGAGGAATTAGTTGGAGTACAGAGAGGCTTTACGAAGGGAAGAGGCTGTGTAGATCAGATATTCATTCTTAGATCTTTGTGGAAAAGTTTGTAGAGAAGGGAAAGAAGTTGTATGCGGCCTTCATGAATATGGAGAAAGCATATAACAGGAGGAGGCGGTGGCTCAATCGGTAGAGAAGTGGCTTGCAGTCCTAACGGACCCAGGTTCAAATCCCCGCTGGGGCAGGGAACAGTTTAAAGATTTGAATTTCGTAGAAGCACGCTTTACTGATCTACCAGAAGACCCGCCAACATGTCGTAAAAATACCCCCGCTAATACCAATACACCAGTCCTGTATGAGACAGCCCTAGCATGTATTCAATATGGACGGTGGGTGTTAGTGCCGAAGTGGTGACATATAGAAGTGTATGGTATGCAGGAGGACTACATGGCCTTGATAGCAGGCTGTGAAGCCTATGCCCAGAGTCGGGGGGGGGGGGAAAGGAATGTGGAAAGTATTAAGAATATATGGAGTAGATGGAAAGTTGTTGAACACTGCGAAGAGTATGTATGGTGGTGCTAAGGCTGCAGTGCCTGTGGATGGTGAACTGAGTGAATTTTTCTCTTTGAAGGTTGGGTTGAAACAGGGATGTGTCATGTCTCCATGGTTGTTCAGTCTGTACATAGATGGGGTAATAAAAGAGATACAAGGTTGGGTAGTGGATGTTGGTGTGGCCCTAGGGAGAGAGGGTAGTGTTTGGAAACTCCCTGTACTATTGTTTGCAGATGGTACTGTGTTGTTAAGTGAAGATGAAGGGGAGCTGCAAGGCTTGGTGGATGAGTTTGGGAGAGTATGTAAGAAACTGAATCTAAAGGTGAATGTAGGGAAGAGTAAAGTGATAGTCTTTGAGAGAGGTGAAGGCAGTGAATGTACAGTGAGGTTGAATGGTGAGGAATTGGAAAATGTGAGTACGTTTAAGTACTTGGGGAGTGTGATGAGTAAGGATGGAAGTTTGGAGGGTGAAGTGCTTGAAAGGGTATAACAAGGAAGAAAGGTTGCTGGCTTCTTGACAGCAGTGATAAGAAACTGGGAGTGAGCATGGATGTGAAAAAGTTACTACATGACAGTATTGTGATACCAACTCTAACGTATGGAAGTGAAGCTTGGATGTTGTTGGAAGGACACAAGGCAAGAGTGAGAGCATTGGAAATGAGTTATTTAACCCACCCCGTCCTGACAAGTTTCCTAGTAATGGTACCCCCCAGTCCCAACAAATTTTGGACCCCCTTTTTTTTGGCTCAAATCTCTGCTTTTGGTGAGGAACAAAGGAAAATCACAATGAAAGTGGTTACTGGGGTCGTCAAGTGGCCTAAACAGGTATAGTTACGTTACACCTGGTATCATGTTCTGTGGAGGTGCACTGCTGCTCTCATATTTTCTATGGTAGGTATTAATATGGAAAACAATACTGATTACGTACGGTACATATTTATTTATTACAAAGAAAGAAACATGTAGTACAAGAGTATATTGGTTTTTATACAAAAAACATATGAAATAAGGAATGTTCCATTGGGCGGAAATAGCGAAATCGCCCAATTACAGTAGGTCACAGATGATAGGGTAACATTGTTGTTTCATCATAAATTGTATTTTTTTCAAGTTCCATAATACTTTCCCAATGACATCATACCATTTTCCACTTTACAGAATTGATTTCACATATTTACAGGCCTTACGATAATATTTTGCATAATAATAACACTTATTTACCTTGTGACTTCATGTTCTGTCAAATTATGCACCTTGCAATTTTGGCGCGTTTAAGTACGTCAGCGGGACATGAGATTACATCATGTTTGGACGTACAAGAACGTCGTCAGGACGGGGCGGGTTAAGAGAAGCCTGTGGAGTCACATGGAGAGACAGGCTGACAATGAGGATATAAAGGAGCATTGTGGTGTGGATGTGGATGTGATAGGAAGCATCAGGAAGAGCACACTGAGGTGGTTTGGCCATGTGGAGAGGATGGAGAGTGAGAGGCCAGACACCTTAATCCCGTACGGGATTAAGGCGTCTGGCAATAGATAGATAGATAGATTATTTTTTTCTTCTCTAAGTTTCCATTTTTTTTTTTCTCAAAATAGATTTTGATTTTATATTTGCAGTTATCTAACCTCTCTGGTACAAAGAAGAGAAGAGTGGCCGATTCCTTTCCGAGCTTGTGCGATGTTGCGGGGGCATCACACCAATAACTATGCAGAATCAACAATCTGCATAATTAAGGATATTGTCCTTAATAGGTAAGGATTAACTAACTCCTAATAAAACAGAGTTTCTTATTTGGCATTATATTTTGACTTATGTCTTCCAAATTGTATACAGGTACTCCTCGACTGATGATGGGGTTTAGGACTAAGACATCCATCATAAGTTGAAGCAGTCGTAAATCGAAGCAATAATGAATTTTTGTACTGCATGTGAATAACGCAAGAAAATATTAATGGAATCTCGCAATAAATTTGAATAAACTCTGATAACACTCAAACAGTGAGACTACATATGATGTTATCACCATCGTAATTTCGAATCCTTCGCAAGTCGAAGCATCGTAAAATGAGGAGTACCTGTTCATTCTTGTACGAGTATTAAGCATTCAGACCTACAATGTATTATTCATATTATGGTTTTTACTATTATTTCAGATGCAAGGCCTACAACACTGCGCAGCTGCTGGTCTTCATGGTGGAGATCTTCGACTGTTACACGAGACAGCAGTTGGGGGACGTAACACTGCGCTGACGACGGGTGAAGTCCATTACTGTCGACAAGGTAGCAGTTGATGCAGTAAAATCCGTTGGTGGAGGTCTATACTGTGCAAAGGCAGTCTGACCAAACACAGGTGTATGAAGTTGACCTCTCCATTGGCATGTGCACGTGTGTGAAAGGACGAAATGGGGCCATCTGTAAACATCAGATTGCATGTGCAGACTATGGCATGACAGCAGTGTCCCAAATCTTTGTATTGACCAGCAGTAGTCAGCAGTGGTTGGCAACCTTAGCCGTTGGCACAGAAAAAGCCGCTAAGGAGAGTTTCTTTAAAGGTTTGACTGAGGTAGAAGAAAGTGAAAATGAAAGCAATGGAGGAAATGGGACAGATGTAAAGATGGAAACAGATTCAAGGATGGAAACCGATGCAAGAGAGTCTAGAAATATTGCTGAAGACACTGTTGACCTAACTGCTGAATCAAAAGTAGTAGCAGAGGAGCTAATTGAAACAACTGCTATGTATGGAAATTTAGAAACTCGAGTGGCCCTGCAAAGATTCCTTCAGAAAATAGGTTCAGTTAAAATTGCAAATCAGCTGAACACCTTGCTGAACTGTGCAGGCTTATCGGTGAAGTATGGTGGAGCTGGTCGTGGGAAGATTCCTTGCCAACCAACTTCCATAGCAAGAACGTCCCCAGGAATGCCAAGAGGAGCAGCCCCCCTCAGTAAAGGACGTCGACCATCAGCAGCTCTGTCATCGAAGCCAAAGTGTCCCCGCAACCTTGCTCATAATGTAGAGTGCAACGTTGCAAATGCAAAGTCGCATGGCAGCAGTCATTGAACCAGAGGGCAGCTGAAGCAGGTTGCTGCTATAATGTTCACATAATATAGTGTTTTGTGCCAGTCTGTGATATTGCTTTCTTGTACTTTCCAAAACATCCACAACAACACCACAACACTTTTGAACTTCCTCATTCGTCTGTCTCTCCATGTAACTCCACATGCTCTTCTCAGGTAACTTTATTCCCACTGATCTCACTCTCGATTTGTGTCCCTCTAGCAAGGTCCAAGCTTCACTTCCATACATTAGAGTGGGATTCAGAGTACTATCATGCAATGACTTCTTCACTTACATGCTCACTCCCTATTCCTTGTCACTGCCCTCAGTGTGCCTTGCAACCCTCTTTTTCTGCTGCACGCTTTCTCGCACTTCATTCTCTAAACTTCGATCTTTGTTCATCACACTACTGAAGATTCTCAGATTCTCCATTTCCTGACCATTCAACCTCACTAGGCATTTTGTGGCATCGCGCCTTTCAAAAACAATAACTTTACTCTTTGTTACGTTCACTTTCAATTTTCTTCTTTTCACAAACACTTCCTAACTCATTCACAGAACCCTGCAGCTCCCATTCATTTTCTCTTAAAACTGTGTCATCAGCAAACAACAGTACAGGCAGTTTCCACACTGCCCTCCCGCACTAGGGACATTCCAATATCCACTGCTCTACCATATATTTCTTTTATCACACTATCCATGTATATGCTGAACAACCACGGAGACATGACACACCCCTACCTCAGTCCAACACTCAGATAAAAGGACTTGCTCAGTTGATTTTCCACCGCACTGCCGCCCTAGCACCCTGATACATACTCTTAACAGCATTCAGCAATTTCCCATCTACTTCATATATTCTTAGCTCCTTCCACATTCCTTGTCTGCTGTCTACTCTGTCATATGCTTTCTCCGGGTCCATGAAGGTTGCATACAACTTCTTTCCCCTCTCAAAATATTTTATTATGCACCTAACTGAGAGTATATGGTCAGCACACCCCCTCCCCTTTCTGAAGCCTCCCTGTTCTTCTGCTAATCCCTCGGTTATCTCCCTGAGATAGGCCATTACCCCATCCCCTGTACACTCCCGTATCAGACCTTCTCATTCATCATCCACACATACATAATCAATCATTGCCTTACGTTCAGTCATCTCATCTCCCATTCATCTTATACTTCTCCATGTATACTGATGGATCAGCCTGTGCCTGAAAAGGGTATTGGTGATCACCTAGCCCTTCCCAGCACACACTTCCATCAAGGCTCTACCATTCCCATCCATTTCAGTGGGTATACCCCACTGGCTAACCACTATCTATTCTTGCATTCCCCACTTAACCATTCATATCACCAATCAAAAACACTGTCATTTTTATCAGACCTGTCCAGTTATGCTTCTGCATTCTCCCAGAACTCAGCTTTCACTCTAAACATTTACTTAAATATTATTTTATAGCAGTTTGTTTCGGATTTCAATAAATTTATAAAAAATTGAAAATAAACATTCATTTAAATATTATTTTACTGCAGTTTGTTTCTTTTAGATTTCACTACTGTAGAAATTTCAGTCTTAGCTCAGTATTAAGTACACTACTCTAGCCCCCCAAAAGCTGTACTGTACAGTACCGTAGTATACTTGTATAAAAATTGTGGTTTTTGCTGATCTTAAATTTTACCACAAGTCCACTCTAGCTTTAAGAAGGTATTCTGTACAGTACTGTAATAATAACTGCCATATGCTTAAACAAAATGTGGACGATATAATTTTGACAACACAAATTTCTTTGCATAATTTCAGGGTTACATTTTGCTCTTGACAACTATGAGCTGGTATATACATTGTGTTCTACCCATGCTATTGTTAGCTCTGGCTGTAATTAATACCGTACGGTATCTATTATCAATCCATAATCTTATGTTGAAAACGAGGTGTGAATTGAAGTGTCATCCATATTTTGTTAAAGCATATGGCAATAACTAATAAATTTATGCATAAATTCCAGTCTAGCTCAGCTCAGTAATAAGTCTAGTCTAGCTGCCAAAAAGATATTCGGTACTGTTATAATAGCTAAGAAAAATAAATACTCAATGAAATAATCACTTTTTATTCCATTGTACACAATGAATGACAAGTAAAAACCAGGTAAGGTAAAGAGATCTTGAAGGCAAAAGGTAATCAAACAGCATCCACCTTACAAAGGCCTTTTTTGACGTTGTGTTATTTTACGAGTACAACAGCTTGTACAGTACCTTGAAAAGCAGCCTTACACAGCTTAGTTACTGATAGGATGAGCTTAGTAAGTTACTACTATATACTGGCATAGTAGGCTAATTTTGATCACCAAACAAAACAGCCCTATAGGTTTACTTGAGGACACAGTATTAATAAGCTCTCTCTAAATAATTTAATGAATGGAGCTTATACTGTAGCATAGAAACAATCACTTTATTCCACTGATGAACACAATGAATGACAAGTAAAAATTGGGTAAGGTAAGGAGATTTGGGGGACAAAAGGTAATCAAACAGTAACCACCATTTAAAGGTAATTTTTGACGTGCTATTTTACAACAGCTTGTACAGTACCTTGAAAAACAACCTTACAAAGCTTAGTTACTGATAGGATGAGCTTAGAGAGTTACTATATTTGGCACAGTAGGCTAATTTTGATCACCAAAACAAAACTGCCCTATAGGTTTACTTGAGGACACATTAGCTCTCTCTAAATAATTTAATAAATGGAGCTTATACTGTATCCGTGTAAATAGCACACTATTTCAATTATGATTCATTTTCATGACCTAGTAATGGCCAGCATACTGCCTTCAATACAAAGGACAGTAATAAACCTTATTACCTAATATGGTATGTCCATAATACGTAGTGTAGGCCTATTTCTCTCTCTCTCTCTCTCTCTGTCACTCGAAAAGCTATAATTTTAAGGCTATTGTACTAATAATTATATCAAAATATAATTAAATTGGTGAAATTTGTCTCAAAATAGATGGATTGTTGTCTGTAGTTTGTATGCCACTTATAGGTCACATACCATCAGCTTTAACATCTTATATATTGTTTGATTCATCCCATCAGGTATCAACAATATTTTTATGTTATTAAACTGTTAATAATAACGTTTACAACTATACTATTTAGCCACATATGCGATCGAAATATATATTTTTAAAGTTAGTATCGACTTTGTGACTTTGTGAGCCACTGTGCAATATTACCAAATAGGACAAGTCAATAAAAGCTAAGGTATTTCATGATCCATCTCATCTGAAAATAACAAAGTTGTTAAATTAGTGTTCAACAATAATCCATACGTTTGACTAAAATAAATACATCATATAAGCCGTGAATTGCATAAATTCATAGTAAACTTTGAGACCGTAGCTGGCAATAATGTCTTTGACGTCATCGTTTAGCTCCTCGCGCTCTGATTGGTTCTAATTTCTCCCTATGTATATACCCTTCCAGAGTTGGGAAATATGCGTCCGGGGTACTTTTAAGGACTTAAGAGTCGTTCACAAGAGGCGAGTCGGCGACGATACTACAATGGACCTGCGCATCCGTCAACCAAGGAATTTTCGACCAAGGAGAGGCTTCCTCAACCAGTATGATGACGACGAGTTAAGGAAAAGATACCGTTTAGACAGGGAAGGCATTGTGTTTGTGACAGACTTGGTGAGAAATGAGATAACCAACCGCACACGTCGAAGTAACGCTGTCTCCCCGGAAATGAAAGTAGCATTGACTCTTCGTTATTTGGCGACTGGCAAAATGCAGCAGTGCAACGCAGATGATTTTGGCCTTTCACAACCAACAGTCAGCCGAGTGATCACACAGACACTTGAAGCACTAGTAACACCGGAGATAATAAGAAGATTTATTCGTTTCCCAACGGATGTTAGCGAGATTAGAAGAAGCCAAGCAGAGTTCCATGAGATTGCAGGATTTCCCGGCGTTGTGGGTGCAATTGACGGTACCCACGTCCGGATGGTGGCACCAAAGGAGTATGAAGAGGTGTACAGCTCCGGACAGATGAAACGGCTACACCCCATCCACCAGCGACTTGGTTTGGGTCTCAGTGGTTCTGGTAACAGTTGCAGGTGGAGGGAGGGGGGATGTGGGAGGGTGAGGAGGGGAGAAATGTGGGCGGAGTTCTATAGGGAGTAGTGTGGGAGGGTGAAGAAGCACCACAGTCTGGCTGGTGGGAGTGGGAGACGAATGGTTGGGTAGCGGAGACGAGAGTCTGCTGGAGGGTAAGACAGGTGAGTGTGATAAGATGAAAAGAAATGACAAAAAATGAATTATTATAATATCTGCTGCATATATTGCATTTTATCTACTAAATAAAAACACTGTCTATTATTCACCACCGTATTTGGGTATCCTACTCATTATTATTATTATCCTTTGGATATTAGGCAATAAATAAAGATATTGGACGGTCTTTCGGACCCGAACCAATTTTTTCATAACTTTTTTCTTCAGCTATTTCCGTATTCCTATTATCCCTCGTGCTTGAATTCTCCCTTTTTATCACTTTCTCCTACGCCCTACATTTTTTTTAGGCATAAGGCAGTTTAACTTTCTCTTTAAATAACCATATTTGTCAACAAATATTCCTTTCATTAATCTATTTAATTACCTGTTTTCATTCAATATGCATTTGTCTAATAATGGGTGTTACACCTTAATTGGCGCCGCTATTTGACGTTTTGAATAAATTTGGTCTAAATTTACGCATATATTGCAGTCTCTCTCAAGTAGGCTGGCAACCTCACACATCCTCCCCCCTGCTTTCTCCTTCTCTCGCTACCCGTTCCCTCCTTTCCTTTTGTAGTACTGTTTATCTATTCTTTCTCATATTTTTAACCTCATTCCTTCTTACAAACTTTTAGTGCCATAGGAATTTCTCCCTTATCACCTACAGTCCTACTACATGAAAGTGGAAAAAACTGCCATCGGGAAAAGAATAACTGGAAATTTATGGCGAAGGTTATTTAGAATGAAAGTGTTGGCAGATACGCATTCTTGACGTGATTATCGCAGCCACAGCATTTCGCTTTCATAAAACAGAAGGACTATAGGTTTCATGCATTACCTCCTTACGTCCAGCTTTTACTGTGCAGAACGCCATGTATAACACATTAAGGACCACAAGGACAGTACTGGTAGTCATCGTGATTCTCATGAATCTCTCCATAGGCTATTGAAAACAGTGCTTTATGCTCAACTTCAGAATTATGTTCTCATCATGGCAATGATAGGCAAAGATAAAAAAAAAAACAATATATACAACCAAATTATCATTTATTATACAACAAAGCTCAAACTGCCTCCGTGCTGCAGTCTCAAGGGTGTAACCAGCTCACACAATCACATGTAACCTGAAGAAATTAAAATCATGATCCTATATATATATATATATATATATATATATATATATATATATATATATATATATATATATATATATATATATAATAATAACCATGAAGAACAGTGTTTGATCTAAAATTTATTGTGTTGGGTAAAGCAGAGGACACTAACTAGCATGGCAACCTACCACACGGAAACCACCATGTTGCACTACACTCCACAGAAACCGATGCACAGACCATGATATCAGCGAAAAGACTATGAGAAGAGTATTGCACGAAGCAGGGTTGCATCACAGGACCCTAGCAAACGTTATGTTGACAAGCCAGAGGATTTTTGGAAGTGTCACTGAAGGCGCAACTGCTGGAGAAGGAATAATACTCGATGAGTATTATTTATGAGGTTTTCGCTTGTATAAACTAAACTATTCAGTCATACATGACCATAAAAATATATCAATAATTACTGCAGGGGGACAACCAGTTTCGTTACAACGTCAGTCCATGCAGAGGAAATTACTTTGGGCATATAGGGTTACTCGATGTTAAATTTCATAAGTGTAGAGCCTGTATGATTATATATATATATATATATATATATATATATATATATATATATATATATAT
The DNA here is from genome assembly GCF_032717465.1 of Coenobita brevimanus. NCBI lineage: Eukaryota > Metazoa > Arthropoda > Malacostraca > Decapoda > Coenobitidae > Coenobita > Coenobita brevimanus. The sequence continues at coordinate 16,424,268 of NC_137064.1, read as the reverse complement.
ATATATATATATATATATAATGATCAGGTATTTAATTTTTTTCAGGTAGCACGGAGGCAGTTTGAGCTTTGTTGTATAATAAATGATAATTTGGTTCTATATATTGTTTTTATTATGTTTGCCTATCATTGCCATGATAACATAATTCTGAAGTTGAGCATAAAGCACTGTTTTCAATAGCCTATGGAGAGATTCATGAGAATCACGATGACTACCAGTACTGTCCTTGTGGTCCTTAATGTGTTATACATGGCGTTCTGCACAGTAATGCTGGACGTAAGGAGGTAATGCATGAAACCTATAGTCCTTCTGTTTTATGAAGGCGAAATGCTGTGGCTGCGATAATCACGTCAAGAATGCGTATCTGCCAACACTTTCATTCTAAATAACTAATATCGTAACCTTCGCCATAAATTTCCAGTTATTCTTTTCCCGATGGCAGTTTTTTCCACTTTCATGTAGTAGGACTGTAGGTGATAAGGGAGAAATTCCTATGGCACTAAAAGTTTGTAAGAAGGAATGAGGTTAATAATATGAGAAAGAATAGATAAACAGTACTACAAAAGGAAAGGAGGGAACGGGTAGCGAGAGAAGGAGAAAGCAGGGGGGAGGATGTGTGAGGTTGCCAGCCTACTTGAGAGAGACTGCAATATATGCGTAAATTTAGACCAAATTTATTCAAAACGTCAAATAGCGGCGCCAATTAAGGTGTAACACCCATTATTAGACAAATGCATATTGAAAGGAAACAGGTAATTAAATAGATTAATGAAAGGAATATTTGTTGACAAATATGGTTATTTAAAGAGAAAGTTAAACTGCCTTATGCCTAAAAAAAATGTAGGGCGTAGGAGAAAGTGATAAAAAGGGAGAATTCAAGCACGAGGGATAATAGGAATACGGAAATAGCTGAAGAAAAAAGTTATGAAAAAATTGGTTCGGGTCCGAAAGACCGTCCAATATCTTTATTTATTGCCTAATATCCAAAGGATAATAATAATAATGAGTAGGATACCCAAATACGGTGGTGAATAATAGACAGTGTTTTTATTTAGTAGATAAAATGCAATATATGCAGCAGATATTATAATAATTCATTTTTTGTCATTTCTTTTCATCTTATCACACTCACCTGTCTTACCCTCCAGCAGACTCTCGTCTCCGCTACCCAACCATTCGTCTCCCTCTCCCACCAGCCAGACTGTGGTGCTTCTTCACCCTCCCACACTACCCCCTATAGAACTCCGCCCACATTTCTCCCCTCCTCACCCTCCCACATCCCCCCTCCCTCCACCTGCAACTGTTACCAGAACCACTGAGACCCAAACCAAGTCGCTGGTGGATGGGGTGTAGCCGTTTCATCTGTCCGGAGCTGTACATAAACAGAAAAGGTTTTCACAGCATAAATGTTCAGAAATTGAGGTGTACATAAACAGAAAAGGTTTTCACAGCATAAATGTTCAGAAATTGAGGTGTACATAAACAGAAAAGGTTTTCACAGCATAAATGTTCAGAAATTGAGGTGGATATGCCGCATTATGGCCATCACTTTTCGCATCGCCAAAGATCAGCCGGCAGGAACCATATCCCGATCCTGGGTTGCCAGATACTTGAAGAGATCTGAAGACTTTGTCAAACGTAATTGGAATCGTGATCCATTTGACTGCGAGATGGACAGCCGGCCTGCTCAAGTGGCAGAAAGCTTGTCTCAGGAAAGCAAGGAAATCATCACCGAGTCGCTTGCTAGAGAGAAAAAAAGTATCCGCGGGCTTCAAAAGGAGATTGAACGGATTCGAGGGAAGAAAAAGAGTCTTGCAAGCATCCACAGGTTTCTTCACTCCATTGGTGCCAAGGCTTTTTATCAGGTTCCAGCGCCAAAACTGTCGCAGAAAAATGTGGAGGATCGCATGTGGTTTTGTGAGTTTTTGAGCGAGTGGACAACAGATGATTTCCTTTTCTTGGCTCCTTCAGATGAATTTTTTATTTATGAGGTTCGTCGTCCCAACTTTCAGAACGACAGAATTTGGGCTCTTAACACTGATGACATTCCGCAAGAACTGAAGATTCGAGAGAGATCAAAATCTGAACGATGTGTTGGTATCTTTTTGATGTTCACGGCGAAAAGGTTGATGTGGGTCGTCAAAGAACAAGGACAATCATGGAATGGAAGATACTTCCGAGACATTGTGTTGACTCAACATGTCATTCCATTCCTAAAAAGCTCAGAAAATGTCCTTAGCATCAAGGAAACCACATTTCTGCACGATCGAGCTCCGTGCATGAGTGCTCTGGCAACGCAAAATCTTCTGAAGGCAAAGTTGATTTTTTTGGAAATGATGAGTGGCCCGGAGCATCGCCTGACCTCAACGCCTGTGAACATTTGGGCGCAATACTTAAGGACAGGGTTGAACAACGTCTGCAGAACGCCGGGGAAGACCTCCTGCTTACTGTGGCCAATGTCCTCGAAGAAATGGAGTTCGACCGCGAGTTGTTTGTGTCACTCCTGGAATCTTACCCGGCACGATTGGAAGCAGTTCGAGCGGCGGCCGGTGGGCACACCAAATATTGATATAAATTCTTACAAGTGTGCACATGTGTTGGCAATTAATACAGCTATTCTGTCATATATTTGTTTCCTTTCTACCTTTTTTAATTTAAGCTGGGCAGGGGGGGGGGGCTAAGGTGTTGGAACACCCTGTAGTACCCCATGGATGTCATCTCGTGGGGGACAGTGGCTATCCAGTCAAACGCTGGTTAATGACACCATACCTAAGACCTCAAGGTGCACATCATGTAGCCTATAACAGGTAATTATTTGCAGTAGCTGTATTATTATTTTTGTGTACTCCAGTAGGCTTTGCCTTTGGCACCTAACTCTGTAATGATGTGACTTATGGCTGGGAATGTTTTAAAACAAATCTTTGGGTAAGAATGTCAGATAATTCTCAGTATTTTGAAATTGTTTTATTTATTCATTTTCTGGCCTTGGGCTGAGTTTATTAGTAGAGTACTGTATATATGCAGGAGACAGTCGCCAATTTGATTATTTTTTTACCCATGCACAAGAAATTTTGATGCAATGTTGAATGAATAGCAGTCCATGATGGATAAATTTATTAGTCTCATACTGTAAATTTTTTCAAATGAATTTCTGTGTGGAACTTCACATTATAACCTAATAAAATGCTAACCATAAACCTTTTAGGACAGTGGAACACAATATTTTCCATTTTTTATAATTTTTCTCATTGCCTTAGTCATTCATGGAATTCTGAGTATTTTTAAAGTGCATTTTCAAGTTCTGCTATGCTTTATGTCTTTTAAGAATGGTGCAAAGCATTTAAAAAGCAGTGCTTGTTCATTTTTAAGAGGAGGTCCGGTTGCATTTTAGATTACCATATCTAGGTATTTCATCCTCACCTCAACCAAGTTAACATTACCCAACTTAAAAATGGGAAGATACCATACTGGTATAGTTATGAACACAAACTTGAAAAGGATATTCAAGGTGTCAAACTGCAGCTCAGGGCTCAGTACTGTACTATATACAGTATAGTCCTAAGCTCATCAATAGCAATAAAGGACTAGTCCTCAAAGCAGTACTACCTATATGTATATATAATTAGTTTGCAAAACAAACACTGAAATATGCCCTGTTTTGTTTTTTTCAAGGGCACATAAGCAAACTAGAAGTGTGGTGGAGAGGCATTGGGCAGTTGAAGCGTAGATTCCATGTCCTCCATGGAGAAATACGCCTCAGCCCTGAGAAGACTACACTTGTTATTATGGCATGTGGAATCCTCTTCAATATCTGCAAGCAGAGGAATATCCCATTTGATGAGGAAGACAATCTTCAGGAGCAGGACAACAATGAGATGTTCCAACCTGGCGAAGGGGTACCTGTTGAAGATGGACGACATGTACGGGATATGATTGCCATCAGCCATTTTAGTTAAGCTTGTTCAACCCCAGGAACAGAAAATCACCCTGCTCCGTACACAAATTTTCTCCACCTCACTCTTCCCTTCCTCTCTCCATTTCTTCTTTGGTCCTCATGTCTCTTAGTTAATGCCTTCTCTTTGTAATTCTGTCATCACTCATCTTCATATGACCACACCACTTGATTAAGTCTGCCTGCTTATTGTAGTAAATTACTTGTAATCACACTTCCTCTTTACCTCATTAGTGTTACTTTGATTATTCACATTTATCATTCACATTGTTAAGTTTGCCAAGTTTCAAACACAGCTGGTACACTTGATGATCATTTGGAATCCTTCCTAAGAATACTTCTGTGATTCCACTTGAACAGTAATATCTCATCAATTATTGTGTAACCTTTTCATTAATAAATTTAGAACTTTCTGAAGTGTTTTTCCACCCATAATTTACCCATTAGGATAGCGATGCATTGAGTAATGGGGTCATGTACATACTTGAAACATTACTAGGGGTGTAAATGGGAATTAGGAAAACAAAACTTAATTTTTTCTGGTTAGTGATGTGAATGGGATGTCAGGAAATGAGCTTGTTGATTTTCAACTCACAGGTGAAGCATCAAGATGCACACATATACAGTAATTGGTCTACGAGGAAAAAGAGACGGATTATAAGGAGTCGTACTGAGCATGTTATTATGTACAATGTTGCTTGTCATGAATATAAGGGTGGTTCTTGAAAGATGTGGGAAAATGTCAAGGAATGTGATAATGGAAGCATAGTAACCAGTAACACTAGAGCCAATACTTTCACCTTGTGATATTGTCATCGGTTTTCTCCATCTCGCCACACCACTTGATTACCGTATATCTTGGCCTGCTGTTTCAATTACCTGTTCCCACACTTCCTCCTCACCTCACTAATTTGAATGTGATTATCACTTATTGTAAAGCTCACCATGTTTCAGTCACTATTAATACACTTACCGGTATTGATCTGGAAAACAACATTTTGGCAGTGATTGTTACAGGATCATGTATCTGCTGGATACAATACTTTGGGTATAAATGGGTATTCAGAAAACACAATTGAGGACCTTTTTATCAGTTTATTGATTGTGTTTGGTGATGTCCAGAGAAGTGATTGCACTGTATTTTGACTAGAATCTCGTTCTAAGTTTTTCCTGACTTAGAGCTAGCCTACCTCATCTCACCATGGCCTGGGAAAAGTGTGGATGCTGATAATGATAATAATTAGTCCATCCATCATCTAATCCTACACTGCCCCATGAGGAACACAGTAGCCTGGGGCTAGGCAAGTTGGTCCTGGCATTTAAGATGAGAATGACCAGCCTTACTCATCCCTGAGTGGCATTACATGAGCAATAAACCCAGTCAGTGTTGAGTCACCAACAGGCAGAAGGAAGAGGAAAGAAAGAAGGACAAAAAGACAAAAGAGGGAGTGTAAATTCACCAATAGGCAGATGGACGTGGAAAGAACGAAGTAAAGAAAGACAGAAGAGGAGGGAAGGAATGGAGGAAGGAGAGGAAAGGGCAGACACCCGAGAATAGCACTACATCAAGTGAGTGGATGGTGGGTGCTTGCTATATAAAGTTAATAAAAATTCCTTAAGGTTAATGTCTGCCTCAGCCACTCTCTTGGACGCCCTCTCTGCCTCCAGCTGGGCTTCATAAGCTCGTTGCTTAGCTTCATAGGCGCCTGCGATCTTCTTTTCCCTTATGCATTTAGCCCTTAGAAGCTCGAGCTCCAGTCTACGCACCTCCTCCTCATACTCTTCCTTCCCCAGTCTCGTACAATTAGAGGACGGAAGTGCATGAGCTGAAAGGAGAGACGACATAGGTGATCCTGTAGCCCGAGGCTCCTGCTGAAGTGAAGGCAGTAGAACTGGTGAAACACTTCTGTCAGGGACATCATTTGGAGCCCGGAAAGTTATTGTGGTAATGTTGTTGGATCCCCGTCATCAAAGTTCCTTCCACTGGCTCTGACGATGATGTACTGGTAGAAGCATTTTGACTGAAACCCAAAGAATAACCATGAAAACTGTATCTAACAAATAAATACATTATCTTCATTAAGGCCGGTTCACACAAGCTAAATCGCGGCCTTTTTTCTCGCTGATTTGCGGGGGGAAAATGCCGATTTTCGGCAATTTTACCGGAAAGGTGTTCACACGTGCGGGGACTGAGTGGCAGGAACGCGGCAACAGTGTTTACAAACAAAGATGGACCGCCGTACTCGTACCAGGTGTGCAGCCCTTGCACTTGCACTTTCTCTACTTCAAGATGAGCTGTCACGCATCTGGACTCGTCCGTGGCTGTCTAGGAGAAAAGAAGAGAGTGTGTATTACAGGCTGATGAGGGAGCTTAGCTTGGAGGATCCCCAAACTTTAAATGAGTGGACCCGTCTTAACAAGACCCAGTACCACCACTTGCTGGGGCTTGTGACACCCTTCATTGAAAAACAAAATACGCAGATGAGGGAAACTGTGATTGCTGGAGAACGGCAGGCATAATGGATAAACTTGTGTTGGCCACGCGTGATGAAGTCGAAATGGTGGTACTGTAAATGCACAAAAATGTCGAATTCGTCTTCGTTCCCAGAGCTTTACCTTGTTCGGTGCTTCCATTTTAATCGGCCCGGCAACTTTCTCCCGATTCCGGCGAAAAAAGACCGACATGTCGGTCTCTCCATACCGGCGAAAAAAGTTGCCGGAATTTCTACCGGGAAGCAAATTCCGGCAAAAAACTGCCGCGATTTTGCTCGTGTGAACCGGCCTTTAGATACATTAGATTATCATATTAACTGGGTAGGCTTAGAACACACCTATATTCTGTACCATCATATGATATCATTTTACATATAATCCTCTCTCATTCTCAGTGTTCTACTGCAATTTATGTCAGGGTGGTTAACTTTTTTCTTACACCAGTTGTTTCACTTCATTCTAACACATGTTGCCCCTTTTCCTTTGTCCTCATCCAACCTTCCACAACACACTTGAATGATTCTTCAGTGCTCCTAGTTTAAGTGCCCATGAACTTAGAGCATTTCCCCTAATTTGTGGTACTGCTTAGCATATGTTAAATGACAAAACAACACACACCTCATCATATCAAACGATGAATCCCTGACAGGGGGCAGGCTGACCCCTGATAATGATTTATTTCCTATGCCTAGGATTTCCATCACTGCCTCTGCAACAGCACTGAGGGGGGGAGGAGCAGGACCACCAACTGAAAAAATGTATAATATGACAATCAGCCACACACACACACACAAAGTTTATATATAAGTAAGAGAGGGGGTCTTATTGATGAAAAGTTTTAATATGAATACTGTAGGTCTGCAGAGGCAGAAATGTAGGTTATGTTTGGGTATTACAAAACCTTGGCTATGAACTATCTTGGAAACAGAAGAGGCTGGAAAGGGATGACTAAGTTGTAAGGGAGAGGAAATGAAGCTGCCTCATTTGGGCCAGTTCTTCAGTTCTTGCCAATATGTCTCAGATAAGTTAGGTAATCAATAACAACCAAGCAAAATAGTCATAAAATTTTTATATTATCTAACATGCCATAGCATACAAAAAAAAAAAAAAAAAAATCTTACCAGTCTTGCAGGATAGTGTTCTAAAATTTTGGATCTCATCCCTCCCTTTCTTTTTCAATTGCCACCATTTTTTTTGCACTGCTGTTTTATCAAGCGGTGCACGGCCTGGGAAGGTTGCATTTAATGTGTCTGCAATAGACATCCAGGTTCTGGTAATCCTCTGGGCCGTGACCTCATTGCTGAACCTGTTAGCAAAGAATGAAACAGGGTAAATTGATTGAAACAATTTTCATCGATAAAGATTATAGTAAATGCATAATGATGGCCAAATTCTGATAAAGCTAGCTTGGAAAATGGGGAAATCAGTATCCAACATATACCACTTTGACAGTAAAGTAAGACAAATTGCTCAAAATATTGAACTACATAAGAAAAGCCTACTTAAACCTACTTTTGAAAAAAAAAAGGGGGGGGGACTTTTATTATGACACCAAACTGTGATAAATTTTTTTTTTTTTTTTTTTTTCTTAACCTAAAATCCGATATACTGTACAGTAAATACTTTTACTTCATATTCAACACCATCCATCTCTATGGCTGTAATACCAAGTATGATTGTTAATACTATGCTGTGCATGGATTAAAATTCACAGTATGCACCACAATATTATTTGAACATGTGTGATTACACTCTCCATGTATCCAACTTCACAATGATCTCTCTGGCAAGGCAGGCCTGTATTTGTATTAGTGGTTAACTACACTACCGGTATTACACTCTGTGGAACCAAATTCACAACCATCCATATGTCAAGCCTAGGGTCATAACTGTAAAATGGGCCTAATTTTACAATCTCCTTAAATCCAAATCCACAGCCAGCTCTGACTTCATTTGTAAAGCTTGTTAATTTTACTTTCTCCATGGAGACAGTTACAGGCAACTCAGGACCTATGCACTGTGGCTCACATTGTGTAGTTTTCTTTGAGAAACTTCAGAAATCTTGAGAAATATCTCAAACACCAATATCATTACAACTACATCACAAAATATGACAACGTACCTTTTACTCTCGACCACACGTTTATTCTGCTCCACTAGATGAAGCAGAAACAGTTCCATTTCGGAGGTCCAGTTGGCACCCCTCCTGAACTTGGGTGTCTTTGGACTCTCTTCGCGCCATTTCTTGATTATGCTCGGTGTTAGGTGTGAGGGACTCCATTATGATTCACCACACACCGATCCTATTGCTGTGATCTCACGCGAAGAAAGAGTCTTTGGAATTGGCGGTGTGTTGTTGTTGTTCGTTTTGTTTTCGGCCGTGGACAAAAAAATAAATACTTTGGAAAATTTGTAATATGTTGTATTAAATTGCAGTTATAATCAAACTCTTATTATGTTTTCGATAACAGTTTATTTTTCTATTGTATAACCATGCCAAAAACAACCCCAACACATAGTGTTTATAAAAATAGCGTTCGTTTCCATGCTATCGTTAGCGTTCCTACACCGATCGCAAGATAGGAGGGTTTCACCCTTGGGAGGCGTTCGCAAGACTATGATAAATAACTCCTAGGAACGCCTCACAGTAATGAAATGTTTTGGAGCTTGGGAACGGATTCTTGTGAAAGGGGAAGGCCACTATGATAAATACCGCCCCAGGCTGGCAGGTGCACTAGGGGCCGGATGCTCAAAACTGGTCATATCTCAGTCCCGCCGTCGGTGGTCGCTCCTCTAGTCCCGTCTTAAGTTATTCCCACCTTATGACTGACCACCTCCACCAATGTTCAAACGAGAAGCGGTCAGTCGTAGGGTGGGTATAAGTGTTAGTCCCATCAAGCGGGAGAGGGCAGGCAGTTCGCCAGCTGATCTGATGGCAACCAATGAGAATCAGTGTAAAAAAAAGGCACCCAATGAGAATCAAGGAGGTTGTTTCTAAACAGACAACTCGTGCATGCTGGCAACAACAAATATCACCGCCACAGTCTAGATACTCGTCACACGCCTCTCTGTCTGCTAATACTAACCTACTTCACAATGGAAGGTGATCCTAAAGCCAAGAGACCTCGGCGCCCAAACTTTACTGATGCAGAGCTGCTGGCTATGGCAACAAGTGTTGCAGAGAAGCAAGTCTTTATATTGGGAAAATTTTAATTTGACGTGCCTCAACAGGAGTCAGGATGAAGGCGGCAGCTTGGCAGTATGTTACTGATGCTGTCAATGCTGTCAGTCGAATTCAACGTGATGTTTCGGACGTAAAAACTAAATTCAAGCACTCAGTTTAGTCAATAAACTGGAATCTTTTTCCTTAAGACCTGTTTTGCAATGTTTTTCTTTTCTAACTTATAATCTTTGACATTTTATATTTGTTAATAACCATTAGGCCCATCCAACAAAGTTTTAGCCCCAATCTAACCTAATCTACCTAAATTAACTAACCTAACCTAAACCCCAAACCTGCTTGGAGGTTGTCAAGCCAAGGCCTCATGATTACGGTGATAAGTTGTTTTTAGGTCAGTGGGGTCCAGTTAAGTAATGTTAGGTTAGGTTTTAAGCTAAGTGCAAAGTGGTGGTGGGTTTTCGTTAATATCTCAAAGACTATTATTTTGCCATGGATGAAGTAGAATGATTTGATGCAGACATCAAGATGTACCTATAGAGCTATATCAAATTCATTACCATGAGGCAGGTGCACTTGTAAACATTTACCCTATCCTTACCTAAAGACCCTAACCTATCACTTCACAGCCCATACTGGTCATAATAAAATTGTGAGCTAATGAAAGGTCCCTAAAGGAAAAAAAAAAAAAAAGGTAAATTAACAGTTCAGGACACCTCTGGAATTCAATATGCATACTCCAGAGAATGGAGGTTAAAATGTGAAATTCCAGTAGTGTCCTAAACTGTAATATACCGGAAAAAATACCAAATCTGCCCACATCTATATTAGAACGAGGGTTTGTAGAAGAAAAGCAGTTCACATGCCACACCTAATGAAAATATATGAGTAGCCTACATTTTATAGCAAGTATGTGGCATCATAGGGAGGCTTTCACAGTCTCATGAGATAAAATTATGCTGCACATCTACAATTCATAAGAGGCCTCAATAGCGAGTCACTTAAAACTCGATAACCAAGCACAAATCATGCATGAGAGAGTTCCCTGGGATCCTTGCCATAATAAAATACCGCTTTATGCTTGTATGTATTACAAACACCTTAACTAATGTTTTGAGGGGTAGATAACGCTGATGAGAGGCTCGAAGCTTCCTTACGACCGTGCTGAATGAGCTTTAGGACTGCTTGGTACCAGTCGTAAATTTTGAAGGAGTTCCGACCAGAGATAGTCCCGCTGACGTCACAACATGGCGCCCAAACTGTTTTGAACATCGCAGACGGCAGCCATTGTGAACACAGGTGATGACTTAGTCCCGCGCTGGCGAGCAACGACCGGGACTAAAGTTTTGAGCATCCGTAAAATGCCCGCCAAGACCGCCACAGGACCTCCCACCTCACCACCCCCCACACCACCGCCGAGCCGCCACCCCACCACCACCCCAGGAGGACACACAGGTGAGGCTAGTGACCTCGGGCAAGAGGGTCATCGGGACATCCCGGCCCTGAGCCCCTATTCCTCGCAAGTGCCCCAACCCCAGGCGTTCAGACAACCTGAACTACTGTGCGGGCGGGGTAGTGACCGTCAGACCAGGGGTGGGACTGAAAAGAGGTCAGTCCCAAGTAACACCCTCTTGACGGTCTTGCTACACCCTCTAGGGCAGGAAGAGGCCCAAGGGCAGGAAGAGGCCCAAGGCTACGGCCTTAAAAGAGAAATAGACACAGGCTACAGCCTGACAAAGTGTGTAAAGGGGAAGGTGACCCCAGGCTCCGGCCTTAACACGCTGAGGAGAGAGAGTTGCCTGTGTGCATCCCTCTCCAGTTGTACTTTGGCTACGGCCAGAATACGGTCCAGGGTAGAGAGACCCTGCTACCGTACGTGTAGCGCTACCCAATTACGGAAGTGGCGACTCGGGGCCGGCCTCTCGCCGGAGCAGACGGGTGATCCCGTTTCTCCGTTAGTCGATTCCCATACGGGCAGACACTCAGTTACGACTGGGGCACGTACCAGGGTGGAGAATTCCCTGATGGTAGGATCTGTCCGTATTGGAGAGAGTGCGGCCCTCGTGCCCCTCACTCCGGCTTGTTCCCTACTGCGGGAGGAACACCACGCTGACGGCCGCTTGCCTCGGCGAAAGGGCGACCCCGATCACCCTACTGGTGTCCCTCGCACGCCGGACAAGTTCACGGCACCAGCCAAAGTCCATACTAGGGGAAGTGGAGCCCCACCTCAGCCCAATGAACACACTCAGGGAACCACGAAGAGCGTGAGTCTCCCTCAAGCCTCTTTCCCTCCGGGGAGCCCTTCGTCGCCATCCAGGCTTCTTGGCCAAGCGGAGGCATTAGAGTGGTGGCAAGGCCCGATTGCGGAGTTACCGTCCACACCCGGACGCTCCTTAGCACTGTTGGAGCCCTACAGGAGTCGCTGCCGCAGCCCAGCCCTGACGGCGCCTCTCCCCCTGAGCACATGCAGACTCCGGACGCCCAGGCCTCCCACCACGGTCCCCGACGACGGCGACCAAGGCTCTCTCACGCCCCGGCAGAAGAAGAAGCAGGCCCGAATCCTCCGCCTGTTCGGTCCTAGTCCCGAGGGCCCCCGATCAGGTCGAGGCCCCCAGACTACGAGGCCTCCCTGCACCCCACCAGCGCGGCCCTAGGAAGGAGCCGCCCCTCAGGTCGAGGCCCTAAACAAGGGAGCCTCCCTGACAGTAAGTACTAGTGACCCAACTACCCAAGAAACATGGGTAGAACAGTGATAGTGACAGTGACCCCTAATACAGTGACAGTGATCCAATGCACAGTGGCAGTGACAAATAAAAGTTATGTTAAACAGTGATATCAGAGTAAGTCGTGCTTGAACATTAAACAGTTCAGTTCCCCCTCTCAGAAAGGAAGCGGGGAGTTTTCTGTGGAGTCGAAGGTAGGTGTGTGAGTGAGCCGAAAGGCTAGTGAAGTGCTCCCCTGCGACTAGGTGACGGTGTCGGATGTCGCCACACGCACCCTACCTTTATTATAGTATCATATCCCCCACAGACTCCCGATCACAGTGAATATAAGTGAAACTCCCCCGTTTATTATTATCCACCAGTGACACGACAAATGTTCTCGATTGACCATCGCAGTGAAGTGATATCTCTCCTCAATAACAGTAACCCATATCCCTGACTGCCCTGCGCCCTGTGCAAAAGTAGATTGGATCCAATTATAAGTGTATTATTGTATCTCTGTGTTATTGTGTACCAAATATTGTGTATGTAGCACTGTAAGGGATAGAATTTAAGCAATAGATGTGATTCGGTGTACTGTCTCTTTTTATGCCCTGTTCCTTTGTTAGTGCATTACATCCGGTCTAGCCAAAGGACCCCGTCCCAGTGCTCGTGTTTTTACGACGAGAAGTCGCCCTAAAAACACAGCATTACACTGGTGGCAAGCGGTGGTCCTAGATCCGAGTAACGCACGGAGGAACGCGAAAGGGAACTTACAATGGCAGCTAAACCGCACATCCAATTGCCGAGGTTCAACCCGGACCAGTGTGACATAAACATAGATTTGGACATGGTCAAACCCCTCCTAGACATAGGGTTTGACTCTGACAGAGAAAAGATCGCTGTCACTCTACCTAACTTGGGTAAAATAATCACTAGTGTCGCACCAAAAGTCGTCCCAGAACTGTCATGGGACCAATTCTCACAAATAGTGAGACAGGCTTTCACGCCATCCATAGGCCGAGTTGTCGCTCTTTCTCAACTCGACGCCCTCACCTACGACGGGAACCTGGATGACACATTCACCTGGGCTAGGCGCCTCGTCAGCGCCGCCTATCCCGAGGCACCACCCAATGCCCGGGATATCCATACATTCAACGCACTGTTAAGAATCCTCCCCAGCGTAGTCAGGGAGCATTTCTCAATCTACGACCCCTCAGGGGACATGGAAAATGACCTACAACTCGTCCGACGTCTGCTTGCCGCCCGCCCCACACCACAGCCACTCCACGTGGTGACACGTTTTCCTACAAGGCAACAACCCCCTTCCAAACCTAAACTGCCGCCACATCAGCCAGCTACTGAGCCGCCCACAGTCCCTAGAGCTTACCCCCAAAAGAAGCGCTCAAACCCGAGGGAATAAGGAAACCTCATCACCATTAACCCCTGGGAATACACGGCTTGCAGCCGCACCTGCCCTCTACACGACATTAGGGAACAGCTCAAAGCTAGCAGGCGCAGAGGTTTTCCACAAGGGCGCAAGAAAGTATCCTCCTTAGATGACGATGCCCAGGAAGATGACACACCAACGCACACCCTCTCGGGAACAGACGACGACGACCAAGAGGACACCACTCCACAGCAAATGGATTTTTAGGCCCGCCCCCGCACCTCCCCACGGTGGTGGGGCCAACTCACCCAACTACAGACCCCCTGTTTACGACAAAATCTGGCTAAACGGTGTCAAGGCACGTCTACTAGTGGATACGGGAGCAGCCAGATCGTGCCTCTACTCCCATTTCTACTCCCGCCACATGGGTGCATTCGGCCCCCTCTTCCCCACCTCAGCCAACCTTGTCGACGCAGGGGACGGCCCCCTGCCTATCCGTGGGGAAACTCGGGCCCTCCAAACCCACACCCATCAGCAAATATCCACTAGCCACCCATTTATCATATTCGACTCAACATGCAGTCAATACGATGGATATTTAGGGCTGGACCTCCTACAGAAATTACATGCCACCATTGACTGCCACCAACGCCGCCTCCACTTCCATCCAGCCCACCACAACCAACCAGCAGTGAGGACTAAGGAAGAAAAAAAACAACAACAACGAAGGCTCGCCAAAAACTCACACCCCCACACACTACCATCAGACACTCACCTGTCCCATACCACAGACACACCTACACCCTACCCAGCCCCTCACACCACTAGACTCCCATCCCCACCACCAACCACTCATCATCTACATCCCTCCCCATCTTTTCCAGCCACTGTCGCCTCCTCTATCACCATTCCACCACATCATGAAGCTTGGGTAAAACTTAACAAACCTTCCCATACCTCCGTCCTCTTCTCACCATCCATCCCCACCGGACCACTCTCCTCCTGTCTAGTAAGCCCTACCTTCCTTCCCCCACATGCCCAAGAAATCCGTGTCGCCAACCTCGCTACCACACCACTAACCTTACCAAGAGGACTCATCATCGGTGACACTGAAGAAGCCGAACCATGCCAAACACCGCCCCCAGACCCGCCCACCCTACCCACCCTACCATCACACCTATCCCCTGGCCAAACCAACAGCCTCCGACAACTCCTCCTGGATTTCCAAGATTTATTCTCCTCAGGCCTGACCGACCTTGGCCATACCACCTATCTCAGCCATGAGATACACACAACAGGACCTCCAATTCGCCAACCTCAGTCAAGAGGGTCATCAGGGCATCACGGTCCTAGGTCCCTATTCCCCGCAAGTGCCCCAACCCCAGGTGATCAGGGGAAGTGAACTACTGTGCGGGCGGAGCAGTGATCGACAGAATAGGGGTGGGACTGAACCAAATTCAGTCCCAGGTAACACCGTATTGACGGCTTTGTTACACCCTCTAGGGCAGGAGGTCCAAGGGCAAGAGGCCCAAGGCTACGGCCTAATAAAAAGTAAAAAGGGGAAAGTGACCCCAGGCTACGGCCTAATGGAAAGTGTGAAGGGGAAGGCGACCCCAGGCCCCGGCCTTAACACACTAGGGAGAGAGAGTTGCCCCAGTGCATCACTCTCTTGCTGTTCTCCCCTTCAGGAGCAACATCCCGTGGGCGGTCCCAAGCCGCAGTGTGAGGGCGACCCCGTTTGCCTGGCAGATGTTCCTGTTGGGGCCGATCGGCTCCCGGCTACAGCCAGAATACGGATCAGGGTAAAGAGCCCCTGCTACTGTACGTGTAGCACTTCCCTATTACGGAAGCAACACCCTGTGGACGGTCCCAAGCCGCAGCGTGTGGGTGACCCCGTTCGCCCGGCAGTTGTTTTTCATACGGGTAGACACTCGGCTCCGGCCGGGGCACGTACCAGGGTAGAGAATTCCCTGAAGGTAGACTCAATCCGTATTGGAGAGAGTGTGGCCTCTGTGCCCCTCACTCTGGCTTGTCTCCTACTACGGGAGCAACACCACGCTGGCGGTCCCAAGCCGCGGCGAAAGGGCGACCCCGATCACCCTATAGGTGTCCCCCGTACGCCGGGCAAGTTCACGGCTACAGCCAGAGTGTGTGATAGGGGAAAGAGACCCCGGGCTCCGGCCTCCAGACACACCCAAGAGGCCACGGGCAACGTGAGTCCTCCTCCAGCCTCTTTCCCTTCGGGGAGCCCTTCGTCACCATTCGGGAATATAGTCCTGGAGGAGACACTAGAGTGGTGGCAAGGCACGATATCGGGCTTACCGCCCACACCCGGGAGTTCCTTGTTCCTGCCCGAGCCCCGTAGGAGACGCTGCCGCAGTCCAGTCCTGATGGCGCCTCTCCCCCTTGGTGCCCGCAGTCCCAGGACGCCCAGGCTAGACTCTCCAACTCCCAACGAAGGTGATTCGGGCTCCCTCACTCCCCGGAGTCGGAAGAAGCAGGCCCGAATACTCCGGCTGTTTGGTCCCAGTCCCGAGGGCCACATATCAGGTCGAGGCCCCCAGACCAAAGGGTCTCCCTGCACCCCACCGGCGCGGCCCTAGTACGAAGGCCGCCTCCCAGGTCGAGGCCCCAGACGGGGGAGCCTCCCTGTACCCCACCTACGAGTGCAACGTAAAGTGACTATACCCAGGAAACAGGGAAAACAGTGACAGTGACTCCACAAGAAACCATAGTAAATAGTGGCCCAACAGAACTCAATGCTAACAGGGCAGAAAGTGAACTTTGTGAATTATCCTAGTCCCTCCCCATATAAAAGAACCAGGGAGTTTTCTATGAACATCGAGGTAAGGGCGCAGGCGAGTCAAAAGCTAAGTGTACGTGTCTCCGTGACAAGGTGACAGAGTCGAGTGTCGCTATCCGCACCCTACCTCTTTTATAGTAATATTCCCAAACCAGACTCCCAACCTTGTGTATTCCTAAAGTGAACAATCCCATTTATATACTGCCTCCAAGTGGCATATAAACCCTATTAAAGGAAACTCACAATCTCCCTGTGTGATTATTGTAGTGTGTATGATTACTCTGTAGAGCCAAGTGTTAACTCTGTATCTCTGTGTCCCTGTATCTTGAATATCATTCTATGTGTATTGTTACGAGTAGGATCTAGGTAATATATGTGTTAAGGTATACTGCCTGGTTTTTATTCCTGTTCCTTTGTTAGTGCTTTACTTCCGGTCTAGAAAGAGGACCCCGCTTCAGTAGCTAGTGTTTTTACGACGAGAAGTCGCCTTAAAAACACAGCATTACAGCCTCACATACTTCAGCAACTCCAGAGCCACAAGGCAGTCTGCTAGAGTTTGCCTTGCCGCAGGATCCATATCGAATGCTGGTCACAATCTAATTTCTACTTGTCGTCTGGAAACAAAACAGATGGCCTCCATGGCTGTTCACCCGAGTGTCCCAATAGGCTATTTATTTTGTCATGCAGCATATTCTGAGTCCCGACTTCTTGGGCACAGGTACGGTGCAACCTTGGGTTCTTTGTTCTCGGCCAGGTCAGTCACAGACAGGGAAGGAAAATCCAAACACAACTAGTCAAAAGGTTTCATTCATTCATTCATTCATTGCCAGACGCCATGTATCCCAAACGGGGTGGCCAACGGCTTAGAGTTAATTGTTTTACAGGGAGGGGCACTAATCCTCCACCAACCCCACTTGACACGTACATATTAACAAGAGACAGCTACACTTCCCCCCTCTGACTTCCTCATGGCTGACATTAAAATTTCTTCAGTTGATGTATTTTCTGCCATTACTGGCCTCAGTACTAACAAGGCATATGGGCCTGATGGGGTCCCTCCTGTTGTTCTCAAAAACTGTGCTTCTGTGCTTACACCCTGCCTAGGCAAACTATTTCGCCTTTGTCTGTCAACTTGTACCTTTCCTTCTTGCTGGAAGTTTGCTCTCATTCAGCCAGTCCCAAAGAAGGGTGACCACTCCCAACCCTCCAACTATCGTCCAATTGCTTTAACGTCCTGTATTTCAAAAGTTTTCGAGTCAATTCTTAATAGAAAAATTTTAAGGCATCTTTCCTATCACAACCTTCTTTCCGATCGTCAGTATGGGTTCCGTCAGGGACGCTCCACTGGCGATCTTCTCACCTACCTTTCAGACTCCTGGTCATCCTCCTTTCGGGACTTTGGCGAAAGCTTTGCCATTGCACTTGACATCTCAAAGGCTTTCGATCGAGTCTGGCATAAATCTTTAATTTCCAAACTGCCCTCCTACGGTTTCTATCCTTCTATCTGTGCCTTCATCGCTAGCTTCCTTTCTGGTCGTTCTATAGCTGCTGTCGTAGACGGCCATCGTTCTTCTCCTAGATCTATCAACAGTGGTGTTCCTCAGGGCTCTGTCCTATCACCAACTATCTTCCTTTTATTCATCAATGATCTTCTAAGCTGTACATCTAACCCTATCCACTCATACGCTGATGACTCCACCCTTCACCTTTCCATTCGGTTCCCGCAACGCCCATCTCAACAGTTACTTCAAGAAACAAGGGATGAGGCTATGGCACACCTAATGTCTGACTTGGCTCATATCTCTGACTGGGGTAAAAATAATATGGTTGTCTTTAATGCATCTAAGACTCAGTTCTTACACCTATCAACCCGACAAAATCTTCCACAGGTATACCCACTAATGTTTAATAATATTCAGATTAATCCTGCATCATCCTTGAACATGCTTGGGGTTTCATTTACTCGGGACTTATCTTGGAAAGATCATATTACATCTCTTGTAAAATCTGCTTCCAAGAGATTGGGTGTGCTAAGCCGACTCCGCTCTTTCTTTACCCCTGCACAATTGTTGACTCTATACAGGGGTTTTATCCGCCCCTGTGTGGAGTACAACTCTCATGTGTGGGGAGGCTCCCCACATACAGCTCTTCTCAATAGGGTGGAGTCAAAGGCTTTTCGTCTCATTAACTCTCCTCCTCTTACTGACTCCCTTCAACCTCTGTCTCTTCGTCGCACTGTTGCATCTTTATCTCTTTTCTATCGCTACTTTAATGGTCACTGCTCCTCTGAACTGTCTGCTTGCATTCCTCCACCTCTACGACGGGCGCGTAGCACCCGTCTGGCAGCAAACTCTCATCCCTTTTCTGTCCAACTCTCTAATGCAAGAGTTAACCGTTACTCCCAGTCTTTCATTTATGCAACAGGTCAGCTCTGGAACTGTCTCACTCTGTCTGTATTTCCTTCTGCCTATGATCTCCAGTCTTTCAAACGTAGTGTGTCCAGGCATCTCAAAATGATCGGATCTTGAATTTGGCTCTCTATTGTATTTTGTTTTTCTCTTGGAGGGAACTGTTACTGCGGGCTCATGCCTTTGGTTCCTTCTTCCTCGCATACAAAAAAAAAAAAAAAAAAAAAAACAATCTATGAGCAAAACTACGGAATATACAATAACCAAATAATCTCAGAAGGTTAGCTCTTACAATAAATCCTTCCACCTAGTTCAGCAGCTTCACCTTTACACAGTATTCTACCTTTCCTGACCTAGAGTAATTTCCACACAGTGTCACAGGTATGGTTCACAGAATACACCATTATCATTAGCTGTGAACATTCACAAGGGTCCTTGTGAATTCGCAAGCCTGTGAACTGTTCATAAATTTGTGAACGATCGTAAGAGTTATTTATCAAGCTTGTGAAGCGCTCCTAAAGCTGTGAACCGTTCACAACGGTGAGGGAACTGCCAGCCGTCCGGGGTACTTTTAAGGACTTAAGAGTCGTTCACAAGAGGCGAGTCGGCGACGATACTACAATGGACCTGCGCATCCGTCAACCAAGGAATTTTCGACCAAGGAGAGGCTTCCTCAACCAGTATGATGACGACGAGTTAAGGAAAAGATACCGTTTAGACAGGGAAGGCATTGTGTTTGTGACAGACTTGGTGAGAAATGAGATAACCAACCGCACACGTCGAAGTAACGCTGTCTCCCCGGAAATGAAAGTAGCATTGACTCTTCGTTATTTGGCGACTGGCAAAATGCAGCAGTGCAACGCAGATGATTTTGGCCTTTCACAACCAACAGTCAGCCGAGTGATCACACAGACACTTGAAGCACTAGTAACACCGGAGATAATAAGAAGATTTATTCGTTTCCCAACGGATGTTAGCGAGATTAGAAGAAGCCAAGCAGAGTTCCATGAGATTGCAGGATTTCCCGGCGTTGTGGGTGCAATTGACGGTACCCACGTCCGGATGGTGGCACCAAAGGAGTATGAAGAGGTGTACATAAACAGAAAAGGTTTTCACAGCATAAATGTTCAGGTTGTGTTTAATGTAAATTATGAACTAATAAATTTAGTGGCAAACTGGCCTGGCTCAACTCACGATTCAAGAATTTTAAGGAACAGTGGAATCTATCATGGTTTTGAGAACAATATAGTACCCCATGGATGTCATCTCGTGGGGGATAGTGGCTATCCAGTCAAACGCTGGTTAATGACACCATACCTAAGACCTCAAGGTGCACATCATGAAGCCTATAACAGGTAATTATTTGCAGTAGCTGTATTATTATTTTTGTGTACTCCAGTGGGCTTTGCCTTTGGCACCTAACTCTGTAATGATGTGACTTATGGCTGGGAATGTTTTAAAACAAATCTTTGGGTAAGAATGTCAGATAATTCTCAGTATTTTGAAATTGTTTTATTTATTCATTTTCTGGCCTTGGGCTGAGTTTATTAGTAGAGTACTGTATATATGCAGGAGACAGTCGCCAATTTGATTATTTTTTACCCATGCACAAGAAATTTTGATGCAATGTTGAATGAATAGCAGCCCATGATAGATAAATTTATTAGTCTCATACTGTAAACTTTTTCAAATGAATTTCTGTGTGGAACTTCACATTATAACCTAATAAAATGCTAACCATAAACCTTTTAGGACAGTGGAACACAATATTTTCCATTTTTTATAATTTTTCTCATTGCCTTAGTCATTCATGGAATTCTGAGTATTTTTAAAGTGCATTTTCAAGTTCTGCTATGCTTTATGTCTTTTAAGAATGGTGCAAAGCATTTAAAAAGCAGTGCTTGTTCATTTTTAAGAGGAGGTCCGGTTGCATTTTAGATTACCATATCTAGGTATTTCATCCTCACCTCAACCAAGTTAACATTACCCAACTTAAAATTGGGAAGATACCATACTGGTATAGTTATGAACACAAACTTGAAAAGGATATTCAAGGTGTCAAACTGCAGCTCAGGGCTCAGTACTGTACTATATACAGTATAGTCCTAAGCTCATCAATAGCAATAAAGGACTAGTCCTCAAAGCAGTACTACCTATATGTATATATAATTAGTTTGCAAAACAAACACTGAAATATGCCCTGTTTTGTTTTTTTCAAGGGCACATAAGCAAACTAGAAGTGTGGTGGAAAGAGGCATTGGGCAGTTGAAGCGTAGATTCCATGTCCTCCATGGAGAAATACGCCTCAGCCCTGAGAAGACTACACTTGTTATTATGGCATGTGGAATCCTCTTCAATATCTGCAAGCAGAGGAATATCCCATTTGATGAGGACGACAATCTTCAGGAGCAGGACAACAATGAGATGTTCCAACCTGGCGAAGGGGTACCTGTTGAAGATGGACGACATGTACGGGATATGATTGCCATCAGCCATTTTAGTTAAGCTTGTTCAACCCCAGGAACAGAAAATCACCCTGCTCCGTACACAAATTTTCTCCACCTCACTCTTGCCTTCCTCTCTCCATTTCTTCTTTGGTCCTCATGTCTCTTAGTTAATGCCTTCTCTTTGTAATTCTGTCATCACTCATCTTCATATGACCACACCACTTGATTATGTCTGCCTGCTTATTGTAGTAAATTACTTGTAATCACACTTCCTCTTTACCTCATTAGTGTTACTTTGATTATTCACATTTATCATTCACATTGTTAAGTTTGCCAAGTTTCAAACACAGCTGGTACACTTGATGATCATTTGGAATCCTTCCTAAGAATACTTCTGTGATTCCACTTGAACAGTAATATCTCAGCAATTATTGTGTAACCTTTTCATTAATAAATTTAGAACTTTCTGAAGTGTTTTTCCACCCATAATTTACCCATTAGGATAGCCATGCATTGAGTAATGGGGTCATGTACATACTTGAAACATTACTAGGGGTGTAAATGGGAATTAGGAAAACAAAACTTAATTTTTTCTGGTTAGTGATGTGAATGGGATGTCAGGAAATGAGCTTGTTGATTTTCAACTCACAGGTGAAGCATCAAGATGCACACATATACAGTAATTGGTCTACGAGGAAAAAGAGACGGGTTATAAGGAGTCGTACTGAGCATGTTATTATGAACAATGTTGCTTGTCATGAATATAAGGGTGGTTCTTGAAAGATGTGGGAAAATGTCAAGGAATGTGATAATGGAAGCATAGTAACCAGTAACACTAGAGCCAATACTTTCACCTTGTGATATTGTCATCGGTTTTCTCCATCTCGCCACACCACTTGATTACCGTATATCTTGGCCTGCTGTTTCAATTACCTGTTCCCACACTTCCTCCTCACCTCACTAATTTGAATGTGATTATCACTTATTGTAAAGCTCACCATGTTTCAGTCACTATTAATACACTTACCGGTATTGATCTGGAAAACAACATTTTGGCAGTGATTGTTACAGGATCATGTATCTGCTGGATACAATACTTTGGGTATAAATGGGTATTCAGAAAACACAATTGAGGACCTTTTTATCAGTTTATTGATTGTGTTTGGTGATGTCCAGAGAAGTGATTGCACTGTATTTTGACTAGAATCTCGTTCTAAGTTTTTCCTGACTTAGAGCTAGCCTACCTCATCTCACCATGGCCTGGGAAAAGTGTGGATGCTGATAATGATAATAATTAGTCCATCCATCATCTAATCCTACATTGCCCCATGAGGAACACAGGAGCCTGGGGCTAGGCAAGTTGGTCCTGGCATTTAAGATGAGAATGACCAGCCTTACTCATCCCTGAGTGGCATTACATGAGCAATAAACCCAGTCAGTGTTGAGTCACCAACAGGCAGAAGGAAGAGGAAAGAAGGACAAAAAGACAAAAGAGGGAGTGTAAATTCACCAATAGGCAGATGGACGTGGAAAGAACGAAGTAAAGAAAGACAGAAGAGGAGGGAAGGAATGGAGGAAGGAGAGGAAAGGGCAGACACCCGAGAATAGCACTACATCAAGTGAGTGGATGGTGGGTGCTTGCTATATAAAGTTAATAAAAATTCCTTAAGGTTAATGTCTGCCTCAGCCGCTCTCTTGGATGCCCTCTCTGCCTCCAGCTGGGCTTCATAAGCTCGTTGCTTAGCTTCATAGGCGCCTGCGATCTTCTTTTCCCTTATGCATTTAGCCCTTAGAAGCTCGAGCTCCAGTCTACGCACCTCCTCCTCATATTCTTCCTTCCCCAGTCTCGTACAATTAGAGGACGGAAGTGCATGGGCTGAAAGGAGAGACGACATAGGTGATCCTGTAGCCCGAGGCTCCTGCTGAAGTGAAGGCAGTAGAACTGGTGAAACACTTCTGTCAGGGACATCATTTGGAGCCCGGAAAGTTATTGTGGTAATGTTGTTGGATCCCCGTCATCAAAGTTCCTTCCACTGGCTCTGACGATGATGTACTGGTAGAAGCATTTTGACTGAAACCCAAAGAATAACCATGAAAACTGTATCTAACAAATAAATACATTATCTTCATTAGATAATCATATTAACTGGGTAGGCTTAGAACACACCTATATTCTGTACCATCATATGACATCATTTTACATATAATCCTCTCTCATTCTCAGTGTTCTACTGCAATTTATGTCAGGGTGGTTAACTTTTTTCTTGCACCAGTTGTTTCACTTCATTCTAACACATGTTGCCCCCTTTCCTTTGTCCTCATCCAACCTTCCACAACACACTTGAATGATTCTTCAGTGCTCCTAGTTTAAGTGCCCATGAACTTAGAGCATTTCCCCTAATTTGTGGTACTGCTTAGCATATGTTAAATGACAAAACAACACACACCTCATCATATCAAACGATGAATCCCTGACAGGGGGAAGGCTGACCCCTGATAATGATTTATTTCCTATGCCTAGGATTTCCATCACTGCCTCTGCAACAGCACTGAGGGGGGGAGGAGCAGGACCACCAACTGAAAAAATGTATAATATGACAATCAGTCACACACACACACACACACACACAGTTTATATATAAGTAAGAGAGGGGGTCTTATTGATGAAAAGTTTTAATATGAATACTGTAGGTCTGCAGAGGCAGAAATGTAGGTTATGTTTGGGTATTACAAAACCTTGGCTATGAACTATCTTGGAAACAGAAGAGGCTGGAAAGGGATGACTAAGTTGTAAGGGAGAGGAAATGAAGCTGCCTCATTTGGGCCAGTTCTTCAGTTCTTGCCAATATGACTCAGATAAGTTAGGTAATCAATAACAACCAAGCAAAATAGTCGTAAAATTTTTATATTATCTAACATGCCATAGCATACAAAAAAAAAAAAAAAAAAATCTTACCAGTCTTGCAGGATAGTGTTCTAAAATTTTGGATCTCATCCCTCCCTTTCTTTTTCAATTGCCACCATTTTTTTTGCACTGCTGTTTTATCAAGCGGTGCACGGCCTGGGAAGGTTGCATTTAATGTGTCTGCAATAGACATCCAGGTTCTGGTAATCCTCTGGGCCGTGACCTCATTGCTGAACCTGTTAGCAAAGAATGAAACAGGGTAAATTGATTGAAACAATTTTCATTGATAAAGATTATAGTAAATGCATAATGATGGCCAAATTCTGATAAAGCTAGCTTGGAAAATGGGGAAATCAGTATCCAACATATACCACTTTGACAGTAAAGTAAGACAAATTGCTCAAAATATTGAACTACATAAGAAAAGCCTACTTAAACCTACTTTTGAAAAAAAAAAAAAAAAGGGGGGGGCACTTTTATTATGACACCAAACTGTGATAAAAATTTTTTCTTTTTTTTTTTTCTTAACCTAAAATCCGATATACTGTACAGTAAATACTTTTACTTCATATTCAACACCATCCATCTCTATGGCTGTAATACCAAGTATGATTGTTAATACTATGCTGTGCATGGATTAAAATTCACAGTATGCACCACAATATTATTTGAACATGTGTGATTACACTCTCCATGTATCCAACTTCACAATGATCTCTCTGGCAAGGCAGGCCTGTATTTGTATTAGTGGTTAACTACACTACCGGTATTACACTCTGTGGAACCAAATTCACAACCATCCATATGTCAAGCCTAGGGTCATAACTGTAAAATGGGCCTAATTTTACAATCTCCTTAAATCCAAATCCACAGCCAGCTCTGACTTCATTTGTAAAGCTTGTTAATTTTACTTTCTCCATGGAGACAGTTACAGGCAACTCAGGACCTATGCACTGTGGCTCACATTGTGTAGTTTTCTTTGAGAAACTTCAGAAATCTTGAGAAATATCTCAAACACCAATATCATTACAACTACATCACAAAATATGACAACGTACCTTTTACTCTCGACCACACGTTTATTCTGCTCCACTAGATGAAGCAGAAACAGTTCCATTTCGGAGGTCCAGTTGGCACCCCTCCTGAACTTGGGTGTCTTTGGACTCTCTTCGCGCCATTTCTTGATTATGCTCGGTGTTAGGTGTGAGGGACTCCATTATGATTCACCACACACCGATCCTATTGCTGTGATCTCACGCGAAGAAAGAGTCTTTGGAATTGGCGGTGTGTTGTTGTTGTTCGTTTTGTTTTCGGCCGTGGACAAAAAAATAAATACTTTGGAAAATTTGTAATATGTTGTATTAAATTGCAGTTATAATCAAACTCTTATTATGTTTTCGATAACAGTTTATTTTTCTATTGTATAACCATGCCAAAAACAACCCCAACACATAGTGTTTATAAAAATAGCGTTCGTTTCCATGCTATCGTTAGCGTTCCTACACCGATCGCAAGATAGGAGGGTTTCACCCTTGGGAGGCGTTCGCAAGACTATGATAAATAACTCCTAGGAACGCCTCACAGTAATGAAATGTTTTGGAGCTTGGGAACGGATTCTTGTGAAAGGGGAAGGCCACTATGATAAATACCGCCCCAGGCTGGCAGGTGCACTAGGGGCCGGATGCTCAAAACTGGTCATATCTCAGTCCCGCCGTCGGTGGTCGCTCCTCTAGTCCCGTCTTAAGTTATTCCCACCTTATGACTGACCACCTCCACCAATGTTCAAACGAGAAGCGGTCAGTCGTAGGGTGGGTATAAGTGTTAGTCCCATCAAGCGGGAGAGGGCAGGCAGTTCGCCAGCTGATCTGATGGCAACCAATGAGAATCAGTGTAACAAAAAAGGCACCCAATGAGAATCAAGGAGGTTGTTTCTAAACAGACAACTCGTGCATGCTGGCAACAACAAATATCACCGCCACAGTCTAGATACTCGCCACACGCCTCTCTGTCTGCTAATACTAACCTACTTCACAATGGAAGGTGATCCTAAAGCCAAGAGACCTCGGCGCCCAAACTTTACTGATGCAGAGCTGCTGGCTATGGCAACAAGTGTTGCAGAGAAGCAAGTCTTTATATTGGGAAAATTTTAATTTGACAGTGCCTCAACAGGAGTCAGGATGAAGGCGGCAGCTTGGCAGTATGTTACTGATGCTGTCAATGCTGTCAGTCGAATTCAACGTGATGTTTCGGACGTAAAAACTAAATTCAAGCATTCAGTTTAGTCAATAAACTGGAATCTTTTTCCTTAAGACCTGTTTTGCAATGTTTTTCTTTTCTAACTTATAATCTTTGACATTTTATATTTGTTAATAACCATTAGGCCCATCCAACAAAGTTTTAGCCCCAATCTAACCTAATCTACCTAAATTAACTAACCTAATCTAAACCCCAAACCTGCTTGGAGGTTGTCAAGCCAAGGCCTCATGATTACGGTGATAAGTTGTTTTTAGGTCAGTGGGGTCCAGTTAAGTAATGTTAGGTTAGGTTTTAAGCTAAGTGCAAAGTGGTGGTGGGTTTTCGTTAATATCTCAAAGACTATTATTTTGCCATGGATGAAGTAGAATGATTTGATGCAGACATCAAGATGTACCTATAGAGCTATATCAAATTCATTACCATGAGGCAGGTGCACTTGTAAACATTTACCCTATCCTTACCTAAAGACCCTAACCTATCACTTCACAGCCCATACTGGTCATAATAAAATTGTGAGCTAATGAAAGGTCCCTAAAGGAAAAAAAAAAAAAAAAGAGGTAAATTAACAGTTTAGGACACCTCTGGAATTCAATATGCATACTCCAGAGAATGGAGGTTAAAATGTGAAATTCCAGTAGTGTCCTAAACTGTAATATACCGGAAAAAATACCAAATCTGCCCACATCTATATTAGAACGAGGGTTTGTAGAAGAAAAGCAGTTCACATGCCACACCTAATGAAAATATATGAGTAGCCTACATTTTATAGCAAGTATGTGGCATCATAGGGAGGCTTTCACAGTCTCATGAGATAAAATTATGCTGCACATCTACAATTCATAAGAGGCCTCAATAGAGAGTCACTTAAAACTCGATAACCAAGCACAAATCATGCATGAGAGAGTTCCCTGGGATCCTTGCCATAATAAAATACCGCTTTATGCTTGTATTTATTACAAACACCTTAACTAATGTTTTGAGGGGTAGATAACGCTGATGAGAGGCTCGAAGCTTCCTTACGACCGTGCTGAATGGGCTTTAGGACTGCTTGGTACCAGTCGTAAATTTTGATGGAGTTCCGACCAGAGATAGTCCCGCTGACGTCACAACATGGCGCCCAAACTGTTTTGAACATCGCAGACGGCAGCCATTGTGAACACAGGTGATGACTTAGTCCCGCGCTGGCGAGCAACGACCGGGACTAAAGTTTTGAGCATCCGTAAAATGCCCGCCAAGACCGCCACAGGACCTCCCACCTCACCACCCCCCACACCACCGCCGAGCCGCCACCCCACCACCACCCCAGGAGGACACACAGGTGAGGCTAGTGACCTCGGGCAAGAGGGTCATCGGGACATCCCGGCCCTGAGCCCCTATTCCTCGCAAGTGCCCCAACCCCAGGCGTTCAGACAACCTGAACTACTGTGCGGGCGGGGTAGTGACCGTCAGACCAGGGGTGGGACTGAAAAGAGGTCAGTCCCAAGTAACACCGTCTTGACGGTCTTGCTACACCCTCTAGGGCAGGAAGAGGCCCAAGGGCAGGAAGAGGCCCAAGGCTACGGCCTTAAAAGAGAAATAGACACAGGCTACAGCCTGACAAAGTGTGTAAAGGGGAAGGTGACCCCAGGCTCCGGCCTTAACACGCTGAGGAGAGAGAGTTGCCTGTGTGCATCCCTCTCCAGTTGTACTTTGGCTACGGCCAGAATACGGTCCAGGGTAGAGAGACCCTGCTACCGTACGTGTAGCGCTACCCAATTACGGAAGCGGCGACTCGGGGCCGGCCTCTTGCCGGAGCAGACGGGTGATCCCGTTTCTCCGTTAGTCGATTCCCATACGGGCAGACACTCAGTTACGACTGGGGCATGTACCAGGGTGGAGAATTCCCTGACGGTAGGATCTGTCCGTATTGGAGAGAGTGCGGCCCTCGTGCCCCTCACTCCGGCTTGTTCCCTACTGCGGGAGGAACACCACGCTGACGGCCGCTTGCCTCGGCGAAAGGGCGACCCCGATCACCCTACTGGTGTCCCTCGCACGCCGGACAAGTTCACGGCACCAGCCAAAGTCCATACTAGGGGAAGTGGAGCCCCACCTCAGCCCAATGAACACACTCAGGGAACCACGAAGAGCGTGAGTCTCCCTCAAGCCTCTTTCCCTCCGGGGAGCCCTTCGTCGCCATCCAGGCTTCTTGGCCAAGCGGAGGCATTAGAGTGGTGGCAAGGCCCGATTGCGGAGTTACCGCCCACACCCGGACGCTCCTTAGCACTGTTGGAGCCCTACAGGAGTCGCTGCCACAGCCCAGCCCCGACGGCGCCTCTCCCCCTGAGCACATGCAGACTCCGGACGCCCAGGCCTCCCACCACGGTCCCCGACGACGGCGACCTAGGCTCTCTCACGCCCCGGCAGAAGAAGAAGCAGGCCCGAATCCTCCGCCTGTTCGGTCCTAGTCCCGAGGGCCCCCGATCAGGTCAAGGCCCCAAGACTACGAGGCCTCCCTGCACCCCACCAGCGCGGCCCTAGGAAGGAGCTGCCCCTCAGGTCGAGGCCTTAAACAAGGGAGCCTCCCTGACAGTAAGTACTAGTGACCCAACTACCCAAGAAACATGGGTAGAACAGTGATAGTGACAGTGACCCCTAATACAGTGACAGTGATCCAATGCACAGTGGCAGTGACAAATAAAAGTTATGTTAAACAGTGATATCGGAGTAAGTCGTGCTTGAACATTAAACAGTTCAGTTCCCCCTCTCAGAAAGGAAGCGGGGAGTTTTCTGTAGAGTCAAAGGTAGGTGTGTGAGTGAGCCGAAAGGCTAGTGAAGTGCTCCCCTGCGACTAGGTGACGGTGTCGGATGTCGCCACACGCACCCTACCTTTATTATAGTATCATATCCCCCACAGACTCCCGATTACAGTGAATATAAGTGAAACTCCCCCGTTTATTATTATCCACCAGTGACACGACAAATGTTCTCGATTGACCATCGCAGTGAAGTGATATCTCTCCTCAATAACAGTAACCCATATCCCTGACTGTCCTGCGCCCTGTGCAAAAGTAGATTGGATCCAATTATAAGTGTATTATTGTATCTCTGTGTTATTGTGTACCAAATATTGTGTATGTAGCACTGTAAGGGATAGAATTTAAGCAATAGATGTGATTCGGTGTACTGTCTCTTTTTATGCCCTGTTCCTTTGTTAGTGCATTACATCCGGTCTAGCCAAAGGACCCCGTCCCAGTGCTCGTGTTTTTACGACGAGAAGTCGCCCTAAAAACACAGCATTACACTGGTGGCAAGCGGTGGTCCTAGATCCGAGTAACGCACGGAGGAACGCGAAAGGGAACTTACAATGGCAGCTAAACCGCACATCCAATTGCCGAGGTTCAACCCGGACCAGTGTGACATAAACATAGATTTGGACATGGTCAAACCCCTCCTAGACATAGGGTTTGACTCTGACAGAGAAAAGATCGCTGTCACTCTACCTAACTTGGGTAAAATAATCACTAGTGTCGCACCAAAAGTCGTCCCAGAACTGTCATGGGACCAATTCTCACAAATAGTGAGACAGGCTTTCACGCCATCCATAGGCCGAGTTGTCGCTCTTTCTCAACTCGACGCCCTCACCTACGACGGGAACCTGGATGACACATTCACCTGGGCTAGGCGCCTCGTCAGCGCCGCCTATCCCGAGGCACCACCCAATGCCCGGGATATCCATACATTCAACGCACTGTTAAGAATCCTCCCCAGCGTAGTCAGGGAGCATTTCTCAATCTACGACCCCTCAGGGGACATGGAAAATGACCTACAACTCGTCCGACGTCTGCTTGCCGCCCACCCCACACCACAGCCACTCCACGTGGTGACACGTTTTCCTACAAGGCAACAACCCCCTTCCAAACCTAAACTGCCGCCACATCAGCCAGCTACTGAGCCGCCCACAGTCCCTAGAGCTTACCCCCAAAAGAAGCGCTCAAACCCGAGGGAATAAGGAAACCTCATCACCATTAACCCCTGGGAATACACGGCTTGCAGCCGCACCTGCCCTCTACACGACATTAGGGAACAGCTCAAAGCTATAGTAGCCGCAGCGAGAAATGAACGCTGTGGTGGGGCAGCCGGTCATCCGGGAATTCCCCCACTGTTGCCATATCCACATGTCACCGACCATAGAGGTAGGATGTCACCGACTATCGGCCACCGCTGCAGCCCCGCTCCATGATCCTTACCCTGTGTCTCTGGCTTTCTCTTTCTCTTTCGGTTTCTATATAAACTGGTGTATTTCTGAAACTAATTATGAAATTATTATGACTTTTGTTCCACACCACCACTGAGGTAAAAATCAAGGAGAGTTTTCTGTATAAAGGTTTCCCCCCCCTTGTCTGAGGGCAGGTCAGTTCTGGCAAGTGTATAATTATAGGTCAGGCGGAGGTATCGGCAAGGCCGCACTCCCCCGCTCATATGCCACATTTAGGAGGGGGGGGAAACCTTTATACAGAAAACTCTCCTTGATTTTTACCTCAAAGGTGGTGTGGAACAAAAGTCATAATAATTTCATAATTAGTTTCGGAAATACACCAGTTTATATAGAAACCGAGAGAGAAAGAGAAAGCCAGAGACACAGGGTAAGGATCATGGAGCGGGGCTGCAGAGGTGGCCGATGGTCGGTGACATGTACATATGGCTAGAGTGGGGGAATCCCCGGTCATCCCGGCTGCCCCACCACAGCGTTCATTTCTCGCTGCGGCTACTATAGCAGGCGCAGAGGTTTTCCACAAGGGCGCAAGAAAGTATCCTCCTTAGATGACGATGCCCAGGAAGATGACACACCAACGCACACCCTCTCGGGAACAGAAGACGACGACCAAGAGGACACCACTCCACAGCAAATGGATTTTTAGGCCCGCCCCCGCACCTCCCCACGGTGGTGGGGCCAACTCACACAACTACAGACCCCCTGTTTACGACAAAATCTGGCTAAACGGGGTCAAGGCACGTCTACTAGTGGATACGGGAGCAGCCAGATCGTGCCTCTACTCCCATTTCTACTCCCGCCACATGGGTGCATTCGGCCCCCTCTTCCCCACCTCAGCCAACCTTGTCGACGCAGGGGACGGCCCCCTGCCTATCCGTGGGGAAACTCGGGCCCTCCAAACCCACACCCATCAGCAAATATCCACTAGCCACCCATTTATCATATTCGACTCAACATGCAGTCAATACGATGGATATTTAGGGCTGGACCTCCTACAGAAATTACATGCCACCATTGACTGCCACCAACGCCGCCTCCACTTCCATCCAGCCCACCACAACCAACCAGCAGTGAGGACTAAGGAAGAAAAAAAACAACAACAACGAAGGCTCGCCAAAAACTCACACCCCCACACACTACCATCAGACACTCACCTGTCCCATACCACAGACACACCTACACCCTACCCAGCCCCTCACACCACTAGACTCCCATCCCCACCACCAACCACTCATCATCTACATCCCTCCCCATCTTTTCCAGCCACTGTCGCCTCCTCTATCACCATTCCACCACATCATGAAGCTTGGGTAAAACTTAACAAACCTTCCCATACCTCCGTCCTCTTCTCACCATCCATCCCCACCGGACCACTCTCCTCCTGTCTAGTAAGCCCTACCTTCCTTCCCCCACATGCCCAAGAAATCCGTGTCGCCAACCTCGCTACCACACCACTAACCTTACCAAGAGGACTCATCATCGGTGACACTGAAGAAGCCGAACCATGCCAAACACCGCCCCCAGACCCGCCCACCCTACCCACCCTACCATCACACCTATCCCCTGGCCAAACCAACAGCCTCCGACAACTCCTCCTGGATTTCCAAGATTTATTCTCCTCAGGCCCGACCGACCTTGGCCATACCACCTATCTCAGCCATGAGATACACACAACAGGACCTCCAATTCGCCAACCATCACGACGGAAAAATCCTAAGCAACGAGAGGAAGAAGACCGGCAGGTCCAGGACATGCTAGATGCCGGTGTGATCTCCAACTCTACTAGCCCATGGTCCTCTCCGGTGGTACTCGTTAGAAAAAAGGACGGAACAATGCGCTTTTGCGTTGATTACCGCCGAGTAAATGATGTCACAGTCAAAGACGCCACTCCCCTGCCACGTATCGACGACTCCCTAGATTCCTTACATGGCTCAACATGGTTCTCCACCTTGGATCTACAGTCGGGGTACTGGCAAGTCCCTGTGCATCCCGACGACAAACACAAAACCGCCTTCTCCACATCCAACGGCAAACATTACGAGTTCAATGTCCTCACTTTCGGACTCTGCAACGCTCCTGCCACATTCTCCCGTTTAATGGAGTCAGTCCTTAGCGGTCTAACCTGGGAGACTTGCTTAGCATATCTCGACGACGTCATTGTTTTCAGTCATACATGGGCCAACCACCTTCACCGCCTCAAGCAAGTGTTCCACCGCATAAGCCAAGCAGGACTTAAACTGAAACCTACGAAATGTGTGTTAGCAGAGAGATCAGTTTCCTTCTTAGGACATCTAATTAATGCAGAGGGCATCTCACCAGACCCAGAGAAACTTCGAGCCATCGCAGACATCCCACTCCCCCGCGACGTGCACGAAGTCAGAGCATTTCTGGGGTTGACATCATATTACAGGCGATTCGTCAAAGGATTTGCTGACATCGCAAAACCCCTCCACGAACTAACAAAAAAGGGCGAACCCTTTCTATGGACGGACACAAGACAAACAGCCTTCACCACCCTCAAAGCAAAACTAACCACCTCGCCAGTAGTCGCGTTCCCAGACTACAATCTTCCCTTCCGCCTCTACACCGATGTGTCCCTCATCGCCATAGGAGCTGTCCTTGCCCAGGTACAAAATGGCAAGGAACACATCATCGCCTGTGCCAGTCGCACCCTTAACACGGCAGAGCGGAACCACGCGGCCACAAAACGTGAGTGCCTAGGGATCATCTGGTCCCTCGAGTACTTCAAATCCTACATCTCGGGCACCCACGTAGTAGTCATCACCGATCATCAATCCTTACAATGGCTACGACAGTCTAATACAAATAACGCCCAACTAATACGCTGGCGGGAAACCCTCAAAGAATACGACTTCGAAATTGCATACCGACCAGGCAAGCTGCACACCAACGCTGATGCCCTATCCCGCCTCCCAATCAACACCATCAAAGAAGAACCCGACCTGGTAAAAATGTGGTTTGACAAACAACGCCCCACTTGGATTCCACAGTCCACATTTAACAAACTCCACCCGCATGGCGAACATCTTTTTGACCCAAACGGACACATTGTCCTCAGCCCAGCCACGGCCCACGACACCATGCTCCACCTCCATGCCCACAATGGCATCCACCTAGGAACTAAAAAGCTACTGCAAATATTCAACGATATGTACTGGACTCCCAACCCATCTACCATCGCAAAGAAGATCATACAATCATGCCGAGCATGCGCACTTGGCAAAGATATCACCCGAACACCAGGCCCTACAGGAAGAGTCACAGCACAAAAACGGTGGCAACTTCTCTCCCTAGACGTCGTCGGCCCCCTCACACCAAAGTCTGGCTATAAGTACATAATTACCTTCGTGGATGTGTACTCTAAATTCATCATCGCCTGCCCAGCCAAGGACCACACAGCATCGTCAATCGCCGACGCCCTCACCCGACATGTTTTCCCTTATTTCGGGATTCCCCAGGCCATCCATTCGGACAATGCCCCTGAATTTACGGGGAAAATATGGAAAGAACTGGCCAACATCTTTGGATACAGCATCTCCCACTCATCTCCCTACTGGCCCCAAGGCAACAGCGTATGCGAAAGAAGCCATTGCTCCCTGATGAACCAAGTCCGCACGCGCATTACGCAAACAGGAAATGAAGACTGGCCTGCACACGTTAAGATCGTGCAATGGGGGTTAAACACGTGCCCAAGGGAAGATGGAATAACCCCGCACGAGAGAGTGTTCGGGGAACCACCCCTACTCCTACCCCTCCGCCACCACCTACAACTGCCCACTCCACCCTCCAGCACCGACCCTCTCCACCACCTCAAATGCCGCCTCCACCACCTACACTCAAAGCAGGACCTAGCACCGGACACAACCCACTCCAACCCATACATACCTGGCCAATTTGTCGTGGTTGCAAATCTCCCTACCCCACCTAAGACCGCCCCCCGATTCAATGGACCTTACAAAATCGTGCAGGTGCCTAATGCTTATCAAGTCATCGTGGATCAACAAGGGCAACACCGCACATACAGAAACCGCCACGTGCGTCCCTTCAACCCACCCGACACCGCCCACCCCCGCACTAAGCCTACCTCCACCCAGGCCCGCACACCTGGCTGCCCTGACCTTCCTCAACTTCACCCCCCAAACTCCTACTACTGCTCCTTCTTCCCCCCCTCATCACACTCTCCGCCTACCAGCTCTCCACCAAGCACACCATCACCGCAACCACCTCCCACCACCCCTACTTCGCAACCAGACACTCCCCCACTAAACACCCATCCACCCACCACCCCCCAATCCACCCCACCCAGGCCAACCTCGCCACCACAACCGCCCACCTCTGCTGAGAATCACCTCAACCCCACACCCACCACCGACCTCCCACATGACCACTCCCATTATACACGTCACACCGCACCACCACCCATCCACCCACCTCACCACCGTACACCCTCACCGCCTCCACGCAATCAACCAGCCTCACCACCCACACCCACCATAACCACGACCACCACCAGATCGGGACGACTCTCACGCCCACCCACGAGATACACCCCGACACCCCCACCCAACACCCACATATCCCAGAATCCACCATCGCCACCCTCCCCCAATACCTCCCCCATAACCCTACCCCTCCACCAAGTTCGTTGGAACTTTCCTAACTCCCAATTCTCCAAAGTACAACGCTCCTCCCACCACATTAGCCCAAATAAAAGCACCACCCTCCCATCACTCTCCAGCATTCAAATCTCATCTCCCCACCAGGCACCATTCCCCGAGATGAAGATAACCAGGGTCCGATGGCAACCTCACAACCACCCGCCAACCAGAATCAGAGGCACCCACCACCTGCTACGCCTCCTACGCCGGACCAGCCAGCCGTCCTCCCTCCACTTCACGCTCTGCCCCCACCAGGAGCCCAACCAATTCACCACACACTGAGTCAACTTCACCCAACACCTGACCCCGGCCTACCAGACAGCCACCTCCACTACCTACCACCTCCAGTCACGGGGCCGTGACTTCAACGACGCGGAGGGTGGTATAATGCCCGCCGAAACCGCCACAGGACCTCCCACCTCACCACCCCCCACACCACCGCCAAGCCGCCACCCCATCACCACCCAAGGAGGACACACAGGTGAGGCAAGTGACCTCGGGCAAGAGGGTCATCGGGACATCCCGGCCCTGAGCCCCTATTCCTCGCAAGTGCCCCAACCCCAGGCGTTCAGACAACCTGAACTACTGTGCGGGCGGGGTAGTGACCGTCAGACCAGGGGTGGGACTGAAAAGAGGTCAGTCCCAAGTAACACCGTCTTGACGGTCTTGCTACACCCTCTAGGGCAGGAAGAGGCCCAAGGGCAGGAAGAGGCCCAAGGCTACGGCCTTAAAAGAGAAATAGACACAGGCTACGGCCTGACAAAGTGTGTAAAGGGGAAGGTGACCCCAGGCTCCGGCCTTAACACGCTGAGGAGAGAGAGTTGCCTGTGTGCATCCCTCTCCAGTTGTACTATGGCTACGGCCAGAATACGGTCCAGGGTAGAGAGACCCTGCTACCGTACGTGTAGCGCTACCCAATTACGGAAGCGGCGACTCGGGGCCGGCCTCTTGCCGGAGCAGACGGGTGATCCCGTTTCTCCGTTAGTCGATTCCCGTACGGGCAGACACTCAGTTACGACTGGGGCACGTACCAGGGTGGAGAATTCCCTGACGGTAGGATCTGTCCGTATTGGAGAGAGTGCGGCCCTCGTGCCCCTCACTCCGGCTTGTTCCCTACTGCGGGAGGAACACCACGCTGACGGCCGCTTGCCTCGGCGAAAGGGCGACCCCGATCACCCTACTGGTGTCCCTCGCACACCGGACAAGTTCACGGCACCAGCCAAAGTCCATACTAGGGGAAGTGGAGCCCCACCTCAGCCCAATGAACACACTCAGGGAACCACGAAGAGCGTGAGTCTCCCTCAAGCCTCTTTCCCTCCGGGGAGCCCTTCGTCGCCATCCAGGCTTCTTGGCCAAGCGGAGGCGTTAGAGTGGTGGCAAGGCCCGATTGCGGAGTTACCGCCCACACCCGGATGCTCCTTAGCACTGTTGGAGCCCTACAGGAGTCGCTGCCGCAGCCCAGCCCTGACGGCGCCTTTCCCCCTGAGCACCTGCAGACTCCGGACGCCCAGGCCTCCCACCACGGTCCCCGACGACGGCGACCTAGGCTCTCTCACGCCCCAGCAGAAGAAGAAGCAGGCCCGAATCCTCCGCCTGTTCGGTCCTAGTCCCGAGGGCCCCCGATCAGGTCGAGGCCCCCAGACTACGAGGCCTCCCTGCACCCCACCAGCGCGGCCCTAGGAAGGAGCCGCCCCTCAGGTCGAGGCCCTAAACAAGGGAGCCTCCCTGACAGTATGTACTAGTGACCCAACTACCCAAGAAACACGGGTAGAACAGTGATAGTGACAGTGACCCCTAATACAGTGACAGTGATCCAATGCACAGTGGCAGTGACAAATAAAAGTTATGTTAAACAGTGATATCGGAGTAAGTCGTGCTTGAACATTAAACAGTTCAGTTCCCCCTCTCAGAAAGGAAGCGGGGAGTTTTCTGTGGAGTCGAAGGTAGGTGTGTGAGTGAGCCGAAAGGCTAGTGAAGTGCTCCCCTGCGACTAGGTGACAGTGTCGGATGTCGCCACACGCACCCTACCTTTATTATAGTATCATATCCCCCACAGACTCCCGATCACAGTGAATATAAGTGAAACTCCCCCGTTTATTATTATCCACCAGTGACACGACAAATGTTCTCGATTGACCATCGCAGTGAAGTGATATCTCTCCTCAATAACAGTAACCCATATCCCTGACTGCCCTGCGCCCTGTGCAAAAGTAGATTGGATCCAATTATAAGTGTATTATTGTATCTCTGTGTTATTGTGTACCAAATATTGTGTATGTAGCACTGTAAGGGATAGAATTTAAGCAATAGATGTGATTCGGTGTACTGTCTCCTTTTATGCCCTGTTCCTTTGTTAGTGCATTACATCCGGTCTAGCCAAAGGACCCCGTCCCAGTGCTCGTGTTTTTACGACGAGAAGTCGCCCTAAAAACACAGCATTACAATCCGCACCTAGGTCTCGAGTATAGGACAAAGACAGTCAAATATATCTCAATATACCCAAACGTGTGACAGACGGCAGTGTATACTCAAGTCCTTAAATATATACGATTGCATAACATAAACGGTTTCCTATGCTAGTTATGTGCATCCGCATGACATGGACGATACCCTAGCTATTCTTTACGCTACGTGCGCATTACAGTGCGTGAGGACTCAAGAGGGGGGAGGGAAGGGAGGGGGGCGGTAATATTGGGTTCCCGACAGGGCAGGTGACTGGGAGTATGGCACTTGGGGTTTGGGGTGGCGGGGCAATACGGGGGGGGGGAGGGGCACTGGTGTTATCGGTCCGTCGCCTATGTAACGCTGGGGGGGGGGGAGAGTCACACTGGGGGCAGACCCGTGGCCGCGTTTTCACAACAGGAGCATTCGCGCGACTGGAGAAGAGCCAGATATCACCGGTATTTTAATTTTTCAGACGGAAAAAAATCACGTCGGGCAATGATTGAATGGCCTTTTTCATGCATCTTATATTGTTATGCTGAGTGTTTTTAGGTCGACTCCTCGTACTAAAAACACTAGCTACTGAGCGGGGTCCTCTTTCCGGACCGGAAGTAATGCACTAACAAAGGAACAGGACATAAAAACTAGGCAGTACACCTTTAACACATCTATTACCTTAATTCTAACACCTTGACAATATTACATAGAATGATATTATGGGCAGAGGATACAGATATACAAAGTTACGGTAGTACAACACGGGATGTTCACACACATTATAATTATACTTTACAATAGGTTAAGGGTCCATAAGTGAATGAGACTAACTTACATTAAAGTCCAAAAGGTCTTAGTGTACTGGGACAATCGAGATGTCTGGGCTTGATGAGCCGGGGAGGGATTATTACTATAAAAGAACAAGGGGAGCAGATCACTATAATTCACTGTTTGGGCTCTGCGCGGCAACTCTCGCCCGCACGTACACTGACAAGGGGGGGGGGACCCCTCTAGACTGGACTTGGGAATAGCACTAGTTGTACGAGCCCAGAACTTATAGTCTTTTCCAAGGGAAGGTATTTACGGGCACTTTTTGGTGTAATCCCGCTGGTTCACTTTGTCACTGGATCACTATCTCTGTCTCACTATAGGAAAGGAAAAGTCACTATTCTTGCCCGAGTTTCTGGGGCGATATCACTCTGTCACTATAAGGTGTAGGTCCTCACTCTGGTCACGGTGTAGGGAGACCCTCTTGCCTGGGGTCTCGACCTGTTGTAGGCCCTCCTCTGGTCACGGTGCAGGGAGAACCCTCTTGCCTGGGGTCTCGACCTGTTGTAGGCCCTCCTCTGGTCACGGTGAAGGGAGGCGTGTCTATGTTGGCCCTAGGGACTGGGGCCAAACAGGTGTAGCAGACGGGCCTGACGTCGTAGGGTCTGCGGCAGGGGGAGGTTGGCGTCGACGGGCTGTTGGGCTCGCCTGGGGGTCCGAGGGCTGCGGAGGTCTGCTGGGGGACGCGCCGTCAGGTGTGGGCTGCGGCCTCGTCTCCTGCTGGTACCTGGGGAAGACAAGAATTTCCCGGGGGTGGGAGGTAGGTCCCGACTGGGACCGGGCCTCTGTTCGGGTGACACTTTCGGGGCAACTCTCCCGGGTGGTGTCCAGCTACTCCTGCAGGAGTTAGCTGACTTTAGAGGACACACGGAGGCCGTGGTCTCTCTTGCACTTATGGAGGGTAGCACAGAGGCGACTCTCTCTCTTGTCTTCACAACTGCCGTGGCACCAGGTTGATCGGTCCTGGGACCCACTTGTGGCTTTGTGTGAGGGTCTCTTACCCTTGGTGTGGCTAGGGGTGTGAGCCCCGTATAGTCCACTATTGGGCCTCCTGGCCTGTTTGTTATAGAGGGCTCTTCTCCCTCGTCAAAGGACCTCCTGTCCTGGTTGTGGCAGAGGGTATTACGCCCTCGTGGCTCACGGTGGCAGAGGATACAAGCCCCTCGTGGCTCACCAGGGTTGTTGCGGCAGAGGATGGTACTTCCCCGCGGCTTGCGGTGGCAGTAGGTGTAAACACCTCGTGGCTCACCTAGGGACCTCTTGTCCCGTTGGGGTGAAGCTGTGGTCGTCACCACAAAACTACTAGGGACTGATATTGTATCAGTCCCACCCCACTGCTGTCGATGGTTAACCAGCCGTGTAACTTGTTGCGGGTCTAGGCTCACCTGGTGTTGAGGTAGTTGCGGGAAGAAG
The DNA here is from genome assembly GCF_032717465.1 of Coenobita brevimanus. Lineage (NCBI taxonomy): Eukaryota > Metazoa > Arthropoda > Malacostraca > Decapoda > Coenobitidae > Coenobita > Coenobita brevimanus. The sequence goes on along the minus strand of NC_137064.1, from coordinate 16,384,123 downwards.
GGGCACAGGTCAGTGGTGGTTGGATGACCCTCTTGTCCCGGGTCACTAACCTGACCGTTATCTCCTCCCCGGGTGGTGGGGTGGTGATGGCGGCCCGGTGGTGGTGTGGGGGGTGGCGGGGCGGAAGGTCCGGTCGCGGGCATTTTACCACCATCGCTCGTGAAAAAGTCACAACCCCGTGACTGCAGGTGGTAGGTGATGGTGGTTGGTGTCATGTTGACTGGGGTGAGGTGCTGCAGGAGGTTGATCCAGTGGTTGGTCATTCTGGTCGGTTCGTGGGCTGGGTTGATGAACAGCCAGATGGAGGATGGGTGGTTTGTGCGGCGAAGGCGGCGAAGAAGCTGGAGCGTCTGTCTGATTCTGATGGGCGGCTGGCCGTGAGATAGCCATTGGACGCGGGTGATTTTCATGTTGGTGGTTGCTGCTTGGTGGGGCGGCTGTAGCTGAATGCTGGCTAGGGTTTGCGGGTTGGTGCTTTTATGGGGGATGGGTCGGTGGGTAGGGGATTTGACTTTGGGGAATTGGGACTTGGGGTTTTTCCATCGTGCTTGGTGGAGAGGGAGAGTGATGGGGGAGGTGTTTGGGGTAGGGGGTCTTTGTGGTGGTGTATGGTGGGTTGACTGGTTACCGTGGGGTGGTGTAGGTGTATAGCTGGGTGGTGGGCGTGAAAGGCGGCCTGATCTAGTAGTGGTGGTGGTGAGGGTGGGTGTGGGTGGTGAGGGTGGCTGAGCACGTGGTGGTGGTGAGGGTGTACGGGTGTTGGGAGGTGAGGTGGGTGGCCTGGTTGTGTGGCAGGTATAGTGAGCATGGTAGCTGGGTAGGGCGGGCGCGTTTGCTTGGGTGGTTCTGGGCGTGGTGCGGGCGCAGGTGGGCGAAGGTGGAGGAGTATGATTTGAGGAGGTAGTGGTTTGGGTTGGTGGAGAGGCAGGGGATGGAGGGGGTGTGGTGTGAGGGGTGGTGCGGGAATGGGTGGTGGAGTGTGGTGTGGGCGTTGTTGAGTATGTGGTGGTGCCGGGTGGTGGTGGTGGTGTAGGCAGCGGTTGAGGTGAGTCAGGATCCGGGGTGGTGAGGGGTGGTGTGGTTGTAGGTGAGGTGCTGGGTGGGGGTGGTGGTGAGGGCAGTGGTTGAGGTGGGTCAAGATCTGGGGTGGTGGGGGGTGGTGAGGTGGTAGGTGAGGTACTGGGTGGGGGTGAGAAGTAGTAGGCGTGTGAGTGTGGGGGGTAATTCCCGGGAGCGTCGTCATGGCCAGGTGGTCGGGCAGAGGTGCTGGGTGTGTGGGTGCGGGGGTGGTTATTGTTGGGTGGGTGAAAGGGTCGCACGTGGCGGTTGCGATACGTGCGCTGCTGGCCGTGTTGATTGATGATGACTTGATACGGGTTGGGGACTTGAGTTATGGTGAAGGGTCCGATGAATCGTGGTGCAATTTTGTTAGGGGTAGGGAGTTGGGCGACGACAACGGATTGGCCTGTTTTGTAGGGGTTGGTGTGGTTGGTATCGGGTGTAAGGTCTTGTGCTTGTAGGTGGTGGAGGCGGTGTTTGGGATGGTGGAGAGGGTCGGTGGGGGAGGGTGGGGAGGGTGGCTGGAGGTGGTGGTGGAGCGAGAGAAGGAGCGGGGTTTCCCCGAATATTCGCTCGTGTGGTGTTATGCCGTCTTCTCGCGGGCATGTGTTCAAGCCCCATTGAACTATTTTGACGTGGGCAGGCCAGTCTTCATTTCCTGTTTGTGTGATGCGAGTGCAGACTTGATTGAGGAGGGAGCGATGGCTTCTTTCACAGATGCTGTTGCCTTGTGGCCAGTAGAGGGATGAGTGGGAGATGTGGAATCCGAATATTTTAGCTAATTCCTGCCAAACCTTTCCGGTGAATTCTGGTGCATTGTCGGAGTGTAATGCCTGGGGAATGCCAAAGTATGGAAACACGTGGCGAGTCAGAGCATCAGCGACAGATACTGCACTGTGGTCTTTAGCAGGACAAGCTATGATGAATTTTGAGTAGACGTCCACGAAGGTGATTATATATTTATATCCTACTTTGGGGGTGAGTGGTCCGACGACATCAAGGGATAGCAGTTGCCAGGGTTTTGCGGCCGTTAGTTTTCCAGATGGGCCTGGTGTGCGGGTGATATCCTTTCCTAACGCACAGGCTCGGCAGGATTGCACGATGGTTTTGGCGATGGTGGTGGGGTTCGATGTCCAGTATATGTCGTTGAACACTTGGGTGAGTTTCTTGGTGCCCAAGTGGATTCCGTTGTCGGCATGGAGGTGGAGCACGGTGTCATGGGCGGTTGTGGGGCTCAGGATTATGTGGCCGTTAGGGTCAAACAAGTGTTCGCCATGCAGGTGGAGCTTGCTGAAAATATTCGGCGGAATCCAGGTAGGGCATTGGTTGTCTTGCCACATCTTAATCAGGTCGGGTTCTGGTGAGATGGCATTGATGGGTAGTCTTGATAGGGCGTTGGCGTTCGTGTGGAGTTTGCCTGGACGATACGATATTTCAAAATCGTATTCTTCTAAGGTTTCGCGCCATCTAGTGAGCTGGGCGTTCGTGGTGTTGGACTGGCGCAACCATTGTAGGGATTGGTGATCCGTGATGATGATCACATGGGTGCCTGATATGTATGAGCGGAAGTACTCAAGTGACCATATTATCCCTAGGCATTCACGTTTGGTGGCCGCGTAATTCTTTTCCGCCGAGTTGAGGGTGCGGCTGGCACAGGCGATGATGTGTTCGCGGCCGTCCTGTACTTGTGCAAGGACTGCCCCTATTGCGTGGAGTGAGACGTCTGTGTACAGGCGGCATGGTAGGTTGTAGTCCGGAAAGGCGACGACTGGGGCGGAGGTGAGTTTGGCTTTGAGGGTGGTGAATGCGATGTGTCGGGGTTCAGTCCAGGCGAACGGTTCTCCCTTTTTTGTAAGATCGTGCAAGGGTTTTGCGATGTTCGCGAAGCCTTTCACGAAGCGCCGATAATAGGAGGTTAGTCCTGGGAAGGCCCTGGTTTCGTGCACGTCGCGGGGTGGTGGAATGTTGGCGATTGCACGTAGCTTATCGGGGTTGGGGGAGATGCCTTCTGCGTTGATCAGGTGTCCGAGAAAGGAGACTGATCTTTCAGCTAGCACACATTTGGTTGGTTTTAGCTTCAATCCGGCCTGTCGTATGCGGTGGAATACCTGTTTGAGGCGGTGGAGATGGTCGGCCCAGGTATGGCTGAAAACAATTACGTCATCCAGGTAGGCTAAGCAGGTTTCCCAGGTGAGTCCGCTCAGCACAGATTCCATCAGGCGGGAGAATGTCGCAGGGGCATTGCAGAGTCCGAAGGGAAGGACCTTGAATTTGTAGTGCTTCCCGTTTGATGTAGAAAAGGCGGTTTTGTGTTTGTCGTCAGGGTGAACTGGAACCTGCCAATAGCCTGATTGCAGGTCTAAGGTAGAGAACCAGGTGGATCCATGTAGTGAATCTAGGGAGTCGTCGATCCTGGGTAGCGGCGTAGCGTCTTTGATGGTAACGTCATTTACTTTGCGGTAATCGACGCAAAACCGCATGGTTCCGTCCTTTTTTCGCACGAGTACTACAGGTGATGACCATGGGCTAGTGGAGTTTGATATGACACCGGCATCTAGCATTTCTTGAACCTGCCGGTCTTCTTCTGCCCGTTGTTTAGGATTTTTTCTGCGAGATGGTTGGCGAATGGGAGGTCCTGTAGTGTGAATTTCGTGGCTTAGGTAGGTGGTATGGCTGAGATCAGTGGGGCCGATGGAGAATAAGTCCTGGAAGTCCAGGAGTAGTTGGTGGAGGCTGTTTGACTGGGCAGGGGAGAGATGTGGTGGTATGTTGGGGAGGGTGGGGTGATTGGGGGGTGGTGTTGAACATGGTTCTGCCTCTTCTGTGTCGCCGATGATGAGGCCTCGGGGCAGGGTTAAAGGTGTTGTGGCGAGATTGGCAATACGTATTTGGTGGGCGTTGGGAGGGAGGAAAGTGGGGGAGACTAGGCAGGATGCTAGGGGTCCGGTGGGTATGGATGGTGAAAAAAGGACTGATGTACTTGAGGGTCTGGTGAGTGTAACCCATGCTTTGTGGTGGGGTGGAATGGTAACGGTAGAGGCAATAGTGGCAGGGAATGAGGGATTTTGTGATGGCAAGGGTGGAGTGGGGGGTGGTGGTGGGAGGGAATTTACTTTGGCATTTGGGGAGTGTAGGTTTGGGTTACATATACAGGTGGGCTGGAGAGGGAGCGTGTGGTGGTGTGTTGTGTGTGTGGGTGGTGTGGGGGTGGTGTTGGTGTTTTTTTTTCTCTCTTTTTCTTTTTCTTGTCGGTGGATGCTTGGTTGGGTTGGGCTGGACCGAAGTGGAGGCGACGTTGATAGCAGTCAATGGTCGCGTGGAGTTTCTGAAGCAGGTCCAGGCCAAGGTAACCATCATATTGGCTACAGGAGGAGTCAAAAATGATGAATGGATGGTCGGTGGAGACTCGTTGGTGGGTGGTAGTTTGTAAGGCCTTGGTTTCCCCACGGATGGGTAGGGGGCCATCCCCGGCGTGTACGAGGTTGGCTGAAGTGGGGAGAAGTGGGTCGAATGCTGAGATGTGGCGGGAGTAAAAGTGGGAGTAGAGACAAGACCTGGCTGCTCCCGTATCCACCAATAATCTTGTCTTGACCCCGTTCAGCCATATCTTGTTGTAGACTGGGGGTTTGTAGGTATTTGAGGTGGCCCCCGCCACCGTGGGGAGGTGCAGGGGCGGGCCTAAAAATCCATCTGCTGAGGATGAGGGTAGTCATCGTGCTCGTCTTCTTCCGGTCCTTGGTAGAGCAGTGGTGGTACGTCGTCCTCTTGGGCGTCGTCTTCAAGGGAGGAAACTTTTCTATGGTTTTGTTGGGGGTTCTTTCGCCGATTCGCCTTGAGTTGTTCCCTTATGTCATGAAGGGGGCAGGTGCGGCGCAAGCCGTGAACTCCCAAGGGTTTATACTGATTAAGTTCCCTTGTTCCCTGGGGTTGTGGCACTTCCTGTGCAGGTAAGCCCTGGGTACTGTGGGAGGCGGGTCTGCAGACGTTTGGTGAGGCGTCGGCTTGGGTTTTGGTGGGAGGTTGTGGTTTGTGGGGAACTTTGTCACTGCGTGAAGCGGTTGTGGTGTGGGACGGGCGGCGAGAAGGCGCCTGACGAGCTGCAGGTCTTGATCCATATTTCCTGAGGGATCATATATGGAGAAATGTTCCCTGACTATGCTCGGGAGGATCCTCAGCTGGGCGTTGAAGGTATGAGTGTCCCGAGTATTTACTTCAGCTTCGGGATAAGCGGCGGTGACGAGGCGCTGAGTCTGGGTGAAAGTATCATCCAGGTTACCGTCATAGGTGAGGGCGTCGAGTTGTGAGAGTGCGACAACTCTGCCCATGGAAGGCATAAAAGCCTGTTTCACTATCTGAGTGAACTGGTCGCATGACAGTTCTGGGACTATTTTGGGTGCGACATTTGTGATAATTTTTCCCAGATTCGGTAGTGTGACTGCAATTTTCTCCTTATCTGAGTCAAACCCTATGTCTAAAAGGGGTTTGATCATGTCCAAATAAACATCCATGTCACATTGGTCCGGGTTGAATTTTGGTAATTGAATGTGCGGTTTAGCTGCCATTGTGCAAGGTTTCCTTTTACGTTCCTCCGTGCGTTACTCAGATCCAGAACCACCGCTTGCCACCAGTGTTATGCTGAGTGTTTTTAGGTCGACTCCTCGTACTAAAAACACTAGCTACTGAGCGGGGTCCTCTTTCCGGACCGGAAGTAATGCACTAACAAAGGAACAGGACATAAAAACTAGGCAGTCCACCTTTAACACATCTATTACCTTAATTCTAACACCTTGACAATATTACATAGAATGATATTATGGGCAGAGGATACAGATATACAAAGTTACGTTAGTACAACACGGGATGTTCACACACACTATAATTATACTTTACAATAGGTTAAGGGTCCATAAGTGAATGAGACTACCTTGCATTAAAGTCCAAAAGGTCTTAGTGTACTGGGGTAATCGAGATGTCTGGGCTTGATGAGCCGGGGAGGGATTATTACTATAAAAGAACAAGGGGAGCAGATCACTATAATTCACTGTTTGGGCTCGGCGTGGCAACTCTCGCCCGCGCGTACACTGACAAGGGGGGGGGACCCCTCTAGACTGGACTTGGGAATAGCACTAGTTGTACGAGCCCAGAACTTATAGTCTTTTCCAAGGGAAGGTATTTACGGACACTTTTTGGTGTAATCCCGCTGGTTCACTTTGTCACTGGATCACTATCTCTGTCTCACTATAGGAAAGGAAAAGTCACTATTCTTGCCCGAGTTTCTGGGGCGATATCACTCTGTCACTATAAGGTGTAGGTCCTCACTCTGGTCACGGTGTAGGGAGACCCTCTTGCCTGGGGTCTCGACCTGTTGTAGGCCCTCCTCTGGTCACGGTGCAGGGAGACCCTCTTGCCTGGGGTCTCGACCTGTTGTAGGTCCTCCTCTGGTCACGATGAAGGGAGGCGTGTCTATGTTGGCCCTAGGGACTGGGGCCAAACAGGTGTAGCAGACGGGCCTGACGTCGTAGGGTCTGCGGCAGGGGGAGGTTGGCGTCGACGGGCTGCTGGGCTCGCCTGGGGGTCCGAGGGCTGCGGAGGGCTGCTGGGGGACGCGCTGTCAGGTGTGGGCTGCGGCCTCGTCTCCTGCTGGTACCTGGGGAAGACAAGAATTTCCCGGGGGTGGGATGTAGGTCCCGACTGGGACCGGGCCTCTGTTTGGGTGACACTTTCGGGGCAACTCTCCCGGGTGGTGTCCAGCTACTCCTGCAGGAGTTAGCTGACTTTAGAGGACACACGGAGGCCGTGGTCTCTCTTGCACTTATGGAGGGTAGCACAGAGGCGACTCTCTCTCTTGTCTTCACAACTGCCGTGGCACCAGGTTGATCGGTCCTGGGACCCACTTGTGGCTTTGTGTGAGGGTCTCTTACCCTTGGTGTGGCTAGGGGTGTGAGCCCCGTATAGTCCACTATTGGGCCTCCTGCCCTGTTTGTTATAGAGGGCTCTTCTCCCTCGTCAAAGGACCTCCTGTCCTGGTTGTGGCAGAGGGTATTACGCCCTCGTGGCTCACGGTGGCAGAGGATACAAGCCCCTCGTGGCTCATCAGGGTTGTTGCGGCAGAGGATGGTACTTCCCCGTGGCTCGCGGTGGCAGTAGGTGTAAACACCTCGTGGCTCACCTAGGGACCTCTTGTCCCGTTGGGGTGAAGCTGTGGTCGTCACCACAAAACTACTAGGGACTGATATTGTATCAGTCCCACCCCACTGCTGTCGATGGTTAACCCGCCGCCGTGTAACTTGTTGCGGGTCTAGGCTCACCTGGTGTTGAGGTAGTTGCGGGAAGAAGGGGCACAGGTCAGTGGTGGTTGGATGACCCTCTTGTCCCGGGTCACTAACCTGACCGTTATCTCCTCCTCGGGTGGTGGGGTGGTGGTGGCCCGGTGGTGGTGTGGGGAGTGGCGGGGCGGAAGGTCCGGTCGCGGGCATTTTATATATGTTGTAAAAATATGTAAATATTCTATTTCTTATTTATAAAACAGTGCTTTGTCAATGCAGCATGAAAAAATATAGTAATATAAAAAAATATTTCACAGTGGTTGCAGCCTGGTTTATGCATGCATAGAAATATATATGTATATCTTTAACCAACAATAATAGTTGATTATAATTCATACTAACACATTAAACTCCCTGTGAATAAAACCTTATTCACTTCAAGAAAGCATGTTAATAATTAGTTGCTGCCTCCGGTACAAGTTTTCCAAGCAAACAACAGTTGCGTCTTTACTCGAACTGTGATCTGCTCCATCAGCTGGCTTGCTTCATTCGTCTGGCAGCGCTAGGCTTCGATACGCTATAACATTTTAGAGTCTAATAAATATTAAACTATTGATAGACCATATTTGCCATTTGTTTGTACAAGTCAGATTATATACGGATGTCATTATTCACACGTCTTTCTTGCTTCTTACAGTCCAAAAACAGTCTTATTAGCAGATACTGTCCTAATCTTTTTAGGGAAGAATATATAAATATACGAATTTTTAGGGGATATTTTGGGTGAAATAGCACAAATAAGAGTAATTTATATATTTAAAGGTATTTGCTTAACCAATATCGTAAATATCGATCAGAAAAAGAACACTGAAGTTTAACGAAGACCTTCAGCCCGTCAAAACGAAAATGAGACATAATTTCTGGTGGTGTCTGGCAGATTTTCCACTCAGCGCGAACGCTCCTATGTCACTAACCAAGGAAAAACTGCCACTCTTCACCAGATTATTTAATTTTCGACATCAAAGTCGGTCTACTAAACTCCCATCATTTTATGTGCCCTCTGTGTCACGAAAAGGACGGGAGAAATTTTAACAATATTATTTTAGTCACTGCTACAAGGAAGAGAGGCTGTATTATAATCAAGGAAAATAAATAAATGGTGGGCTGATTCTACCATCTCAGTTTGGGGACGGTTAATATTCTTTCGCTCCTTAAATATCGATAAGCTTTATTTTACATCCATTTCATGTATTTGTCAATCAAAACAAAATAAACAGTGTTATGAGAAACATGTAGTGATTCTTCATTAAGAAATATTAGCACGACACCGCTGAGGATCGTACGTTACGATTATAAACAATAACAAACTCACATGTGTCTAGTGCCCCGCTGGACCTTCTGTACAAAGATCGTGGAAAAACCGTTGCAGAGAAAAAATGGACAGTGCCTAGACTGAAGTATTTCCTGAAGTCTAGAGGAATACCCTGTTCAGGGTACACCCTGGGCTGCGTTTCAACAGGCCTTAGCGCCCCAGAGCGGTCCGTGGGTAGTGGGGGTAGCAGTGAAACCACCAAATACTTGGAGCGCGAATTCGCTTTTACTCTAGATATCCTTCTTTCAGAATACCTAGCAGTTATGTATATTTGATCATTACTAACAACAGTATTAATGTTACATGAATATTTGTCAGCAAAATATAATTGTAAAGGCATATTGCCGAAATACTTTTGAAATATAGAACCATAACTAAAATACCCTCAAACCACTGGACCACCCTCCCCGCCACCCCCCACCCCACCACTACCCCAGGAGGACACCACGGTGGGGCTATTGACCCGGAACAAGAGGGTCACCGGGACACTCCTGTCCTGAGTCCCTTTTCCTTGCAACTGTCCCAACACCAAGTAAGCGGGAAGAGACAACGACCCTGTGAGCGGGGCAGCCTTCACCAGGTTTGGGGTGGGACTGATCCAGAGTCAGTCCCAGGCAACACCGCGGTATGGCCACTGTACGTGAGGGGGAAGGAGCGGCCACTGTATGCCCATTGGTCACAGGCACCTCTGGGGATGGCCTCGGGTCGTTAGTTATTGAACGCGCCCCGACTGGCAGAGACAGGAGTAGTGGAGCCGCGCTCACGGCCACTGTACGTGACGGGGAGGGAGTGGCCACTGTACGCCCCTCATCCAGTACCTCCTACTACTATGGGAGTAACACCATACTCACGGCCACTGTAAGTGACATGGAAGGAGCGGCCACTGTACGCCCTTCAGTTACTTCCCAAAGGGCAGGCAGGACCATGGCTACGGCCATAGTATGTACCAGGGTAGACAGACCCACGGCTACAGCCTCTGTACATACCGTAGAGAGCGCAGCCTCCGTGCACCCCTCTCCTGCCTTTCCCTCCTACGGGAGTAACACTGCATTCACGGTCACTGTACGTGACAGAGAAGGAGCGGCCACTGTAGCCCTTCACTTGCTTCCCAAAGGGCGGGCAGGCCCACGGCCATGGCCACTGTACGTGCCAGGGTAGACAGACCCACGGCTATGGCCTCTGCACGTACCGGAGAGGGCGCGGCCTCCATGCACCCCTCTCCTGCCTTTTCCTCCTTCGGGAGCAGCACCGCCAGCACGGCCACTGTACGTGCGGGGGAAGGAGCGGCCACTGTACGCCCTTCAGCTGCGGGCCCTAGGAGTCTTGAAATCGCGCTCACGGCCACTGTACGTGACAGGGAAGGAGCAGCCACTGTATGCCCTTCATTTGTGATTCCGAAGGTCCTCCCGCGGCAGGAAGTCCCTTGTGCGGCTGACCCCTTTCCTCTCGGCTGCGTGGGACGCCCTTTGTCCCCTTACAGGAGTGGTTCCCAGGAGATGCTGCCGGAGTCGTGGTGTGGCCCGATCCAGGCCCTACCACCTACCCCTGGGAGGTCCCTGCCCCTGCCGGACACCTGACGGAGAAGGCGCCACAGTTTACCCCTGACGGCGCTTCCCCCTGCAGGTGGCCGCAGCCCAAGGACCCCCAGGCCTGACCAGCAGCCCCCAGGCCCTGGCAACCAAGGCTGTCTCTCACCCTGGAGCCAGAGGCGACAGGCCCGCCTCATGCACCTGTTCGGTCCTAGTCCCGAGGGCCACCACTCAGACCAGAGGGCCTCCCTGCACCCCACCGACGACTGAGACCCGGGCAGTGACGCCCCTGTGGGCAGTGTGTTGCCCCCTTCAGGAAGGCTCCCCAAGGGGCCTCCCCTCAAGCCCGGGCACCGCAGCAGATTATACCCAGGAAACGGGTATACAGTGACATCAATGCCTCTTGTGTCGTGAACTGTCGTGGCGGGAATATAATAGTGACAAGTGACAAAGTGAAGGTCAGAATAATACAAGTGACAAAGTTACCAATAACACACTAAGGCCCGATACCCGGCAGAATAGAAAATATCCTTAACTCTAGACAAAAGTACTTATAGAAATCGTGGGTCAAGACCAGTGGTGCGTGGCAGAATCAAATGCCTGTGAATAAGTGCTACTGCGACTGACTTCATCGAGTGTCGCGACCCACACCCTATACATTTATAGTTAAAATACCCGTTGCCGCCAGACCCCCCCACCCCCGCCACCCCCCACCCCACCACTGAGCCACTACCACACCACCATCCCAGGAGGACACCACGGTGGGGCTAGTGACCCAGAACAAGAGGGTCACCGGGACACTACTGTCCTGAGTCCCTCTTCCCTGCAACTATCCCAACACCAGGTAAGCGGGAAGAGACAACGACCCTGTGAGCAGGACAGCCGTCACCAGAATCGGGGTGGGACTGAACAAGATTCAGTCCCAGGTAACACTGCGTCGACAGCCACTGTACGTGACGGGGAAGGAGCGGCCACTGTACGCCCTTCAGTTACCTCCCCAAGGGCAGGAGGCCCAAGGCTATGGCCAAAAGTATACACCAGGGTAAGTAGACCCTCGGCTACGGCCTCAGTGTGTAGCGGAGAGGGCGCGGCCTCTGTGCACCCCTCTCCTGCTGTTCTCTCCTACGGGAGCAACACCGCATCGACGGCGACTGTATGTGACAGGGAAGGAACGGCCACTGTACGCCCTTCAGTTGCTTCCCAAAGGGCAGGCAGCCTTACGGCTACGGCAGAAGTACACACCAGGGTAAGTAGACCCTCGGCTATGGCCTCAGTGTGTACTGGAGAGAGTGCGGCCTCTGTGCACCCCTCTCCTGCTTTTCTCTCCTATGAGAGCAACACCGCGTCGACGGCCACTGTACGTGACGGGGAAGGAGCGACCACTGTACACCCTTCAGTTGCTTCTCATAGGGCAGGTAGGCTCATGGCTATGGCTGCAGTACGTACCAGGGTAAGCAGACTCAAGGCTACGGCCTCAGTACGTACTGGAGAGGGCAGGGACTATGTGTACCCTTCTCCTGCCTTTTTCTCCTGCGGGAGCAGCACCGCCAGCATGGCCACTGTACGTGCGGGGGAAGGAGCGGCCACTGTATGACCTTCAGCTGCGTGCCCTAGGAGTCACGAAACCGTGATCACAACCACTGTACGTGACGGGGAAAGAGCAGCCACAGTACACCCTTCATTCGTGGCTCTGAAAGCACTCCCGATGCAGGAAGTCCCTTGCGCGGCCGACCCCTTCCCTCTCGGCTGCGTGGGATGCCCTTTGTCACCATCCGGGAGTGTTGCCCCGGAGGTGTTGCCAGAGTGGTGGCAAGGCCCGATCCAGGTCCTACCGCCTACCCCTGGGAGATCCCTGCTCCTGCCTGACACCCGATGGAGACGGTGCCGCAGCTCACCCCTGTCGGTGCCTCCCCCTACAGGCGACTGTAGTCTTAGGACCCCCAGGCCCGACCAGCAGCCTCCAGGTGAAGGCAACCCAGGCTTTCTCTCCCCACGGAGCCAGAGGCGACAGGCCCGCCTCCTACAGCTGTTTGGCCCCAGTCCCGAGAGCCACCTCTCAGGTCGAGGCCCCCAGACCGGAGGGCCTCCCTGCACCCCACCAACGAGGCTCCAGTACGAGGGCCTCCTCTCAGGTCGAGGCCCCCAGACAGGCGGGCCTCCCTGTACTCCACCAACGACCAGGACCCGGGCAGTGACTCCCCTGTGGGCAGTGTATTGACCTCTACAGGAAGGCTTCCCCTAGGGCCTCCCCCTCACGCCCGGACACCAGAGTGATTTGTACCCAGGACACACGGGTAGTGACGTTAACGGCCCTTGTATCACGAACAATCAAGACGGGAAAATAACAGTGAATAGTGACAAAGTGAAGGCCAGAATAATACCAGTGAAAGTTACCACTAGCCTATTAAAGCCCGATACCCGGCAGAATAGAAAATAGCCTGAGTCCCAGATAAGAGAACTTATAGTAATTGTGAACCAAGACTAGGGTGCCGTCGCAACTAAGTGACCCCATCAAGTGTCGCGATCCGCACCCTGTCTAGTTATAGTAGTATTTACCCCACTGACTCTTGCCCCTGTTCATCCCCAGTGCATCGGACTAAATATATATATATAATATTAATTCTGCCTAAAGACGAAATAAGGGTATCGCGATATTACAACTGACCACATAAGTGTACATGCAGAATACTGTGTCTCAAGTGTAACTGTAAATCTTGGTGTTAAAGGCTAACTCTGTGTCCCTGTCTACTGTATATCCAATACCTCTCTGTGTTATATTGTAACGGTGTAGAAATTAAGGCAATAGATGTGTGAAGGTGTACTGCCTGGTTTTTATGTCCTGTTCCTTTGTGGGTGCTTTACTTCCGGTCCTGAAATAGGACCCCGCTCAGTCGCTGGTGTTCTTAGGACGAGAAGTCTACCAATAAACACCCAGCATAACAATAGTAATATTAACTCCCCTTACTCTTGGCCCTGTCCACCCCTAGTGCATCAGACTTAATATATAAAATATCAATTCTGCCTATAAACGGAATACTGGTATCACGATATTATAATTTATTATCCATGTGTAAGTGAAGTGTACTATGTCCTGCGTGTAACTGTAAACATTTGTATTAAAGGCTAACTCTGTGCCCCTGTCCAAAGCATATCCAGTACCTCTTTATTTTATATTGTAACGGTGTAGGAATTAAGACAATAGATGTGTTAAAGTGTACTGCCTGGTTTTTAGGTCCTGTTCCTTTGTGGGTGCTTTACGTCCGGTCCGGAAAGAGGACCCCGCTCAGTCGCTGGTGTTCTTAGGACGAGAGGTCGACTAAAGACACCCAGCATAACAATAACAAATCCTGCCTTCGCCACAGCTGCTTCATCTTGTAATTTCCTCCGATTTAGAAGACGAAATGAACCCAGCAGAGTAAGACTACAGTGGAATAAGATGACTTTGGAAGATATGACCAATGTACAGAGGTGAGGAGGTACTTCATGGAAGTATGATTTTCGAGGGAATGAATGAAAACAAACTCTCAGTCCGTACTCTTTAGATCCGGATAGCCTTTACTTTCATTAAACCGAAAATCAATACTTAATTGAAATGAAGAGGGTATTGTAACAAATCTTTTCATTTATGACATGTTAGTATTCAAAATCCGTTCACTCTCCCAAATTACACAGAATAATACCCTGGCATTGAGAGTTCTGTTATCCTTTACACGACTGTGATCTAAACCATTTACAGCTGTCATATGTCGCCAGAGAGACCCACCTCTCCAAATAGTTCCAACCACGACGGAGGCCACGACAGCCCCCCCTTCACCCCCCCACACTTTCGCTCTCGAAAGCGCCGTCACGTTCCGTGGCGCTCCAGCTGTTGAAACGCAGCCCTGGTGTGTTGTTTTGAGTTTTTGTACAGTATTTTGGAGCCCTCGGCATCGTCGGATTTCGGCCAGCGGTCTCGTCTCTGCACGATTTCGGCTTTAAACATTGTACAATTTTCATATAAAAAACTTTGTAGATATTCTTCAGCATTTTGGAGATGAAGCATTGTTCTTTTAGAAAGCTAAATTGAATGGGTTTCAAACAAAATGTGCAGCTAGACTTGTAAATATGTGATGAATGCTGTCACACCCGGTGTGCTTTCACGGAGGCCATAGTAACGTTTTCCTGCATTTACCGCATTAATGCATATCTAGGAAATTAGTATAACTACTAAAGAATAATATCATGAAGAACTTACGTACGGTATATGATTAAATATCACGGGAGAGATTTTTAATGATATGCGATTTCTGTGGTCTCTGCATGAGTAGCCCGATTTCCTTGTTGAACTAGCTGGCAATCAACGGCAACTCTTGAGTTAGTGGCGGTGGGAATTACGCACGGGGGAGAAAACACTGGGGGGAACACAGGGAGCGTGCACTGAGGTAGAGAAGGGGGGCTTACAAACACGGAGGGGACACACAACCTTAGAGTCTCTTATGATATTGGCGGAGAGGAGTGTACGGGGCATGGGTGGCAGGAGGCCCTATGCCGGGAGCCTCAGGTGGTGGCTAGGCGCTGGGGTTGGGCCGTCTGGAGTATAGTACAGGGGTCGGTCACCTGTGGGGTTGCGATGAGTCCTGCAGGAGTTGGTGGGTGGCGTGGTGGGAGGCTCCCTTGCTGTAGAGGCCCGGCAGGAGGTGGGGCTCTCTGGGCTAGGGCCGAAGTGGGCCAAGAGGAACGCTGCTCAGCGCTGGCCCCTTGTCGTCGTTGAGGTCCTGGGGGCGGACCTGGGGAGGCCTGGGCCTAGGGCCGGCTGCGGGGAGGGCGGCGCCCTAGCTGGGCCATTGTCACGTCCAGCATGGGCGGCCATCAGGGAAGAACTGCAGCCACCTTTGCTGTGAGAGGCCTGGCGGCTGCAGCAGGAATTAGAGGAGGCCCGCTGGCTCCTGGGGCTGCGGTCTTGTCTGCGGGAGGAGGCCGTCAGGGCTGGACCGCGGCCTCTCACTCCAGCAGAGTCTGGCAGCACCTGGGGAGGACGGGGCTGCAGGGACAGGACACCTGGCCTCGGGGACGTCTTGCCTGGTCTGGTCTCTGGTGGGGTACCTGTAGGGGAGCAGATCCCACCCTCCCGGAGAGAAAGGCGGGGAGAGGGGCACCTCGTGTCCACGAACGTAATTATGTATCGGTAGCCTGATGTAGGTGGGAGGGGGGCCGACAACATCAACGGATAGCAGCTGCCATGGTTTGTTGGCTACGAGGTGGCCAGAGGGGCCTGGCATGCAGGTGGTATCTTTTCCTAGGGGGCACGCTCGACAGACTTGCACGACTTGTTGCACGAATTTGGAGGGGTGTGGGGACCAGCAAGTGTCGTTAAAGAGCTGGAGTAATTTCTTCGCACTGAGGTGTATCCTGTTATCAACGTGGATGTGTGAGGGTGTCCAGGGCAGTGTCAGGGTCGAGAGCGATGTGGCCGGAGTGGGTGTATAAGAGGTCGCCGTGCTGTTGCAACTTGGAGAAGAGATGGGCTGGCATCCAATCGGGGCGATCCCAGGTGTGCTAGCGCTGCATGAGGGTGGGTGCAGCCTGTGTGGCATTCACAGGGAGTCTGGAGAGGGCATCAGCATTCATGTGGAGTTTGCCAGGTCGGTATGTGATGTCAAAGTTGAATTCTTCAAAGGTCTCTCTCCAGTGGATCATCTGTGCATTCTTGGTGTTGGACTGGCGTAGCCATTGAAGGGACTGATGATCCGTGATGATGGTAATGTGAGTTTCCACCAGGTAAGTGTGGAAGTACTCGAGCACCCAGATGATGCCGAGGCACTCCCGTTTCGTAGCCGTGTAGTTGCGTTCTGCTTGGTTGAGAGTGCAGCTGGCACAGGCAATGATGTGTTCCTTGCCATCTTGATCTTGAACTAGAACAGCACCGATAGCCACCAGTGGGACGTCAGTGTACAAGCAGAAGAGGATAGTCAAATCGCGGAATGCCACTGCAGGGGCTGTGATTAATTGTCTTTGAGAGTCCGGAAGGCCTGGAGGCGATCTTCTGTCCATGTGAAAAGCTCCCCCTTTTTGGTGAGGTCGTGCAGCAGCTTGGCAATGATCGCGAATCCTTTCACAAAGAGCTGGTAGTAGGAGGCGAGGCCTATGAATGTGCAAATCTCGTGTACATTCCGGGGCAGGGGGAGTTCATTTATGGCCCTGAGTTTCCCGGGATCGGGAGCGATGCCTTCCCTAAATATGACATGCCCCAGGAAGGAGATTGATCTTTGGGCCAAGAAGCACTTAGGTGGGCTGAGTTTGAGTCCGGCTTGGCGTATCCTGGAGAAGACCTGGCGTAGGCAATGGAGGTGGTCAGCCTAGGTCATGCTAAAGATGATGACATCATCAAGGTAGGCGAGGCAGATCTCCCAGGTGAGGCCGCTGAGTATGGTCTCCATCAGCTGGGAAAGTGTGGTGGGGGCGTTGCAGAGGCCAAAGGGGAGCACATTAAATTCGTAGTGCTTCCTGTTGCTGGTGGGGAAGGCGGTCTTTCCTCGGTCCTCGGGATGGCCGGGCACCTGCCAGTATCCTGACTGTAGGTCCAGGGTAGAGAACCAGGATGACCCATACACGGAGTTCAGAGAGTCGTCGATTCTGGGTAAGGGGGTGGTGTCCTTGATGATGACATCATTAAGGTGATGGTAGTCCACGCAAAGCCAAGCGTCCCGTCCTTCTTTACGAGGACGACGGGGGAGGACCACGGGCTGGTTGAAGGTGATATAATGCTGGCATTCAACATGTCCTGGACCTGCTGGTCTTCTTCCATTGCTTGGGATTTTTCCTGTGTGAGGGTTACCAGATGGGATCCGGGGGGACCCATCATGTGTATCTCATGGGACAGGAGGGTGGTGTGGCTGATGTCTGTGGGTCCCGACGAAAGGATGTCCTGAAAGTCCAGGAGGCATCTCAGATCATTCATTTGTTGGGGGTAGAGATGGTTGGGAGAGAGGGCAAGGTCGGGGAAGTGGGGGGGGGGGCTTTGCATGGCTCGGCTTCTTCTATCTCGCCCACTACTAGGCCCTTAGGGATGGTGGGGGGTAATGTGGACAGATTAGCCACGCGGACTGCCGGGAGGTGGAGAGGGAGGAAGGCGGGGGACAGGATGCAGGAGGTGGTGGTGCCTGCTGCGGAAGTTAGGGAGAATGCTACGTCAGTTCCGGTGGGTTGGTGCAACGGTAGCTAGGCCTCGTGGTGGGAGGGGGATGGTGAAGTGGAGGCGATGCAGGGAAGGTGGGGGACAAGGCGGGAGGATTGGGGTGGGGTTGGGCGGGGAAAGGGGAGGGAGCAGGGGGGGTCAGGGGTGTCTGATGGGGGTGGCAGTGTCGTGGTGTGGCACCCGCAGAGAGGTTGTGTGGGTGGAGCTGGTGGTTCGCTGAAGTGCAACCTCCTACCGTGGCAATCGATGTTGGCCTGGAGTTTTTGTGACAGATCCAATCCCAGGTAACCGTCATAGGCACTGTAAGTGGAGTCACATATAATGAACTGATGTTGGGCAGTTGCTTTCTGGTGTGTCTGGACACAGAGGGCCCATGTCTCCCCATGGATAGGCAGGAGGCCATCCCCAGTGTCTACGAGGTGGGCCAAGGTGGGGAGGAGAGGGCCGAAGGCTTTGGCATGACAGGAGTAGGAGTGATGTTATAGCAAGACCTGGCTGCTTCCGCATCATGCAGCAGTTGAGCTTTCACCCCATTCAGCCTGACCTTATCTAAGACTGGGGGGCGATATTTGTGCGAGGTGGCCCCAGCCACCGTGGGGAGGTGTGGTGGCAGTCCTAAAAATCCAGTTGGGATGAGGCGCCCTCTCCCTCGCTGCCTATTTCTGTCTCTTCAGCGTCGGGGGACATCGATGGGGGGGGTATGGTTCATCTGGTGGGTCGTCCTCAATGGCCGACACCTTGCGGTGCCCCCGGTTTGCTGCCCTATGGCTGGCAGCTTTCAGGTGCTTCCGAATGTCGTATATGGGGCAATGGTGTCTGCACGCGGTGAATTCGCAGGGGTTGATGGAGATGAGGTTGGACATTTCCCTGTGAGTGGGGTGCTTTTTGATGGGGATGGCTCTTGGTAGGGCTGGAGGTTCCGGGGGCGTCGGCTTGGGGGGGGGGCGTCTGAGGCTTGGTGGGCGGTGGTTTGCGGGTGGGAATTCTGCTTACTGCCCCTATTTGTTGGGGGGTGGTGTGGGCAGCAAGTTGGCGCCTCATCAACTGGATGTCCCTGTCGATATCCCCAGTCGAGTCGTGTATGGTAAAGTGTTCCCCGACGATGCTGGGGAGTATTCTTAGCAGGGTATGGAATACATATTGGTCTCGGGTTTGTATATCTGCCTCTTGGTAGGCGGTGGCGATGAGACGTCGGGTTTGAATGAGAGTGTCGTCTAGGTTCCCATCGTATGTGAGTGCGTCCAGCTAGGAGAAGGCGATGACTTTCCATAACGAGGGTGTGACAGCTTGGGTCACGATTTGTTGTAATTGGTTCCATTTCAACTCCGTGACTATTTTGGTGGCTATACTTGAAACAACTTTTCCAAGGTGGAGGAGTGTAATGGCTGTCTTCTCTCGGTCATTTTCAAAACTTATATCTAGTATAGCTTTGATATAGACATATACGTGTGTATGTCATAAAGTTCGGAATCGAACTTGGAAAGTTGTACGTGCGGTTTGGCCGCCATGTTTGCGAATTTTCCGTTCCTTTCTGTTCCACCGCTGGGTCAAGAACCACCGCTACCCACCAGTGTTATGCAGCGTATTTTGAGTCCTGACTTCTCAGGTACAGGTACGATGCAACCTTGGGTTCTTTGTTCTCGGCCGGGTCAGTCACAGACAAGGAAGGAAAATCCAAACACAACTAATCAAAAGGCACACGTACATATTAACAACAGACAACTACACACACACAATCTATGAGGAAAACTACGGAATTTACAATAACCAAATAATCTCAGAAGGTTAGCTCTTACAATAAATACTTCCACCTAGTTCAGCAGCTTGACCTTTACACAGTATTCTACCTTTCCTGACATAGAGTAATTTCCACACAGTGTCACAGGTATGGTTCACAGGATACACCAGGTGCACTAGGTCTCGAGTATAGGACAAAGACAGTCAAGTATATCTCAATATACCCAAACACGTGACATAGACGGCAATGTATACTCAAATCCTTATATATATATATATATATATATATATATATATATATATATATATATATATATATATATATATATAAACAATCGTGTAACATAAGTGGTTTCCTATGCTAGTTATGTGATATATATATATATATATATATATATATATATATATATATATATATATATATATATATATATATAAACAATCGTGTAACATAAGTGGTTTCCTATGCTAGTTATGTGTATCATCCGTGTGACATGGATGATACCGTAGCTATTCTCTATGCTAAGTGCGCATTACAGAGGACTAGAGAATATTGCACTTAGGATCTATCCACGCATGAGGGACTCAAGGGGGAGAGGGAAGTGAGGGGGGGGGGCCGTAATATCGGGTTCCTGACAGGGCAAGTGACTGGGGGTATGGCACTTGGGGTTCAGGGTGGCGGGGCAGTACAGGGGGGAGAGGAGCACTGGTGTTATCGGTCCGTATGTAACGCTGGGGGGGTGAGTCACACTGGGGGCAGACCCATGGCCTGGCGCCACACACTACGTGCATAAGGTCCCGGATACGAGAGTTCACAATTACGCATGGAGGGGGGGGACAACACGGGGGGGAACACAGGGGGGGGTGCACTGAGGTAGAGATGGGAAAAGAGGCTGGTTCACTGGGGGTGCTCACAAAAACTAAGGGGGAGGGACACACAACCTTAGAGTCTCTTACTCATGGTATTGGCAGAGAGTAGGGCACGAGGCACGGGCAGCAGGAGGCCCTATGCTGGGAGCCTCAGGTGGCGGCCGGGCGTCGAGGGTGGGCCGTCCGGAGTGTAGTACAGGGGTCGGTCACCTGTGAATTTGCTACAAGTCCTGGAGGAGTTGGTGGGTGGTGTGATGGGCGGCTCCCTTGCTGTAGAGTCCCAGCAGGAGATGGGGCTCTCTGGGCTAGGGCCGAAGAGGGCCAAGAGGTGCGCGCTGGTCCCTAGTCATTGTTGGGGTCCTGGGGGTGGACCTGGGGAGGCCCGGGCCTAGGGCCGGCTGCAGGGAGGGCGGTGCCCTGGCTGGGCCGCTGTCAGGGAAGAACTGCTGCCACCTGCACCGGGGTAGGTCCGGCGGCTCCAGCAGGCGTCAGGGGAGGCCCATTGGCTCCTGGGGCTGCGGTCTCATCTGCAGGAGGAGGCTGTCAGGGCTGGACTGTGGCCTCTCATTTCGGCAGAGTCCAGCAGCACCTGGAGAGGACGGGACTGCAAGGACAGGACACCTGGCCTAGGGGACATCTTGCCCGGTCTAGTCGCTGGCGGGGTACTTGCAGGGGAGCAGATCCCACCCTCTCGGAGAGAAAGGCGGGGAGAGGGGCACCTCGCTCTGCCACAGGAGGGGTGGGTGGAGCAAGTGGCGCTACTCTCTGTAGGAGCCCTGGGACTCTCAGAGGGAGGATGGCTGAGGGCCGGCTCTCCTACTTGGCGGGCTTGGTAGGCCCTGCCGAGACTCCGGTCCGCAGTGTGCGTGGGACGTCCGGGGGACACTCCCTCCACCAGGCAGCCCCGTTGGGCCTGTGCTCCTGCTGAGGACGGGGGTGGAGGAGGAGTCTGAGGGGACACCTCCTGGCACCACAGACCCTGGCAGCTGGAAGAGGGCACCCAGTGGGCTCTCCCAGCAATAGCCACAGCTCCGGTGGAGACTGCACTTCTGCTGTAGAGTCTGGGACACCTGTCCCAGTGACGTCAAGAGGAAGAGGACCGGTGGACACTCCCGGCCTTAGCTGCAGCTCCGGTGGAATCTGCCCTCCTTCCGTTGGGCTTGAGGCAGCCCTGGGGGACGACCGTTGGTCAGTCCCGAGTGGTACCTCCGGTGGAGTGTTCCCTGGGGCCCGCCTCCCTCCTGGGAAGTCCTGGCAAAGGTCGTCTGGTGGACGTGCCAACATGCCGGCTCTTGAAGGTGGGTGGCAGAGGGTGGAGAACCGGTGGTCACTCCACCCACAGTATACCCGTGGGTTCTACTGTGCCACTGCTTCCTTGGGGTGTAACAAACCTCGAGGCTGCTCCTGAGCCCTCTGTTGTATTGGAGGCCAATCCGGTCGACTTGGCATCTGAGGGTTTGTTTGGGATCTTGCCACTGCAAGTCCCACCCCGATTCTGGCGAGTGTTCCCTTTGCTTAAGTGTAGTGTACTTTTACTGTACACTGTGGGGTGGTCTGGCTGTGGGGAAGAGGGGCGTTGGGTCACAGAGGAAATATGTCGCTCTTGCCTGGATGGGTATCAGGTAAAACAGCCTCCCTGTCATCTCCTTGTGGGGTGAGTGTCACCCCCTTGTACTCTCCTTCTGGGGTGGTGGTGTCGGGTTCACCCCACCACGCGGGTATTTCATATTTCATGGCACAAGAAAAAGTAAAAATTAATAAAAACCACAAATAATAAATTATATTTACATAACAATTTTAGTTAAAGTTTGTTTTTGTGAATAACAATATTTTCTCACCAATATCAAAATTAATGAAGGCTTATTTGAGTTCTAATCCTACCAACAAGTTGTAAGCGAAAATTGTTATCCATTTCGCCTTGCAAGCGAAATCTTGCTCACCATGGGTTAGTTTGGCTAGCAGCTCACAAAACTTGCTCGCATCTTAGCCACTTTTGTCCCAGTGTGATGTCACCTATAGCTTGCAGTTTCTGTTTTACTGTTGCTTACATAAGCTGAGCAGTGGGCCATGGCACTATATTTTAGCTGCACTGTGGACCATGGCTCTATATTTTCCGAATTCATTGGCTGACTTCAAAAGGCACGGGGATCGGGTGTAATGCATAAGCATGATCAGCGCAGCCCTGGGCCCCTGGTGGTGGGCACACAAAATAAGTGGTGCTACCTTACCCATGAGAAAGCCTCTCCATCTGATAGAGCTAGTGGGAAAGATCCACCACCTTCTTTTGTTGTATAAGTACTCTGTAACTTTCTCAGCAATAAATATTATCAATCAATCAATCAGGAATTTCACTGTGTACAGAAAAGATAAAAATTGATTCACACTGAAATACTGGCCGTGGCAACCCAGGTCAACACCACACCCCCAGGAGGAGACGACAGAGGGGTAGACAGAGTGCGCGGCATGTCCAGTCTATACGGACATAAGTTCACGCAGACCGCGCACCCCTATTCCCCCGAAGGCGCTCGACGAGACCACCCCAGTCCAAGTGCACTACCTCTCAGGCGAGCTAACCCTCGCCAGGATCAGGGTGGAGCTGACCCTACAGCTCCAGGCAGCACCCCAGCAACGACTCATTGCCGCGCCTACCAAGAGATGGCCCATAGCCGCTCTGCTAAAAAGGAGATGGCCCATAGCTGCTTCGACCAAAGGGCCACGGCCTATAGCTGAGCCCCAGTGATGGCCGATAGCTGCACACAAAAAAGGCCATGGCCTATAGCTGGGCCACCAAATAAGGAGACGGCCCATAGCTGCTCCACCAAGTGCTGCCTATGCCCCCTGCAGAACCAGCGACGGCCCATAGCCGCGCTGGGGAGAGACAGGTACGTCCCCTCTCCTTCTGCAGTTGCCTCGGAGGGCACGACACCGGCAACGGCCCATAGCCACTTCTGTAGCCGTAGGCAGGAGACAGCCCATATCCCCTCCTCGTCTACACAAAACCCTCCACATGGGACTTCAGCAACAGCCAACTGCCACGCCGACAGGCAGGCAACGGCCCATAGCTGCTCTTCATCTACGTTCCCGTTAGGGAGTCGGGTCCTGGTGACGGCCAATTGCCACACTGACAGCGAAGGGACAGCCCATGGCCGCCCTTTGTTTTTTACCCAAGGGAACCTAGCGATGGCCCATAACTGCGCTGGGGAGGGATGCCAAAGTCCCTCGCCCCTTGTGACTCTGCAGTGTAAGGACTACCTGCAGTCAGCCCTGCCTACCAGCAGGAGCGCAGGGCACCCCTCTTCTCACCCAGACCGAGGAAACCTCCAGGAGGAGGACTTCTGTGCTGAGGACTGGTGGAGAGGCCTGGAGTTATCTACAGGGCTCT
Organism: Coenobita brevimanus; assembly: GCF_032717465.1. Lineage (NCBI taxonomy): Eukaryota > Metazoa > Arthropoda > Malacostraca > Decapoda > Coenobitidae > Coenobita > Coenobita brevimanus. Next base: position 16,360,734 of record NC_137064.1, on the reverse strand, counting down.
TCTCCCTCGAGTCGGCCCCCCAAGGAGGACCTTCCTCTGATGGACTCCGGCCAGGAGCGACGCCACAGCCCCAACCTGACAGCGACGCCACCAGAAGGAGGCCACAGCCAACTGGCCTCTGAGGGTGCCCCAGGACCCCAGGGCGACACCTCACCCCTCTCTGACGAAGGCGATGCCCTTCCTCCACCAGGCACCTGAGGGAGCGCTTCCAGGATTTGTTTGGCCCGAGTTCTAAGGGCCAGAACCCAGTTCCCAGCCCCGACAGTGAAAGGCCCTCCACCACACCTAGCCCAAACCCTCAACAAGAGACAACACCCCTGAGAGTGGTCCCATGGCCACGGGATGAAGGGACTCCGTAAGGGACTCCACCCACACAAGGCCAATGACAGTAAGTCCCCTAGGCCGTCCCCATTTCTTTTTGTCTGATCAAGGACAGCCCCGAACAGTGACAGTGACATATGGCTCTTACAGATGGACGAAGAGAGGCCAGGACTGTGCAATATAAGCAAAAGTGTGATTCAGTGAAAACTGGAAAAAACACCTGAAGTAGTGCATATCTATTCTCTGTAAATCGAAAGGCAAACACTCGGAGTCAGTGTGTAAATCAAGAGATCAGAAAACAGTGACATAACTCCGACAACTACCGTGAAACTAGAACCAGAAACAGTCTATCTATCTATATACTTAGGCTGCTTCCCCCGAGGAAAGGGAGGTAGCCGAGACAGGACGACACACTTCCAATTTACTCATTCACTCAACACATTCATTCGGATCTTAGACCCAAAGGAGAGAAGGGACAGATCCTCCACATTGCACAAGGGTCAACTGCGCAGTGCAATCAGTGACATCTGCGGCAGGGCCTGACAGACGAGCTGGTTTACCCCTGCCACATCATAATAGACCTATCCCCTTACTCGCACCTGACCTGATCAGCTGATTAGACAATTGCGGGAGAAAATCCCCTCAGGGCTGCATCATCATTTATTCATTCACAATTTCTCTCCATTCATTTCTATCACGCACAGCCACTCTTCCTTGCTCAACAGACATCCTTCTCGCATCCAACGCTCTCTTCACACTGTCCATCCATCCTATTCGTGGTCTTCCTCTCAGCCTTACACCTCTCACATCAGATCTAGTTATTTTTTTCACCAATCGCTCATTATCCATTCTCTCCATTTGCCCAAACCATCGCAACACCCTCTGCTCAACTCGATCAGCCATCTGCTGAACTCCAGTTCTCCTTCGCACTTCATCATTTCTCATTCGATCCATACATGTCACTCCACATATACCTCAGACACCTCATCTCCATTACATTCAAACTTTTCCTCTCTGCTACATCTATATTCTATGTTTCAGTCCCAAATAACGCAGTTGGTACAACAACACCTTCATACAGCCTTCTCTTTACATCCATTCTAAGTGAAAGACATCTAAACACTTTTTTCATTCCTCCCAGCACCTTTCCTACTTCATTCATTCTAAACTTCACTTCTGCATCTACTCTTCCATCCACAGCAACATGTAACCCTAAATACTTAAAATACTCTACCTCCTCAAGCAACTCCCCATTCAAAACTATATTCATCCTCCTACCAGACTGTGTCCCCCCCCTCCTGTGGCAAGGGGTCACAATCTGGCCGCACTATGGGGTGGTACTTCTACTCTGCGGCCAGGTTGTGTTAGGAGGAATACTGCCACCGTATTCCCTGCGTGTCGTAAAAGACGACTAAAAGGGGCGGGGTGAAGGGACCAGGGACCCCTCCTCTGTTTTTTAGTTCCTAAAAAGAGACAGGCCAGAGACCAGAAACAGTGCCGGAACAAATTCCCCTGAACTAATAGAATCCGTGTTTGCCTCCCTAGTAGAAAAGAGGCTCTTGTGCAAAGACTGTGAAAGTAGTGTACTGCTCCCAGACCAAAAATTGAGACTCTTGTCTACCTATTAGTCTGTGTGATACTCCAGACCCACCTACCAGCCTCTGTATTAAATTTGATTAGCATATTGTGTGTATGTCTTCCCGTTCCAAAGCAAAGAATTTGTCAATCCACACGTAAGGTTGTTGCTCTGTGTTTTTATGCCCTGTTCCTCTATACTGTGTCTAAGCTCCAGTCTAGAAAAGGGAACCCAGCTACACTCTAGGTGTTCTGGGGACGGGAAGCCGACCCTTAAATAAAAAAACAAAGTAAAACCTTGAACAAGTGGAATTTTCTGTCCGCTGACTAGCCGATGAATAATTATGCATAGCACGTGCATTTATGAGTATACAAAAAATAATTTATGGGTAAGTAATTCGTATGTGAAATATCCGCTCGGCGGGGCAAGCCAGACACCACTGCCCCAGGAGGAGGGCACAGGGAGGTAACCCTCGTCCCACAAGGAGACGATGGGGAGGTTTTTCCGCGCTCTGAGCGGAAATGACATATTTCCCCCGTGACCCGACACCCCACTTCCACGCAGCCAGACCACCAAGCAGTAGGCAGTTTGAGTGCAGTACACTCCAATGGAGAAAGTGCTCGCCGGAATCGGGGTGGGACTTGCAACAGCCAAGTCCCAAGCAGGCTCTCGGATGCCGTGTCCACCTGATCGGCCTCCAGAAGTGGAGGGGACTCCACCGGAGCCTCACGTCCTGTGATACCCTAGGGGAGCAGTGGCACAGTAGTGTCCTCCAGATCTACTGTAGGAGGAGCGACCACCGGTTCTCCTTCTTCTGCCAGCCACCTCCAGGAGCCAGCACATCGGCACATCCTACAAACGACCTTCGCTGGATCTCCCCGGGAGGGCGGCAGGCCCAGGGGTAGCGTCCATCGGCTCTACCTCCGGGGGACAGACCACTGGTCATCCCCCAGCTGCACCATCCCCTGATGGCAGGAGGGCAGAGTCCACCGGACCTGCGGCACCCGCCAGGAGACCCTACAGGCCTCCCCCTCTGGTCGTCCCCGGGACGAATGGTCGCCAGGAGTGGTATCTACTGGATCTCCTTCAGCTGCTGTCCTGGGCCTTAACCTAGGCAGTGTCCATCAGATCTGCCTGGGCAAAAAGGCGTCCTCTGGACCTCCCTCTCGCACCCCGACACGGAGTTCTGGCAGGGACTGTCAGGCCTGCCAAGTTGGGGAGCAGACCACTGGTCGCTCCCCCTCTGTGACACCGGAGGTTCCTGTTGAGGGTGACGCCTCTTGCTTAGCCTGCCCCTCCTGTGGCAGAGCGATGTGCTCCTCTCGCCTCCCATCCTGTATGGAGAGTGGAGACTGTTCCCCTGCAGGTACCCTGCCAAAGACCCGACAGGGCGAGACCACACCAAGGCCAGGCATCCTGTCGCTGCGGCACCGCCCTCGCCACTGCCCGAGTCCCCCAGAGTGAGTGGCCGCAGACCACCCCTGACAGCCTCCTCATGAGGTGAAACCACAGCCCCCTGTGCTGACGAGCCACACCTGCCACCCGCCACACCTGCCAGCCTCCCCCCAGTGCAGGCGGCTGCAGCCATCCCCTGACGGCCACCTCCACTAGGTGAGACCGCTGCTCCAGAGGGGCACCGACCGTCCCGCAGTCGACCCTTGGCCCGGAACTGGCCAGGTCCGCCCCCAGGACACCACCACAACGAAGGGTAGGCGCCGTGCTGCGCACTTCCTGGCCCTGTTTGGCCTTAGTCCTGAGGGCCACTCCTCTCCCAAGACCCCCACTAGGAAAGGGCTGCCCACCACTCCACCCTTCAGCTCAACCATGACACCTGGCGATCCCGACAGCAACCCACACCGGGAGCACACTCCAGACGGCCAGCCCGCTACACCTGGCCACCACCTGCGGCTGCCAGCATAGTGGGCCCAGGTGCCCCCTAACACCACTCACCGCCTGTACCTGAGTAAAAGTACTCTAGACTGTTGTTATATCTCCCGTCAGTGTTCTCCCCTGCGTGATAGAATACGACCCTGTGTGAAGAGGAGTAGACTGTAGCACCAGTCGAGCAGGGCAGTACTCCCAAGGTGGATGGAAAGCTGATGACAGGGAGAGCTGGAACTCCCGTTTCATCAGCCCTTGGGACTAGGTCCCGACCATCCCCCTTTGCTGAACTTTTTCAGTGTCTCAGTAGCACAGAGAGTAGGCCAGCATGCTTTCCAATACAAGTTTCTCTAACTATCAACACTAAACTACATGCACAGTACACACCACACTTCCTTTTCAAAAAAAAAAAAAAAAAAAAAATGGCATCGAATAACATAGCCTCAGAGTCCCCAGGGGGGGGACCATAAATGCCCCCACCTTCTGTCCCTCTCCCGGTGATGACTCAAGATGCCTGGAACCACTGTCTGACTCTCTTCTTCTTCATTTCTGCAACATCAGTGGCCTTTCCTCTAACTTTCGCTCTGTTGAGCACGACCTCTCCTTCTCTAAACCTCACCTTCTTTTTCTGAGACTCAGCTGTCTGAGGCAACTGACAGCAGACCCTTTTCTATATCCTCCTACATTCTCTATACTCATTTCAAAGCCAAAGGTGGCTGTTGTGTATATATATGCAACAACTTATCTTGCTCTCGTGTTCCTGAACTCGATTCTTCTGAATTCTCTACACTCTGGCTTCGGCTTTCTTGTCATTCTCTGACTAAATATATCTGCGCTGTTTACTTATCTCCTAATTCTACTGACTATCAAAAATTCTTTGACTATCTTACTTCTACGATGTAACACATTCTATCCATTTCTCCTTTCTCTGAAATCTCCATTCTTGGAGATTTCAATGTTCACCACCACCTTTGGCTCTCCTCTCCTATCACTGATCCACCTGGTGAACAAGCTTACACCTTTTCTATTCCTAATGACCTAGAGCAGTTTGTACAGCACCCTACCCGTATCCCTGACTGCCCTGGAGAGAGCCCCAACATACTTGACCTTTTCCTTACAACTAATCCCTCTGCTTACACTGTTAATCTTTTCTCTCCATTGGGCTTCTCCGATCACAACCTTATCATCTTAACCTGTCCTATCGCTCCGGTACGGCCTGCAGACCCTCCGAAGAAACGTCGTCTGTGGCACTTTGGAGCTACGGATTGGGAGGCCCTCAGGCAGTACTTCTTTGATTTTCCCTGGAATGATTATTGCTTTCATGGCCGGGAGCCATCTGGGTGTGCCTTGCACATTACGGAGGTTATTCTCTCAGGCATGGAAGGATACATTCTGTTCTCATATCCTTTGACTAATGCACGAAAGCCTTGGTTTAATCACACTTGTTCTAATGCTGTCCGCAACAAGGAGAGGGCCTATAAAAGGTACCGGAGCCAACCCACCCCCGAATCACATCTTTTATACGTTTCTGCCCGGAATCGTGCTGAGTCTGTTCTTCACTCTGCTAAAAATAATTTCATCCGTACTAAATGCTCTCAACTCTCTAACTCGAATTCTTCCCGCTCCTTCTGGCACCTTGCCAAAAACCTTTTTAACAACTTTACCTCATCATCCTTCCCTCCTCTTTTCTACTCTGATGGCTCTGTAGCTATTTCTTCCACTGATAAAGCGGATCTCTTCACTCACTTTCTCCTCCAATTCCACCTTAGACGATTCCGGTGCTGTTCCTCCATCACTTCCCCCCTCTGACTTCCTCATGGCTGACATTAAAATTTCTTCAGCTGATGTATTTTCTGCCATCACTGGCCTCAATACTAATAAGGGATATGGGCCTGATGGAGTCCCTCCTGTTGTTTTCAAGAACTGTGCTTCTGTGCTTACACCTTGCCAAGGCAAACTCTTTTGCCTTTGTCTATCAACTTGTACCTTTCCTTCTTGCTGGAAGTTTGCTCTCATTCAGCCAGTCCCAAAGAAGGGTGACCATTCCTAACCCTCTAAATATCGTTCAATTGCTTTAACATCCTGTATCTCAAAAGTTTTCGAGTCTGTTCTTAATAGAAAAATTTTAAAGCATGTTTCCTATCACAACCTTCTTTCTGATCGTCAGTATGGGTTCCGTCAGGGACGCTCCACAGGCGATCTTCTCACCTACCTTTCAGACTCCTGGTCATCCTCCTTTCGGGACTTTGGCGAAAGCTATGCCATTGCACTTGACATCTCAAAGGCTTTCGATCGAGTCTGGCATAAATCTTTAATTTCCAAACTGCCCTCTTACAGTTTCTATCCTTCTATCTGTGCCTTCATCTCTAGCTTCCTTTCTGGTCGTTCTATAGCCGCTGTTGAAGACGGCCATCGTTCTTCTCCTAGATCTATTAACAGTGGTGTTAATCAGGGCTCTGTCCTATCACCAACTCTCTTCCTTTTATTCATCAATGACCTTCTAAGCTGTACATCTAACCCTATCCACTCATGTGCTGATGACTCCACCCTTCACCTTTCCGTTCGATTCCCGGAACGTCCACCTCTGCAGTTACTTCAACAAACAAGGGATGAGGCTATGGCACACCTAATGTCTGACTTGGCTCGTATCTCTAACTAGGGTAAAAATAATTTGGTTGTTTTTAATGCATCAAAGATTCAGTTTTTGCACCTATCAACCCGACAAAATCTTCCACAGGTATACCCACTAATGTTAAATAATATTCAGCTTAATCCTGCATCATCCTTGAACATGCATGGGTTTTCATTATCTTGGAAAGATCACATTACATCTCTTGTAAAATCTGCTTCCAAGAGATTGGGTGTGCTAAGCCGACTCCGTTCCTTCTTTACCCCTGCACAGCTGTTGACTTAATACAGGGGTTTTATCCACCCCTGCATGGAGTACAACTCTCATGTGTGGGGAGGCTCCCCACATACAGCTCTTCTCAGTAGGGTGGAGTCAAAGGCTTTTCGCCTCATTGTCTCTCCTCCTCTTACTGACTCCCTTCAACCTCTGTCTCTTCGCCGCACTGTTGCATCTTTATCTCTTTTCTATCGCTACTTCAATGGTCACTGCTCCTCTGAACTGTCTGCATGCATTCCTCCACCTCTACGACGGGCGCGTAGCACCCGTCTAGCATCAAACTCTCATCCCTTTTCTGTCCAACTCTCTAATGCAAGAGTTAACCGTTACTCCCAGACCTTCATTTATGCAACAGGTTAACTCTGGAACTGTCTCCCTCTGTCTGTATTTCCTGCTTCCTATGATCTCCAGTCTTTAAACGCAGTGTGTCCAGGCATCTCGAAATTATCGGATCTTGAATTTGGCTCTCTCTTGCATTTTGTTTTTCTCCTGGAAGGAACAGTTTTGCGGGCTCGTTGCTTTTGATTCCTTCTTCCTCACATAAAAAAGAAGAAGTAAATCCCTCCCCCCCCCCCCGTGTCCCTAGTGATATTCCGGCCCCACTATCCAGTGAATTGCAAACCTAATAAAGAACCCTCATTGAATGCTAACATTGGTACAAAGGCGCTAGGCCCCGGCCGCCTCACGAGTGTGTTCCCCCCCTCCCCTCGCAATACACAGTTAACTCCATAGACGTATCATTGTTGTGTCTCTGTCTCCCGAGTTGTATACAATACGTACCTCATAGTGATACCCCGTCTGTGTCAAGTAAGTGTGCTATGGGTAATACTCTGTGCGTCCATGTCACGCGAGAATACTGTGGAATAGTGTCACCTCCCGTCCATGTCACGTGAGTATGTAAGTGATATATCCCCACGTCCCAAGTCACGCGAGTGTAACACAAGACAGGCTGTATCTCGTCTATGTCACGCGGGTGTGTTATAGGTGATATAAAGTTGCGTCTATGTCACGCGGGTGTGTTATAGGTGATATAAAGTTGCGTCTATGTCACGCGGATGTGTTATAGGTGATATAAAGTTGCGTCTATGTCACGCGGGTGTGTTATAGGTGATATAAAGTTGCGTCTATGTCACGCGGGTGTGTTATAGGTGATATAAAGTTGCGTCTATGTCACGCGGGTGTGTTATAGGTGATATAAAGTTGCGTCTACGTCACGCGGGTGTGTTATAGGTGATATAAAGTTGCGTCTATGTCACGCGGGTGTGTTGTGGAATAAGAGAATATCCCCATCCCTGTCACGCGTATGTATGCATGTCGAGACAGACTGTGTTAGAGGTTCTATTGTGTCCTCAGCTCTATGTGTATTCTAGTGAGACATACCCAGTGTATTGTAAGTGCCATATGTGTATTGTATAGTAGAATTATGTAATGGAAGTGTGAACTGTATTTCTCTGTATTGGTTAATATATTTGTATCGAATAGGTTTGGTCACGTACTATGGTGTATATCGTTGTACCCATCTTTGTGTCTTGTTCTGTGTTTAATATATGTGTGCCTTTGATCAGTTGGTGTTTGCACTTCCTCTCCTTGTCTGCATACTCTGGCCCGGTCGAGAACAAAGAACCCAAGGCCAGCAACGTATCTGAACAGAGGAGTCGGGGTCAGACTACGCTGCATAACAGTATGCTTAAAATCTCATGTTCAAACTGGTATCCTCAAAAATTTTTAGTGAGATATCAGTGAATTAAACACACACACACACACACACACACACACACACACACACACACACACACACACACACACACACACACACACACACACACACACACACATTAAGGAAAATACTCGTACCTTCGCGAGGATTCTATTATTCTAATTCATAGTTCATTTAAAGATATATCTGCACACTGTCAGAAGGATCTGTCCTGGAAAATAAGCTCCCCTCAAAAAGACATTTTCAAAGTCCTGGGGGCTTCCGTCCCCCCCTAGATCCCCCGTCTCGTATGCCAATGAATGCTTTTGACCAATTTGTATTTGCGTAGAGTCAGCGATGATGTCACATTGCCATGACAACGGTCTTCTGGTTCTAACAAACATCCGACAATGACTATTATAATATCTCTTATTTCTTTCTCTGCGGATGAAAAATCATGAAGGGAGGTGAACCCAACTACATATATGATCATGAATTAACCTTTTCTTAACCAATTGCTATAATAATGTGTAAAATTATGGATGACATCAAAGATTAAGTCTACATAAGTACGCAATCTGGAGTTTTTGTGTCAGGTTTGACAACAAACTTTTTCATCTTTTCTTTTCTTTTTCCTACCATTTTTTTTTAATGCTGGTAGAAATGAAGTGCAGCCTTCTGTTAGTAATTTTTCTCTAAAATTTGAAAACAAATTATGTGAAAAATTTGCATGTCTTGACGGCAAGTACCCAACTGTACTTTCATTCTTGCATCACTCATAAAGCACATTGGAACCAAGCACATATTTGAAAAGTCACAGTTCACCATCCGCCTCTCTCCCGGTAGGGACTTAACGAGCTGCCTGGAACCACTGTCTGACTCACTTTTTCATATATGCAACATTCGTGGCCTTTCCTCTAACTTAATCTCTGTTGAGCACCACCTCTCCTCCTCTAAACCTCACCTTCTCCTAACTGAGACTCAGGTGTCTGAGGCAACTGACAACAAACCCTTTTCTGTATCCTCCTACTTTATCTATACTCATTTCAAAGCCAAAGGCGGCTGTTGTGTACACGTATGCAACGACTTAGCTTGTTCTCGTGCTCCTGGAAATGGCTCTTCCGAATTCTCTACTGTCTGGCTTCAGCTTTCATGTCATTCTCTGACTAGATGTATCTGCACTGTTTACTTATCCCCTAATTCAACTGACTGAAAAATTCTTCGACTATCTTACATTTACGATGAAACACATCCTATCCGTTTCTCCTTTCTTTGAAATCTCCATTCTAGGAGATTTCAATGTTCACCACCATCTTTGGCTCTCCTTTCCTTTCACTGATCCACAGGGTGGACAAGCCTACATCTTTTCTATCCTTAATGACCTAGAGCACCTTGTACAGCACCGTACCTGTATCCATGACCGCCTTGGAGAGAATTCCAACATACTTGACCTCTTCCTTACAACTAATCCTTCTCCTTACACTGTTAAGCTTTCCTCTCCTTTGGGCTCTCCCAGTCACAACCTTATTACCTTAACCTGTCCTATCACTCAAGTGGGGCCTGTGGACCCTCCAAAGGAACGTCGCTAGTGGCACTTCGGAGCTGCTGACTGGGAGGCCTTCAGGCAGTACTTCTTTTATTTTCCCGGGAATGATTATTGTTTCCATGACCGGGTGCCATCTGAGTGTGCCTTGCACATTAAGGAAATTATTCTCTCGGGCAAGGAAGCATATATTCCTTTCTCATATCCATTGACTGATGTTTAATCACGCTTGTTTTAATGCTGTCCACAAGGAGAAGGCCTACAAAAGGTACCAGAGCCAACCCACCCCTGAATCACGTCTTATGTTTCTGCCTGGAATCGTGCTAAGTCTGTTCTTCGCTCTGCTAAAAATACTTTTAACCATACTAAATGCTCTGAACTCTCCAACTCGAATTTTTACTTCTCGTTCTGGCACCTTGCCAGAAACCTTTCTAACAACTTTACCTCATCATCCTTCCCTCCTCTTTTCTGCTCTAATGGCTCCGTACCTATTTCTTCTACTAGTAAAGTAGATCTCTTCGCTCAGACTTTCTCCTCTAATTCCACCTCAGACGATTCCGGTGCTGTCCTCCTGCACTTCCCACCTCAGACTTCCTCAAGGCTGACATTAAACTTTCTCCAGTTAATATACTTTCTTCCATCAGTGGCCTTAGTACTAACATGGCATGTGGGCCTCATGGAGTCCCTCCTGTTGTCCTCAAGAACTGTATTTCTGTACTTACAACCTGTCTATGTACATCTTTCGCCTTTGTCTGTCAACTTGTACCTTTCCTTCTTGCTGGAATTTTGCTCTCATTCAGCCAGTCCCAAAGAAGGGTGACTATTCCCAGGCCTCTATCGCCCAATTGCTTTAACATCGTGTGTCTCAAAGTTTTCGAGCCTATTCTTATCAGAAAAATTGTAAAGCATCTTTCCTGTCACAACCTTCTTTCTCATCGTCAGTATGGGTTCCGTCAGGGACGCTCCACTGGCGATCTACTCATCTACCTTTCAGACTCCTGGTCATCCTCCTTTCGGGACTTTGGAGAAAACTTTGCCATTGTACCTGACATCTCAAAGGATTTCGATCGAGTCTGGTATAAATCTTTAATTTCCACACTGCCCTCTTACGATTTCTGTCCTTCTGTCTGTGCCTTCATCTACAGCTTTCTTTTTTGGTAGTTCTATAGCTGCTGTTGTAGACGGCCTCCGTTCTCCTAGATCTATCAACAGTGGTGTTCGTCAGGGCTCTGTCCTATCACCAACTCTCTTCCTTTTATTCATCAATGACCTTCTAAGCTGTACATCTAACCCTATCCATTCATACGCTAATGACTCCACCCTTCACCTTTCCATTCGGTTCCTGCAACGAACATCTCAGCAGTTACTTCAACAAACAAGGGATGAGGCTATGGCACACCTAATGTCTGATTTGGCCCATATCTCTGACTGGGGTAAAAGTAAGTTTGTTGTTTTTAATGCATCAAAGACTCAGTTCTTACACCTATCAACTCGACATAATCTTTCACAGGAGTACCCACTAATGTTTAATAATATCCAGCTCAATCCTGCATCATCTTTGAACATGCTTAGGGTTTCATTCACACGGGACTTATCTTGGAAAGATCATATTGCATCTCTTGTAAAATCTCCCTCCAAGAGATTAGGTGTGCTAAGCCGACTCCATGCCTTCTTTACCCCTGTACAGTTGTTGACTTTATACACGGGTTTTATTCCCCCCTGTTTAGAGTACAATTCTCATGTGTGGGGAGGCTCCCCACATACAGCTCTTCTCAATAGGGTGGAGTCAAAGGCTATTAGTCTCATCAACTCTCCTTCTCTTACTGGCTCCCTTCAACCTCTGTCTCTTTGCCACACTGTTGTCTCTTTATCTCTTTTCTATCGCTACTTCAGTGGTCACTGCTCCACTGAATTGTCTACCTGCATCCCTCCACCTCTACGACGGGCACATAACACTCGTCTAGCAACAAACTCTCATTCCTTTTCTGTCCAGCTGTCTAATGCAAGAGTTAACCGCTACTCCAAGTCCTTTATTTATGCAACAGGTCAGCTCTGGAACTGTCTCCCTTTGTCTGTATTTCCTACTTCCTATGATCTCCAGTCTTTGAAATGCAGTGTATCCAGGCATCTTGAAATGAATGGATCTTGAATTTGGCTCTTTTGTATTGTTATGCTTTTTTTTTCTTGGAAGGAACATTTTGTGGCTCAGCCTTTGGTTCCTTCTTCCTCATAGAAAAAACCTTCTTTATTTTTTTACTACATTATTTTTATTGGTTCACACTATTGTATACACTGTGCCCAGCAGCAAATATAAAGTTTATTTATTATTATTTCAGGTTTTGTAGGTCTCACTTGGTTTTATTAGCAGGCTAATTATGTTACATTAAATAATAGGTCAACATTTGGGTAGGTTTAGGTTAGGTCTAGGATCAGGCTTTATTACATTAAATTCTGGTGTCTTTAGATTAGGTCTTGTAGCAGTCTATGTATGTCAAGTAAAAATATCTGGCTTGGATAGATTAAGTTTTGACACAGTCCAAGATAATCAGGTCAAAATATGGGTTGGTTGAGTTGGGTCCAGTATTGTGCCTCTGCCAATCTGTCCATATCCAGTTGTCATAAACCCACAGGGGGTGGCTGTTTGACTCTGAGTTACCTGTAGTTGTTTTATGGAAAGGGGCACTAACCCTCCGCCAATCCACTTGTCGACATGCAAGCAACACGTACGGGTTGTTTTTATGGTTACCACCCAACGCTGTAAATGGTTTCCTGAGGAAACCCTTATGCTTTTCACTCAGTATAAAGCCACCTGAAAAGGAAGAGTAATAAAGTGACAGGAAAGGTGGGAGAATAGGAAGAGAGGATGGCAAACAGGAGAAGAATGATAAGGTGAAGGAAGAAGTAGGCAGCATTGTATCAGGTGAGTGGATGATGGTCGCCACCACCTACCACCAAAATATGCATCTAGCTCAAAGTACCAAATACAAAGTAATAGATGAAAAAAAAAAAAATGAAGTAGAATGCAATTTAACACAGTTCAATGTTTCATTAAGAGAAAGCTTCAAAATACAAAGACGGTTAGTAAAATTTGCAAGGTAATATTAAGACAGTTAATCCATAATCCGTATTACACTCTTCTTCCATCCCTCACTTCCTCGAGATTTGTGTGAGGAATCTTGGTATTACAACACTATATGGAGAAACGTGCACTCTGACTTTAGAGGCAATTATCACTAGACAGATAACCTCTCTCTCTCTCTCTCTCTCTCTCTCTCTCTCTCTCTCCAGATCGTATGGTTCATCTCTATTAAAAATTGTTTGCGATTTTTTTACAATATTATTTTGCTCTTCTGGTGGTGAAAATTAGCCAGCACAACTAAACAAATGCTCGCTGTTGTTGGGAGAGGAGTGTTTATTTTAATGGAAAAAATAAATATATACAGTGTATATATATATATATATATATATATATATATATATATATATATATATATATATATATATATATATATATATATATATATATATATGTGTGTAGGTGGGGGCGCCCATCATCCACTCACTCAATGTGGAGGTGCCATATGATCTCTACTCTGAGTGACAAGCCAAATGGTTTCCTGTACCCAGGAAACCATTTACTATGCTGGGTGGTAACCATATAACTGGGGATTCTGGCAGGGTTAAGTATCCCTCAGATTCCCTTATCCAAAATTACTTAATCATGGCAGTCGTTTCAGAGAGCCTTGGAGGGCCCAATACCTGCCCAGGGCCCCAACCAAATGGGCAGACTCGCACGGGCATGTGGAATGTGAGAGGTGTGAATGAGGAGACCAAGAGGGTGGAAGTTGTGAATGTGTTTATGAGTGCGAGATATGCCGTGATGGCATTGTGTGAAACGAAGATGAAAGGGAGCGAAGTGGAGGAGTGGGAGGGTGTGAAATGTGTAAGATCGGGAATGAATGGGCGAGGAAGATGCAAGGAAGGAGTTGCTTTGTTGATGAATGAGGTGTGGCAGAGTGGAATGAGAGACTACAAATGCGTCAGCTCGAGGTGTATGTATGTCAAGTTCAAGTTTGAGAAGGTGAAAGAGGCAGTGATTGTAGCGTATGGACCGTGTGAGGACAGGAGTGAGAGAGAGAAAGAAAGGTTTTGGGATGAGCTGGGTGAAGTAGTCGAAGAAATGTCCAGGAGCTATAGAGTGATTCTGATGGGGGATATGAACGGAAGAGTAGGCACTGGTCCTGAGGATGACATAATGGGTTGCTATGGAGTACCAGGAGGAAATGATAATGGGAAGAGACTGAAGGATATGTGTCAGGAGAGGAGGTTGTGCATTTGTAACTCGTATTTCAAACACAGAGATGCACATTAATATACATGGTATTGAGGGAACGGGGATCATGTTGAAAGAAGCCTGATTGATTATGTGCTCGTAGATAGGTCGATGATGGGAATGGTTGCTGATAAGAGGGCTGTGAGAGGACGATGTGGAGGTCTGTCAGAATATATGATTGTGGTATGCAAGATCAAGCTGAGAGGAGTGAGGTGGATCAGGAGAGAGAGGAGCAGTCAGGGAGGAAGACTGAAAGTTGAGAAGCTGAAGATCAAAGAAATGGCAGATGAATACAGGACCAAAGTAGAGGACGAGTTAGAATTGCTGAATTGGAATGAAATATGTGCAGCATGTGATGTGGTGTGTGGAAGGAAGAGAAGACGGAGGGGGGGGGGTGCAAGGAACAGCGTGGTGGACTGAAGAGGTGAAACAGGCTGTGGCACAAAAGAAGAAAGCATACTATGAATGGATGAGAAATAGGGGCGTGGAAGAAGTTGAGAGGCGGAAGAGAGAGTTATATGTAGAAAGAAAGAGAGAGGTGAAAAGATTAGTAAGAGAGAGTAAGAAGAGAGTGGATGAGGAATTTGGAAGGAATTTGAGTGTAAAGTGGAGGGACTGTAAGAAAATGTTCTGGAAAGAGGTGAAAAGAGTAAGACAGGGTGGAAGTGAAGTTAGCAGGGGAGTGAAAGATAAAAATGGTAGATTAGTAGTGGAGAAGGGAGAAAAAGTGAGCAGATGGAGAGAACACTTTAAGGAATTGTTGAACATAGAGCATGGAAGTAATGCGAGTATAAGTGGCTGGGGAATGGCTGGGAGAAGGAGGGAGGTGAGAAGACAGGAAGAAATCAGTAGGATAGAAGTTGTGGAAGCAATGAAGAAAGTTAAATCGGGGAAAGCCCCAGGAATTGATGGAGTGTGTGGTGAAATGCTGAAGCATGGAGGAGAGATAGTAGTAGAATGGATGTGGAAGATGTGCAGATTGGCCTGGGAGGAAGGTAGAGTCCCAGAGGATTGGAAGTCAGGTATAATTATTCCATTGTACAAAGGAAAAGGGGAAAAAGAAGTGTGTGGTAATCATAGAGGCATTTGTCTTCTTAGTATAATAGGAAAAGTGTATGGTAGGATACTTATTGACAGAGTTAGAGAAAGAACAGAGAAATTAGTTGGAGAAGAACAGGGAGGCTTTAGGAAGGGAAGAGGTTGTGTAGATCAGATATTCATTCTTAGATCTTTAGTGGAAAAGTTTCTAGAGAAGGGAAAGAAGTTGTATGCGGCTTTCATGGATTTGGAGAAAGCATATGACAGGGTGGATAGACAAGGATTGTGGAAAGTGTTAAGAATATTATGGAGTAGATGGGAAGTTGTTGAATGCTGTGAAGAGTATGTACGATGGTGCGAAGGCTGCAGTGCGTGTGGATGGTGAATTAAGTGAATTTTTCTCTTTGAAAGTTGGGTTGAAACAGGGATGTGTCATGTCTCCATGGTTGTTCAATCTGTACATGGATGGGGTAATAAAAGAGGTACAAGGTAGGGTAGTGGATGTTGGAGTGGCCCTGGTGAGAGAGGATAGTGTTTGGAAACTCCCTGTACTGTTGTTTGCAGATGATACTGTGTTGTTGAGTGAAGACGAAGGGGAGCTGCAAGGCTTGGTGGATGAGTTTGGGAGAGTGTGTAAGAAACGGAATCTAAAGGTGAATGTAGGGAGGAGTAAAGTGATGGTCTTTGAGAGAGGTGAAGTCAGTGAATGTACAGCGAGGTTGGGTGGTGAGGAATTGGAAAATGTGAGTACGTTTATGTACTTGGGTAGTGTGATAAGTAAGGATGGAGGTTTGGAGGGTGAAGTGCTTGAAAGGGTACAGCAGGGAAGAAAGGTTGCTGGTTCTTTGAAAGCAGTGATAAGAAACAGGGAAGTGAGCATGGAAGTGAAAAAGTTACTACATGACAGTATTGTGATACCAACTCTAACGTACGGAGAAGCTTGGACGTTGTTGGAAGGACACAAGTCAAGAGTGAGAGCAGTGGAAATGAGTTATTTAAGAGGAGCCTGTGGAGTCACATGGAGAGACAGGCTGACGAATGAGGATATAAAGGAGCGTTGTGGTGTGGATGTGGATGTGATAGGAAGCGTTAAGAGGAACACACTGAGGTGGTTTGGCCATGTGGAGAGGATGGAGGGTGAAAGACTGACGAAGAGAGTGTATGTGAGTGAGGTGGAGGGGGGAAGAGGGAGGGGGAGGCCGAGGATGAGATGAAGGGATGGGGTGAAGAGGTATATGAGAATGGGGTGTGTGAGTTGGGAGCAGGGCAGTGAACTGGCGGGGGACAGGGCGACGTGGAGGCGATTTATTTGTGGCCACCCCAAACGGGATTGAGGCGTCTGGCAATAGATAGATAGATAGAATGAAATGGATCTGGACAGACTGTGGAATGCATATAGGGATTGCTTAGTTAGGAATGCTAAAGCGGTGCGTGGTGTGGCAAGAGTAACAACAAAGAAGAAGGGTACGACATGGTGGGATGAGGAGGTAAAGAAAGTGGTGGAGGGAAGGAGGAAAAAGTGACTAAAGTGGTTACAGGACAGGGGTTCAGTTGAAATAAGAACTGAATATGTTGAGAGCAAGAAACACGTAAAGAGACTTGTGAAGAGGAAAAAGAAGGAGGTAAATGAGGATCTAGGAAGAAAAATGAATGCGAACTACCCTGAAAATAGAAAGTTATTCTGGAAAGAGGTGCGGAAATGTAGAAGTGAAAGCGGTAAGAAATGGGATGGTGTGAAGGATGCAGGTGGTAGATTATTAACCCATGGAGATGAAGTAAGGACCAGATGGAAAGAATATTTTGAAAGCCTGACGAATGGGGATAGAGAGAGCAGAGCAGCTGTAAACATGATTGGTTTTGGGGGAGTGCAGAGAAGGAATGCAGTGCCAGAAGACGTGACACTCGCGCAGGTGAAGAGTGCTGTGAAGCGGCTGAAAAATGGGAAAGCAGCTGGGGTTGATGAGGTGTATGCAGAGATGCTTAAATGTAGTGGAGAGAATGGAATGAAGTGCTTGTTGGAGATATGTAAGAAGGCATGGATGAGTGAAACTGTGCCTGCAGAGTGGAAAAAGGCTGTGATTGTACCGCTGTACAAAAATAAAGGTGAACGAAGTGAGTGCAAGAATTATCGTGGCATAAGCTTACTGGGTGATGTAGGGAAGGTATATGGAAGAATTATTATAGAAAAAGTAAGAGAGATATCAGAAGTCCTAGTGAGTGATGAACAGGGTGGCTTTAGGAGTGGCAGAGGATGTGTGGACCAAATATTTGCAGTGAGACAGATAGTAGAGAAGGCTTGTGAGAAGGACCATAAGGTGTTTATGGCATTCATGGATCTGGAAAAAGCATATGACAAAGTGGACAGAGAATGATTGTGGAAAGTTTTGCGCATGTACGGTGTAGAGGGTAAGCTGCTAGGTGCCGTCAAGAGTTTTTATGATGGTAGTGAAGCATGTGTCAGGGTTAATGGGCATCTAAGTGAATGGTTCACGATCAGTGTGGGCGTGCGACAAGGTTGTGTGATGTCCCCATGGTTGTTCAATATATATATGATATATATGGATGGGGTGATGAGAGAAGTGAAAACACGAGTAATGGAGAGAGGGATGGCATTGGTAATGAATGGTGATGGAAATTTGTTGTATGCTGATGATGCAGTACTGCTTGCAAGTACTGGACAAGAACTTGGTAGGCTAGTGCAGAGTTTTGCTGATGTCTGTAAGCATCATTCCTTGAGAGTAAATGTAGAAAAGAGTAAAGTGATGGTTATTGAGAGAGAAGGTGACTCCCAGTGCAATGTAACAGTGAATGGAGAGGGACTGGAATTGATGAGAGAGTTCAAATACCTGGGTACATTGATAGAAAAGAGAGGAAAATGTGCAAAAGAAGTTGAAAGTAGAGTGACACAAGGAAGAAAAGTAGCTGGTGCAATGAAGGCCTTGACAAGAAACAGAAGCTTGAGTGCTGCAGCTGCACGAGGCTTACATGAAGGAGTGTTAGTGCCAACTTTAACATATGGATGTGAGACTGGTGTGGCATGAAAATGAAAAGTCAAGAGTAAGAACAGTGGAGATGGGACTGCTGAGGAATGTATGTGGAGTACAGAGGGTGGATAGGATACGAAATAATGTGATTCGTGAAAGATGCGGAGTGAGGAAGTCGGTGGACACCAGAATTGAAGAGAGTGTACTGAGATGGTATGGTCATGTGGAGAGAATGGATAACAATAGAGTGGTGAAGAAGGTATATCTGAGCAAATTCGAAGGAGGGAGGAGGCGAGGTAGGCCAAGGAGAAGGTGGAGATATATGGTGGATGGATGTGTGAGGAAGAGAGGTTTGGAAGTCGGCGAGGCTAGGGAACTGACAGGAGATCAAGCTGGCTGGATGAATTTTGTGAGGGGAAGCGCATGATCAGGGATTTTTGGCACCCCTTTTTAACGTGGCTGCGTCTGGATTGACTCTGTCGGATACGATTATGTGAAGCTACAGAACGTGGTGAATGTTTTTGGTGTATCCGATAGAGCCAGGGTTCCGGGGGCTTGAATGATGAGTGAATGGAAGCATGGCCCATTGGATTGGGCAATTTTGGGCTGTCTGGACATTGCTACTCCTCACTCTGCCCTTGGGTGGGAAAGGAGGTCCGGATGATGATGAATAATACATATATATATATATATATATATATATATATATATATATATATATTGTTACATAGCCTATGATTTCATCATCCTTTGTGTAATTTTAACGCACAGTATGCTGCATGTTTGATCACGAGCGTGTTCTGCCTCAGTCCCCCCCTTCTACCGTTATAGTAGAGTAAGTCGTCCTTTCTGTTGTCCAGAGCGGGATTGTCAACTCTATGTCCCCATGGCTTCATTTGCGCGTCCTTCTTACAAGTTGTATCAAGCTCTGCCGGCCCCTATATAATGAGCTCAGTCTCTGCATCATGGCCACTTAGATCTGCTCCTCATTTTGTTCACATCTCTGTCCTCCCCTGTACAGTTATTATTATTGTGAATTTCTCAGGAAGTCTCCAACTATCTAGCAGCTGTGTGATTTGAGTATAAGTGTAGTTGCATTTTTTCTTGAACTGTGTAGCATAAGGTTAATTCTTAGGCCTAGTGAGGTTTTTGATTAATGTTGGGTTTTATGTCAGTCATTTTTGATAATAGTTTGTATCTGTAATAATTTATCTGGCATTCACTGAGTATTATCTGGTATCTCATTTTATCAGGGCTGACTTAGATAAATTTACTCTTGCTAATTTCGTGTTAATAGAGGCTATTGCAGTTAACCATATACTTAACCTGTTTATTTGCCATTACATTATCCTTATGAGTCCTGAATGTTTTGTTGTTAGTTTGAGCATTAAACTTTAACTTGTAATTTTACCTAACTCTTTTGTTTTGAACCTGGAACTTTACGGGACAGTAGTGACTCTTGGTATTCTCACTTAAAGTGTACGTTATCTTTCTCTGTTCCGTAACAATATATATGGAGCCTCTGTGGTGCAGTGATAGAGTGTGCTTTTCAAACGCTGGTGAGCGCAGGTACGCCTCCCGCCAGAGTTGTAAAAACTTTGGGAAGCGTTCACCAAGCCACTTGCTACTCTGGCGGACACAAGGGGTGTTGTGGTTGAACCAGTGTCTCATACTAGTATGCTTGCACCCAATCGGCTTAAGGCGGGCAGATTACACTTGGTTCACAGACTACACACACATATCCAAAGTCACTACAACACTACATTCACACTCACAAGCACTTCTCACCAAACATACAGTCTCTACCAGACAGCCTAAGCCACTGGGTAGAGATACATTGGCTGTATCGTCCCTGCTTCAGTAGTGATTGGCCGCTCCTGCAGTGGACCTCAACGGCTGCTGCTGCTGCTGATATATATATATATATATATATATATATATATATTGTTACGAAACAGAGATAGATAATGAACACTTCAAGTGAGAACACCAAAATCACTACTGTCCCGCAACTTTCCAGGTTCAAAACAAAAGAGTTAGGTAAAATTACATGTCAAAGTTTAATGCTCAAACTAACAACTAAACATTCAGGACTCATAAGGATAATGTAATGGCAAAAACAGGTTAAATATATGGTTAACTGCAATAGCCTCTATTAACACGAAATTAGCAAGAGTAAATTTATCTAAGTCAGCCCTGATAAAATGAGAAAACCGGATAATGCTCAGTTAATGCAAGATATACTATTACAGATACAAAATATTATTAATAATGGCTGACATAAAAACTCCACATGAATCACAAAAGCCTCACCAGGCCTACGAATTAACACCTTACACTATACAGTACAAGAAAAAATGTAATAACACTTGTACTCAAATTACACAGCTGCTAGATGGTTGGAGACTTCCTGAGCAATCACAATAATAACAACTGTACAGGGGAGGACAGAGATGTGAACAAAATGAGGAGTAGATCTAAGTGGCAATTACTGCAGAGACTGAGCTCATTATATAGGGGCCGGCAGAGCTTGATACAACCTGTAAGAAGGACGCGCAAATGAAGCCATAGGGGACAAAGAGTTGACAATCCTGCTCTGAACAACAGAAAGAACGACTTACTCTACTATAAGGGGGAGAAGGGGGAGTGAGGCAGAACACGCAAGTCCGGTCACTATGGAAGCCACGAGGCGAATCGTGATCAAACATGCAGCACACTGTACGTTAGAATTACACAAAGGATGATGAAATCATAGGCTATGTAACACTTCCCTACAAAGAAAAAGAAATTTACAAAGGAAATTTCTTATTACTCTAAAACAATCTGTCTAAAGTCTAGATAAGCAATCTGCAATAACATTTTCTTTCCCCTTGACATGTTGTATGTCTAATGATTACTCCTGAAGAAGTAGACTCCATCTTGTCAATCTCTGATTTTTATCTTTAAACTTACTAAGGAATTTCAGTGGGTTATGATCGGTATAAATGACTATGGGGTCAAAACCAGAACACAAATAAAATGAAAAATGCTGTAAACCCAAAATCAAGGCCAAAAGCTCTTTCTCAATAGTTGAGTAGTTCTTTTGAGGTGGAGTGAACTTCTTACTGTAATAAGATACAGGGTGTTCAATACCCTGATCATCCTCTTGCAGCAAAACAGCCCCAGCTCCTGTATCACTTGCATCAACAGCCATCTTAAAAGGCTTAGCAAAATTTGGAGTAGCGAGCACTGGCTGACTTAATAGGATAGCTTTAAGTTTGCTGAAAGAGGATTCACAGTTATCGGTCCAGACAAATTTAACTCCCTTTTTCAGTAGGTCTGTAAGTGGTGATACAAGAATTGAAAAGTTAAGAACAAATCTCCTGTAATAACCTACCATTCCCAAAAATCTTTTTAGCTCTTTCCTACTTTTAGGTCTGGGAAGATCACTTATAACCTGAACCTTAGCTCCTGGTGGTGCAACATGTCCATCACCAATAACGTACCCAAGGTACTGAACTTTAGCTTGACCAAACTCACACTTTGATAAATTAGCTACAAGATTAGCCTGAACCAAACGCTCAAGAAATTTACTGACATGGCATAGGTGATCTTTCCAGTTGTCACTGAAGATTAATACATCATCAATATAAACAACACACCCTGCCAAACCCTCTGTTACAACATTCATGAGCTTCTGAAATGTGGCTGGTGCATTCTTCATACCATATGGCATTACAGAACATGCAAAAGTCTTTCCTAGTGTTACAAAACATGAGATCTCCCTAGCACGTTCAGTCATAGGTACTTGCCAGTATCCCTTTAACAAATCAAACTTACTTATGTACCTAGCCTTTCCGATCTTGTCTATGCAATCTTCCACACGAGGGAGAGGGTAAGTGTCTGTTTTGGTTATCTGATTAACACGTCTGTAGTCGATGCAAAGCCGCTGTGACCCACCTGGCTTAGGGACTAGAGTGACAGGAGAACTCCACTCGCTCTGACAGGGCTCAATCATCTTGTGATCCAACAGGTAGCCAAGCTCCTTCTGGATGAGAGGAACTTTCACTGGGTTCACACGGTAAGGAGGCAGTTTAATTGGCTTTGCGTCTCCAACATCGACATCATGCATCAACACAGTAGTTCTTCCTGGAGTGGCACGGAACACTTGCGGGTACTCCTGCAGTAATGCCGAAAACTCTTGCCTTTCCTTGGGAGGTAGATGAGAAAGCTTAGTCTGAAGATCATTCAATCAGGATTCTTCCCCAAACTATCACTCAGGCCCATGTTGCATGGGAGAACTTCACTTGCAGACTCGGGTGGAACAGCTACAGTGCAGACTGGATTATTTTCGTCCCGCCTGTGATATAACTTTAGCATGTTGATGTGACAAAGTTGCTTGTTCTTTCTACGATCTGGTGTGGCGATGACATAGTTGACATCACTGAGTTTCTTCTCCACGAAATAAGGACCACTAAACTTGGCTTGAAGAGGTTGCCCATGCACTGGTAGCAGAATCAAAACCTGATCTCCTGGCTGAATGTGGCGTAACATGGACATCTTATCATACCAAGTCTTCATCTTCTCCTGAGCAGCTCCTAAATTCTCTCTCGCCAGCTGTAAAGCAGTGGACAGCCGTTCTTTGAACTTCATCACATACTCCAGCAGGTTGACGTCATCTTCCTCCGACAGCCAGCATTCCTTGAGTAGCTTAAGGGGTCCTCTTACTTCATGGCCAAACAATAGTTCAAAGGGTGAGAAGCCCAGTGATTCATTTGGAGATTCTCTTGCGGCAGATACAACGAATGGAAGACCTTTATCCCAGTCTTTCTGATGTTCCAAACAGTATTTCTTGAGCATCGATTTGAGTGTTTGATGATATCTCTCCAACGCTCCTTGGGTCTGAGGATGGTAAGCTGAAGACGTGATCTGGGTGATACCCAACTCTTTCAGAGACTGCTTGAAAACATTTGACATGAAATTACTTCCCCGGTCTGACTGTACCTCCTTGGGCAGACCAAACTTTGTGAAGAACCTTAGCATTTCCTTAACCACGTTCTTTGCTGAGATATTTCTAAGTGGAATGGCTTCAGGATAACGAGTAGCCATATCAATCAGGGTCAACACATAAGAAAATCCTGAAGAAGTCTTAGGAAGAGGGCCCACAATATCCACCAACACACGGGTGAATGGCGCCTCAAAAGGAGGAATGGGAACTAGTGGTGCAACCTTTTCGGTCTGATTACACTTCCCCACAACTTGACAGGTGTGACAAGACTTACAATACCAGGAAACATCTCTGAAGATACCTGGCCAGTAAAAGTGTTTCAAAATGCGTGCCACAGTCTTCCTCACTCCAAGGTGTCCTGCCAAACTGGAATCATGAGCCACTCTAATGATATCCTGCCTACAAACACGAGGGATGACAACTTGATGTACAACCTCCCATTCACAGTCGGCTGATGCTGTTGGGGGTCTCCACTTCCTCATAAGTACTCCTGACTTTATATAATAACAAGTAGAAGCACCAGCTGACTCTTCCTCACTGCAAGCAGAGTTAGCTAGACCTTTCAACTCAGGGTCAGCAAACTGCAACTCAACCAACTCTTGACGAGACAAATTATCAATGCTACGGGGTACTGCCTCATCTGGTGAGTGGTCCAAATTAGCAAGAAAAGTGTCAGCTAGGATAACATCATCATCATCATTATCCTCTAAGTCACCAGTAACTTTAGACCTAACCCTAGTGACAGCACATGCAGAGAACACATGAGGGACACCACAATCCTGGGCCGCAGCCACTGGCTTACTAGACAACTGAGGAGCTGGACACACTTGACTTCCACCAATATCATTTCCAAGTAAGAAAGTTACACCTGACATTGGGAGTGTCTCAACCAACCCAACCATAAAGGAACCATTAACAAAACCAGACTCTAAATTCACTCTGCACAGAGGGACAGATAAGTAATTATTCCCTACACCTTGTAAGATTACAGTTTCATCAGAGGAATTAACATTAGAGCCTAGAACACTGGTCAGCATAAAGGATTGGCAAGCACCTGTATCACGATATATTTTAACTGATTTCCTGTCATTACTGTCCAGAGCCATACCACGTTGAGTACACCGCTTCCCGTCGGATCAGCGAAGTTAAGCAACGTTGGGTCTGGTTAGTACTTGGATGGGTGACCGCCTGGGAACACCAGATGCTGTTGGCATAACGTTCTCCCTACGTGTCAAGTGGGGTTGGTGGAGGATTAGTGCACCTCCCTGTAAAACAATTAACTCTAAGCCTTTGGCCACCCCGTTTGGGATACATGGCGTCTGGCAATGAATGACTGAATGAACTGTCCAGAGGACTGACAAAACTATCAGACAGGAAATTAGCACATGAACTCTTGAGAGTGTCACCCACGTTACTGCTCAAAAGAGGAGCTCCACCATGAGAATTTAATTTACCCCTCAAAGCAGGTTCAGTTAACTCGGTTAAAGAATTCTGGGAACTCTCAAGGGTGGACACTAGACCAATTGACAGAATATTTAAAGACTCCTTTTTGTTCACATCACGCTGTCTCCTGAAACATTTCTCCGTAGTATGACCAAGCTTACTACAATAAGTACATTTACTTTTCTGAAATCTAGAGATGGAGCTGGTATTTACTTCCTGAGAAACATCATCTTTACTCTCTTTCCTGTTACCTGTACTCTGAGTAGAGGCAACGTACTTACTCTCAGCTTTCGTTTTTTCTTTAGAATATCTCTTGTGAGTGAGAACATATTCATCAGCTAAAACTGCAGCATCAGACAAATTATCTATTCTTTTCTCATCAAGATATAGGCTTACATCTTTATTAATACACCTTTTGAAGTCCTCCAGCAAAATCATCTGCTTAAATTTATCAAAATCAGAATTTACATTCTTAGAATTTAACCACTGCTCTAATAGATCTTCTTTGATTTTTGCATACTCAACATGGGATTGCTTATCTTGCTAATAAGTTGTCCTAAATTTTACTCTATAGGCTTCGGGAACAAGCTCATAGGCCTTAAGAATCAAGCTCTTAACTACATCATAATTATCAGATTGATCCTGAGGCAAAGATGCATAAGTTACTTGAGCTTTACCGGTGAGAACAGTCTGAAGGAGTACTCGCCAAAACATTTTAGGCCAATTAAAACCTGTTGCTACCCTCTCAAACAACTGAAAATACTTTGTTAAATCAGATTCATTAAAAGGAGGGACAAGTTATCATTTTTAGTCACATCAAAATCATCAGAGCTAGATGATCCAGTTCCACTTTGTTTCATGGGATACTCATGGTCTGCCTGAATCCTAGCAATTTCAATTTGTGCCTGTGCCTCCTGAATACGAGCCTGAGATTCAGCCTCCTTAGCACGAGCCTCCTGCAGGGCTAGCTGTAACTTAGCTATTTCAGTCTGCGTTTGCTCATCTGGAGGAGTTACATTTTTTTTTTTTTAAATAACAGAACGGAGGAAGGAAAAACAAATGGGGAAAAAAAAATAATCCATACACCAGATTACTGGTGTCCTTTATTCATAAAATATCTGTAACAGTTAGACTTGAACAGTTGTGGGTCGAAATTTGGAGGAAAACAACTCTGGGGAAGCGAGTTCCAGAGAGATGCAGTTCGGGGAATGAAAGAATTCTGATAGGCAGAAGTTCTGCAATATGGTTGAGTGACATTCCAGACATGAGCGCTACCAGATGCCCGTGTAGCACGAGGGAAGGCATGGAGAGGTGGCACCATGGACGCAACTTCGTCTGAGCATTTGCCAAAAAAATATCTGTAAAATAATGCAAGGGAGGCAACATTCCTTCTTACTTGCAGGGGAGGTAGTTTATATGTAATGGCAGGGTTGTTAATGATTCTAACAGCTTTATTCTGAATTTTGTCTAGTTGTCTTAATGCAACCTCTCCACAACCATTCCACAAGGGTGAGCAATATTCAAGCTGAGAGCGCACATGACTCTTATAAATTATAGCTAACTGCTCATTGGCGAAGAAGTTACGGACTCTGTACAATAATCCAAGTTTCTTTGAGGCGGTCTTAGCAAGTGATCTGACATGAGAGGTCCAGCTGAGGGCACTGTTAAGTGAGACACCAAGAATTTCAATACTTTTGGAGATGGGAATATTAGTAGCACTGAAGGTAATGTACGAATCTGGCAATATCTGTCTATTAGTAAACTGTATATATTTAGTTTTAATAGCATTAAAAGAGACAAGGTTGTTTTGTCCTCATTCACTGATTGTAGCTAGATCTTGATTTATGGAGATGGCTGTACTGAGTTGAGAGGTAGAGATATTAGACTTTGTAAATGGATGTCTGAGTGTGAATGAACTATGTAGTGTTGAGTCATCTGCATATGAGTGAACGGGATTGTGAGTGACAGATAAGAGATCATTAATATGAACCAGAAATAGGGTTGGCGCCAGAACTGATCCCTGCGGCACGCCGGCGTTAATTGAGTGGAAATTCGAATATACATCATCTACTTTTACTCTTATTTTCCTGTCACTAAGATAAGAAGAAATCAAAGGAACAAAAGACGTTAGTCCATAGCAAGGGAGTTTGGACAGCAGGGAACGGTGCCATACTCTGTCGAAAGCTTTAAAGATATCAAGAGCTACTGCATGAGTTTCTCCAAAAAGATCAATTGATTGATGGATGGTATGAGTTAAGAGATTGAGTATGTCAATGGTGGATCTTTCGTGGCGAAAACCGTATTGTCTATCACTAATTAAGTTGTTGGATTCAAGATGTTTAACAATATGCTTATGAATTAAAGTTTCAAATACCTTACCAAGAGAAGATGTGACAGCTATTGGTCTGTAATTGGAGGGGTCAGACGAACTTCCTTTCTTAGGAACTGGGTGGATATTGGCTTCTTTCCATGAATTTGGGAATAAAGAAGTACATATGCATAGTCTGAATAATTTGGCTAGGACAGAGGCAAGTTCAGGGGAACACTTTTTCAAAACAATTGGCGGAATTCCATCTGGGCCTGGAGCTTTGTTGGTAGGTAAATTGTCTAGGATGGATTTTACGAATCTTGTCTGTATTTTAAGTGGGGCAATTTCGGGAGAATCAAGTTCCAGTACTGAGACATTCTGGCTGGTATCATCTATGGTAGAGTTTCTTGCAAAGGTACTAGCAAAGATATCTGCTTTCCCACGTGGGTCATTTGTAATATTGCCATCTGAAGATTTTAGTGGGGGAATGGAAGATGACTTGTTAAAGTTATTATTGAAAGAAGAGTTGACCAGAATATTCTATTGTCATTAGGGTTGTTAGTTTTGATGCTTGCTTTTGAAGAAAGTTTGATTTAGATAGATTTAATACAGCTTTTGCATGATTTCTAGCAATTTTAAATTGGGAGAGTGATTCAGATGTTTTTGATTTTAAGTAAGAGTTATATGCTAATGACTTTTATTAATCATGTCAACAATTTGATCTTTAGACTGATGAGAGCGAACAGCAATTCCCAATTGTTGAGCAACAAGCTTAAGTTCATTCTTTGTTCTGTTTTCTACATCACACACTGTTTGCACATTTGACAAAAAATCTTTGGCTTCATCAAGCGTAGTAATAGTAGACATGATGAATAAATCACAGTCACAAAATATCAAGCAATATCCTTATGATAATATCCTGAATATCCTGATAAGAGGTCGCCAAATTTATGTTACGGAACAGAGATAGATAATGAACACTTCAAGTGAGAACACCAAAATCACTACTGTCCCGCAACTTTCCAGGTTCAAAACAAAAGAGTTAGGTAAAATTACATGTCAAAGTTTAATGCTCAAACTAACAACTAAACATTCAGGACTCATAAGGATAATGTAATGGCAAAAAACAGGTTAAATATATGGTTAACTGCAATAGCCTCTATTAACACGAAATTAGCAAGAGTAAATTTATCTAAGTTTGCCCTGATAAAATGAGAAAACCGGATAATGCTTAGTTAATGCAAGATATATTATTACAGATACAAAATATTATTAATAATGGCTGACATAAAAACTCCACATGAATCACAAAAGCCTCACCAGGCCTACGAATTAACACCTTACGCTATACAGTACAAGAAAAAATGTAATAACACTTGTACTCAAAATACACAGCTGCTAGATGGTTGGAGACTTCCTGAGCAATCACAATAATAACAACTGTACAGGGGAGGACAGAGATGTGAACAAAATGAGGAGTAGATCTAAGTGGCAATTAATGCAGAGACTGAACTCATTATATAGGGGCTGGCAGAGCTTGATACAACTTGTAAGAGGGACGCGCAAATGAAGCCATAGGGGACAAAGAGTTGACAATCCTGCTCTGAACAACAGAAAGAACGACTTACTCTACTACAAGGGGGAGAAGGGGGGAGTGAGGCAGAACACGCAAGTCCAGTCACTATGGAAGCCACGAGGCGAATCGTGATCAAACATGCAGCACACTGTACGTTAGAATTATACAAAGGATGATGAAATCATAGGCTATGTAACAATATATATATATATATATATATATATATATATATATATATATATATATATATATAATGCGTGAGCAACAGCATAGTGCCCCCAGAAACTCCCCAACAGGTAACTTGCATGAGCTACAGCATAGTGCCCCCGGAAACTCCCTGACATCCCCACCTGGACCTCACGGAGGAGCCGCAGCCAAACCACAGGATGCAGTGCGACAATGGCACAAGTCAGCCCCAGCCGTGCACCACTATGACACTCAGCCTCCTCGCCGTCACCCTAGCAGGAATTCAACACTACCTTAGGGGAGAGGTACCGCCGGAT
Source organism: Coenobita brevimanus (assembly GCF_032717465.1). NCBI lineage: Eukaryota > Metazoa > Arthropoda > Malacostraca > Decapoda > Coenobitidae > Coenobita > Coenobita brevimanus. The sequence goes on along the minus strand of NC_137064.1, from coordinate 16,331,640 downwards.
CGGATCGTGGTGGAGCTTCCCATCCAGCTCCAAACAGCACTCCTCAGGAGTTGGCCTGTAGCCACTCCCTCCTTCAACAGGAGTGTGCCTGTAGCCTCTCCAAAGGTGTCTTCCTCTTTGGGACGGCCGGTAGCCGCCCACCCCTTGTAAGGGAATTGGTGTCTTACCGACCTGAGGGTAATCAGGAGACAGCCAGTAGCTGCTCCCGCCTTCATCAGAAGGTGTTCTTCCAGGGACGGCCTGTAGCCGCCCTACACCCCCTCCTGCAGGAGTCGGCCTGTAGCTGCTTCTCCCTCCAGCAGAAGGAGACGGCCTGTGGCCGCTCCCGCCTTCATCAGACGGCTGGTAGCCGCTCTGAAGGTGCCGCCCCCGAGTCGGCCTGTAGCCGCTCCTCCCCATGGCAGAAGGAGACGGCCTGTAGTCACTCCTGCCTTCGTCAGACAGCCGATAGCCACTCTGAAGGTGCTGCCCCTGAGTCGGCCTGTAGCCGCTCCCCCTCCCTCCTGCGGGATACGGCCTGGAGCAGCTCCCACCTTCGTCAGACGACCAGTAGCCACTCCGAAGGTGTCCAGAGGCACGCTGATTCCCCCACTCAGGCCATGGCCAGTAGCCGGGCCTTGGCGCCTCATACCCGCGCCCTTGGGCAGCCACGGCCAGTAGCCGGGCCCCACGGCCAGAGACCGGTGAGCACTGTACTGCCGCCCTAGCGTGAGACGCGTGCCCGGATTCCCAACGCAGGAGACGCAGAAGGATCCCGGAGAGGCCCTACCGCCTCCCCTGGCCTCTGCTCCCTACACCTGGCCCTGGAGAAGACCCACCTGACGGACCCTGATTCAGGTCGGTGCCACAGCCCCTCCCTGATGGCGCCCCTTGACTCTGGGGGCCGCAGTCCAAGGGTACTCCAGGCCCTCCCCAGGACTCCCGGGCGAGATCTCCCTACGTCCTGACGGCGGAAGACCTCCACCTCCAGCCGAGACCTGAGCCAGAGATTTCTGGACCTGTTTGGCCCCAGTCCTGAGGGCCACACCCCTGTACCCAGCCCAGGGAATATGGGCCCCTTCACCACCTGCAGCCCCAGACGAGAGAAGACGCCCCTGCGAGTCGTCCCGTGCCCTCTTGGCACGCCCTTCCCTGGCGGTGCCCCTCTTCCGGCAGAATTGTCGCCGGCGTGTCTCCCCGCCGCCCCCATCGTATAAGTGACTTATGTTAAGTGTGATGTTGCCCCAAAGTTAGTGTAACAGAGATATAGTGACATAGTGCATCCCAAATAACAGGGCAAGTGTTCACGAGAAGATAACAGGGGAATAAGTGATACCACGGGGCGGATTAATAAGAACAAGTGCAGAGACTAAGTTCTGGTGAATCAGACTTACGAGTGACCCCCTTGTACGAAATCCGTAAGACTCCCAACCCGAGAGATTCTCCTTAATAAAATATCCAAACGTCCCTTGCTACCAGGAATTAGTGAAGAGAAAGTGTTAATAATACCCTCCTGCTTGTATTACCATAAACACAACGAGACTCTCAGTGCCTTACACCCTCCCTTATTAAATCTCCTCTTGGCGTGTATGTAAAAACCTGGACTAGTAATATAATCAATTATCAAAATCCCCTTGCTACCAGAAAATACCAAGTCAGAATCTGTAACATCAATTCCCACTCGATATTATTATAACTATAATCAGACCCTCAGCGCGTCACCCCTCTCCCCCCCCATGTGAGACCCAACCCTGCTCCCCCACGTGCACCACGATAATGTGTTCTAAGTAAACCTGTACACTAAATCTAGAAATTAGCACCAGTGTGTATCCTGTGAGATACTGATTATATATATATATATATATATATATATATATATATATATATATATATACATAAAATGCCCGACGTGCCCGCCACCGAACCTCCCACCTCACCCCCCCCCACCCCACCACCGGGCCGCCACCGCACCACCACCCCAGGAGGACACAACGATGGGGTTAGTGACCCCAATCAAGAGGGTCACCAGGACACTACGGTCCTGGACCCTTGTTCCCCGCAACTGCCCCAACACCAGGTGACCGGGGAAAGGCAACTACCTTGCGGGCGGAACAACCGTAATCAGAAAAAGGGTAGGAATGAACTAGCTTCAGTCCCAAGTAACACCATATTGACGGCAATTGTTACACCCTCTAGGGCAGGAGGCCCAAGGGCAGGAGGCCCAAGGCTACGGCCTAATAAAGTGTACGAGGGTAAGGCGACCCAAGGCTCCGGCCTTAGTACACCCCGTAGAGAGAGTTGCCCCAGTGCATCCCTCTCCTGCTGTTCTCTCCTACAGGAGCAACACCGTGCCGACGATCCCTATACGTGGTGGGGAAGGAGCGGCCCTGTACGCCCTTCAGTTGCTTTCTGTAAGACGGGTAGGCATCTGGCTCCGGCCGTGGCACGTACCAGGGTAGAGAAGGACCTGAAGATAGCCTCAGTACGTACTGGAGAGAGTGTGGCCTCTGTGCCCGTCACTCCGGCTTGTCCCCTACTATGGGAGGAACACCGCGCCGATGGTCCCTATACTTGGTGGGGAAGGAGCGGCCCTGTACACCCTTCAGTTGCTCCTTGTACGCCGGGTAAGCTCACAGCCACAGCCAAGGTACGTACCAGGGTAAGGCGACCCGAGGCTCCGGCCTCAGGACGTACCAGAGAGGACACGAGTGACGTGAGTCCTTCTCCAGTCTCTTCCCCCTGTGGGAGCCCTTCGTCACCACCTGGGAATATAGCCTCGGAGGTGACACTAGAGTGGTGGCAAGGTCCGATATCGGACCTACCTCCCATGCCTGGGAGATCCTTGTTCCTGCCTGAGCCCCGAAGGAGAAGCTGCTGCAGCCCAGCCCTGACAGCGCCTCTCCTCCTAGGTGCCCGCAGTCCTAGGACACCCAGGCCAGACCCACTGGCTCCCGACGAAGGCGATCCCGGCTCCCTCACTCCACGGAGCCAGAGACGACAGGCCCGACTGCTCCAGCTGTTCGGCCCCAGTTCCGAGGGCCACCTCTCAGGTCGAGGCCCCCAGACAGGAGGGCCTCCCTGCACGACACCGACGAGGCCCCAACTCGAGGGCCACCTCTCAGGTAGAGGCCCCCAGACGGGAGGGCTTCCCTGCACCCCACCTACCAGTGTAACCCGGGCAGTGACTCCCCTGCGGGTAATCCCTTGCCCTTTGCAGGCCGGGTCCCCCTAGGGCTCTACCCTCACGCCCTTGTCACGGAGTGAACATTTCCCAGGAGATACAGGTAAATAGTGACGCCCCTTGTGTCGAGAACAAATCGGGAAAAAGAACAGTGAACAGTGACTAAGTGAAGAACAGTGCAGTTACCAATAGTCCAAAAGAACTCAGTGTCGGCAGGACAGAAAATGAACCTTAGAGTAATTATCCAAGTCCTCCCAATAAAAGAACTTTCTGTGAACGCGTAAGGCTAGGGTGCGCGGGCCGGTCAAAAGCCTGAGTGTGAGTGTTGCCGTGACCAGGTGACTGTGTCAAGTGTCGCTATCCGCACCCTATCTTATTTATAGTAATAATTCCCCTACAGACTCCCAATCTTGTTTATCCCCTTTGTGATCAATTCAGTGTATATCCTGCCTAAAAGTGACACATAGACAATACCATATATAATTCAAGATATCCCTGTATGAGCATTGTAGTGTGTACTGAGTGTAACTATATTTTGTGGTGCTGAATGTTAACTCTGTGTCCCTGTTCCCCTGTATCTCAAATATCACTCTGTGTTGTATTGTAACGGTTAGAATTAAGGTAATAGATGTGTTAAGGTGTACTGCCTCGTTTTTATGTCCTGTTCCTTTGTTGGTGCTTTACTTCCCGTCTAGAAAGAGGACCCTGCTTCAGTCGCTAGAGTTTTTTAGGACGAGAAATCGCCTTAAAAACACCAGCATAACACTGGTGGCAAGCGGTGGTTCTGGATCCGAGTAAAAGCACGGAGGAACGATAAAAGGGAACTTGCACAATGGCAGCCAAACCGCACATCCAATTGCCGAGATTCAACCCGGACCAATGTGACATTGAATTATATTTAGATATGGTCAAACCCCTCCTAGACATAGGGTTCGACTCGGACAGAGAAAAAATTGCAGTCACATTGCCTAACCTGGGAAAAATAATCACCACTGTCGCACCAAAAATCGTCCCAGAACTGACATGGGACCAATTCTCACAAATCGTGAGACAGGCTTTCGCGCCATCAATAGGCAGAGTTGTCGCCCTCTCTCAACTCGACGCCCTCACCTACGATGGTAACCTAGATGACACATTTGTCCAGGCTCGGCACTTCGTCAGTGCCACTTATCCCGAGGCAACTACAAATGCCCGAGATATACACACATTTAATGCCCTGCTGAGGATTCTCCCTAGCACAGTCAGGGAGCACTTCTCGATCTATGATCCCTCAGGGGACATGGACCAGGACCTGCAACTCATCAGACGTCTCCTCGCCACCCGTCCCATACCACAACCACTCCATGCGATGACAAGATTCCTGATGAACCACAACCCTCCACCCAAACCTAAGCCGCCGCCTCACCAGCCACCTACAGAGCCGACTCCTACTGTGCCCAGGGCTTACCCGCAGAAAAAACGCCCCAATCCCAAGGATCAAGGCAACATGATTACCATTAATCCTTGGGAGTTCACGGCCTGCAGTCGCACCTGCCCCCTGCACGACATAAGAGAACAGCTCAAGGCAAGCAGGCGCAGAAACTTTCACCAGGGGCGCAAGAAAGTCTCCTCCTTAGACGACGACGCCCCGGAAGATGACGCACCGCCAATACTCTACCCGGGACCGGACGACGGCGAACATGATGACCACACCCAACCTCAGCAGATGAATTATTAGGCCCGCCCCCGCACCTCCCCAGAGTGCCAGGGGCCACCTCACACAGCTACAGACCCCCAGTCTACAACAAGATTTGGCTGAACGGGGTCAAGGCACGATTGCTGGTAGATACGGGAGCAGCCAGATCGTGCCTCTACTGCCACTTCTACTCCCGCCACACCTCTGCCTTCGGCCCCCTTCTCCCCACTTCAGCCAACCTCATTGACGCGGGGGATGGCCCCCTGCCTATCTGTGGGGAAACACGGGCCCTTCAAACCAACACTCACCAACGAGTATCCACCAACCACCCATTCATCATATTCGACTCGACATGTAATCAATATGATGGATATCTTGGGCTGGACCTCCTCCAAAAACTCCACACCACGATTGACTGCCATCAGCGCCGCCTCCACTTCAGTCCAGCCCGCCCCAACCAAGCATCAATTAACAAGGAAAAAGAATCTGGTAGAGGAAAAAAGAACACCCCCCCCCACACCACGCAGACACACACAACCCTCGAACACTCACCTGCCCCAACCCAACCTCACTCAACGCCTCACTTCATCCCCCTCCATCACCACCCCCCACTACACATCGTCTGGACCCGTCCCCATCTTTTCCTGCCACTTTCGCCTCCTCAATCACCATTCTACCCCACCACGAAGCTTGGGTAAAACTTAACAGACCTTCAGGTACCTCCGTCCTCTTCTCACCATCCATACCCACCGGACCACTCTCCTCCTGTTTAGTATCTCCCACCTTCCTCCCCCCACATGCCCATGAAATCCATATCGCTAACCTCGCCACAACCACACTAACCCTACCACGAGGACTCATCATTGGCGACACGGAAGAAGCATAACCATGCCAAGCACCACCCCCCGATCATCCCACTCTCCCCAACCTACCATCACATCTATTCCCTTCCCAAACCAACAGCCTCCGACAACTCCTCCTGGACTTTCAGGACGTATCCTCCTCCGGCCCAACCGACCTTGGCCACACTACCTATCTCAGCCATGAGATACACACGACCGGACCTCCAATTCGCCAACCATCACGACGAAAAAATCCAAAACAACGGGCAGAAGAAGACCGGCAGGTCCAGGATATGCTCAATGCCGGCGTTATCTCCAACTCCACTAGCCCATGGTCTTCACCTGTTGTACTCGTGCGAAAGAGAGACGGGACTATGCGCTTTTGCGTCGATTACCGCAGAGTCAACGACGTTACTATCAAAGACCCTACACACCTACCCAGGATCGACGACTCGCTTGACTCCCTACATGGGTCAACCTGGTTCTCTACCCTAGACCTGCAATCAGGCTATTGGCAAGTCCCTGTACACCCTGACGACAAGCACAAAACCGCCTTCTCAACATCGAACGGGAAGCATTATGAGTTCAACATTCGGACTCTGCAACACCCCTGCCAAATTCTCCCGCCTGATGGAGTCAGTTCTCAGCAGGCTAACCTGGGAGACTTGTTTGGCGTACCTAGATGACGTCATCGTTTTCAGTCATACCTGGGCCGACCACCTCCACTGCCTCAAACAAGTTTTCCACCGTATCCGCCAGGCAGGGCTCAAACTGAAACCGACAAAGTGCGTCTTGGCCGAGAGATCAGTCTCTTTCCTTGGACATCTGATTAACGCTGAAGGCATCTCCCCTGACCCAGAAAAACTACGTGTGATCACCGACATTCCCCTACCTCGTGACGTACACGAAACTAGAGCCTTCCTAGGCCTAACGTCATACTACAGGCGATTCGTCAAAGGATTTGCAGATATCGCCAAACCCCTACACGACCTAACAAAAAAAGGCGAGCCGTTTGTATGGACCAAACCAAGAAAAACTGCATTCACCACCCTCAAGTCCAAAGCTAACCTCTGCCCCCGTCGTCGCTTTCCCAGATTACAACCTCCCATTCCGCCTGTATACCGACGTATCACTCATCGTCATAGGGGCTGTCCTTGCACGAGTGCAAAACGGCCGCAAACATATCATCGCCTGTGCCAGCCGCACCTTAAATCCTGCAGAAAGAAACTACGCGGCCACCAAACGAGAGTGCCTGGGAATCATCTGGTCCCTCGATTACATCCGCTCCTACATCTCAGGCACCCATGTGATAGTCTTACGGACCACCAATCCCTACAATGGTTACGTCAGTCAAACACCACCAACGCACAACTCATACGATGGCGAGAAACACTCGAGGAGTATGATTTTGAGATCTCATACCGACCAGGCAAACTCCACACAAACGCCGACGCCCTGTCCCGTCTACCAATCAGTGCAATCTCAACAGAGCCAGACCTAATCCAAATGTGGCACAACAAACAACGCCCTACCTGGATCCCATCGAACACATTCGCTAAACTCCACTCACACGGCGAGCACCTGTTCGATCCCAACGGACACATCGTCCTAAGCCCCACCACCTCCCACGACATTATGCTACACCTCCACGCCCATAACGGCATCCACCTGGGAACTAAAAACCTCCTACAAGTCTTTACCGACATGTACTGGACACCTAACCCATCCACCATTGCCAAGAATATCATACAGTCCTGCCGAGCCTGTGCTTTAGGAAAGGACATCACACGTACACCCGGCCCTTCAGGAAAATTAACAGCGCAGAAACCCTGGCAACTACTTTCCTTAGACGTCGTCGGCCCCCTCACACCCAAAGCAGGGTACAAATACATAATCACATTTGTGGATGTGTATTCAAAGTTTATCATCGCATGCCCCGCCAAAGATCACAGTGCAGTATCAGTCACCGACGCCCTCACCTGCCATGTCTTCCCGTATTTTGGTATTCCCCAAGCACTGCACTCAGATAATGCCCCAGAATTTACTGGCAAGGTCTGGGAAGAACTGGCAAACATATTTGGATACCACATCTCCCACTCATCCCCCTACTGGCCCCAAGGTAACAGCATCTGCGAGAGGAGCCATCGCTCCCTCATGAACCAGGTCCGCACACGCGTTATGCAAACAGGGAACGAGGACTGGCCTGCCCATGTCAAGATTATCCAATGGAGTTTAAACACATGGCCACGAGAAGACGGTATAACTCCACATGAAAGAGTTTTCGGGGAATCTCCACTACTCCTACCACTCCGCCACCACCTACAGCCACCCACCCCACCCTCCACTACCGACCCTCTCCACCACCTCAAACGCCGCCTCCACCACCTACACACTCAACAAGACCTGGCGCCCGACACGAATCACTCCAACTCATACAAACCTGGTCAGTCCGTAGTTGTTGCACACCTGCCCGCCCCCTCCAAAACCTCCACCTGATTTAATGGCCCCTTCAAAATTATTCGAGTACCCAACCCATACCAAGTCATCATCGATCAACATGGACAACACCCCACATACCGAAATTGCCATGTGCGACCCTTCCACCCACCCAACACTGACCACCCCCGTGCCTGCCCGACCTGCATCTCTTCCTGCACACCTGTCCATACCGACCTTTCTGAGAATTACCCCCCAGACTCCTACTCCTACTCCTTCTCACCCCCACCCTCCACCTCACCGACAACCAGCCCACCTCCCGACAAACCACCACCACCGCCTACACCACCACCACCTCCCGAGACTGCCACCCCTCCACAGCTCACAACTCACCTCCCTACCACCTGTCCACCCACCACCTCCCGACCCACACCACCCCCACTGCCCACATCACCACCACCGTCCAAAGCCACCACCTCCGCAGACCTCACCACTCACCACCCTACCACCTGCACACCCATCACCCCCCTCCCCCTTGACCATTCTCATTATACGCGCCACACCGCATCCCCACTCGCCTCCCCCCCTAACAGCCACATGCCCTCACCACCACCATGTACACAACCACCCTCACCACCCACACCGACCCTCACTACCACCACCACCAGATCAGGATGCCTCTCACGCCCACTCTCGAGATACACCCCAACACCACCGCCCATCGCACGCCCATCCCACCACCCACCACCACCACGTACCCCCCCACCTCAAACACCTCCCCCATAACCCTCCCCCTCCACCAAGCACGATGGAATCTTCCCAGGTCCCAATTCCCTAAGGTACAATGCTCCTCCCACCGAACCATCCCCCATAAAACCACCAATCTCCCATCACTCTCCAGCATTCAGCTTTCATCTCCTCACCAGGCACCATTCCCCGAGATGAAAGTGACGAGAGTACACTGGCTACCCCACGACCGCCCACATGCCAGAATCCGAGAGACCCACCACCTTCTCTGACTCCTATGCCGGACCGACCATCCATTCTCCCTCCGGCTCACTCTCAACCCCCATCAGGAGCCTAACACCTTCACCACCCACTGGGTCAGCCTCCTCCAACACCTCACCCTGGCCCACCAGACATCCACCTCCACCACCTACCACCTCCAGTCATGGGGTCGTGACTTTTACAACGCGGAGGGTGGTAAAATGCCCGCTGTGCCCGCCGCCGGACCTTCCACCTCACCACCCCCCACCCCACCACCGGGCCGCCACCGCACCACCACCCCAGGAGGACACAACGGTGGGGTTAGTGACCCCAATCAGGAGGGTCACCAGGACACTACGGTCCTGGGCCCTTGTTCCCCGCAACTGCCCCAACACCAGGTGACCGGGGAAAGGCAACTACCTTGCGGGCGGAACAACCGTCGTCAGAAAAGGGGTGGGACTGAACTAGTTCCAGTTCCGAGTAACACCGTATTGACGGCAATTGTTACACCCTCTAGGGCAGGAGGCCCAAGGGCAGGAGGCCCAAGGCTATGGCCTAATAAAGTGTATAAGGGTAAGGCTACCCAAGGCTATGGCCTTAGTACACCCAGGAGAGAGAGTTGCCCCAGTGCATCCCTCTCCTGCTGTTCTCTCCTACAGGAGCAACACCGCGCCGATGGTCCCTATACGTGGCGGGGAAGGAGCGGCCCTGTACGCCCTTCAGTTGCTCTCTGTAAGACGGGTAGGCATCCGGCTCCTGCCATGGCACGTACCAGGGGAGAGAAGCCCCTGAAGATAGCCTCAGTACGTACTGGAGAGAGTATGGCCTCTGTGCCCCTCACTCCGGCTTGTCCCCTACTATGGGAGCAACACCGCGCCGACGGTCCCTATACGTGGCGGGGAAGGAGCGGCCCTGTACTCCCTTCAGTTGCTCCTTGTACGCCTGGTAAGCTCATGGCCACAGCCAACGTACGTACCAGGGTAAGGCGACCCAAGGCTCCGGCCTCAGGACATACCAGAGAGGACACGAGTGACGTGAGCCCTTCTCCAGCCTCTTCCCCCTGTGGGAGCCCTTCGTCACCACCCGGGAATATAGCCCCGGAGGTGACACTAGAGTGGTGGCAAGGTCCGATATCGGACCTACCTCCCATGCCTGGGAGATCCTTGTTCCTGCCCGAGCCCCGAAGGAGAAGCTGCTGCAGCCCAGCCCTGACAGCGCCTCTCCCCCTAGGTGCCCGCAGTCCCAGGACACCCAGGCCAGACCCACCGGCTCTTGATGAAGGCGATCCCGGCTCCCTCACTCCACGGAGCCAGAGACAACAGGCCCGGCTGCTCCAGCTGTTCGGCCCCAGTCCCGAGGGCCACCTCTCAGGTCGAGGCCCCCAGACAGGAGGGCCTCCCTGCACCACACCGACGAGGCCCCAACTCGAGGGCCACCTCCCAGCTCGAGGCCCCCAGACAGGAGGGCCTCCCTGCACCACACTGACGAGGCCCCAACTCGAGGGCCACCTCTCAGGTAGAGGCCTCCAGACGGGAGGGCTTCCCTGCACCCCACCGACCAGTGTAACCCGGGCAGTGACTCCCCTGCGGGTAATCCCTTGCCCTCTGCAGGCCGGGTCCCCCTAGGGCTCTACCCTCACGCCCTTGTCACGGAGTGAACATTGCCCAGGAGATACAGGTAAATAGTGACGCCCCTTGTGTCGAGAACAAATCGGGAAAAAGAATAGTGAACAGTGACTAAGTGAAGAACAGTGCAGTTACCAATAGTCCAAAAGAACTCAGTGTCGGCAGGACAGAGAATGAACCTTAGAGTAATTATCCAAGTCCTCCCAATAAAAGAACTTTCTGTGAACGCATAAGGCTAGGGTGCGCGGGCCGGTCAAAACCTTGAGTGTGAGTGTCGCCGTGACCAGGTGACTGTGTCGTGTCGCCATCCGCACCCTATCTTATTTATAGTAATATTTCCTCTACAGACTCCCAATCTTGTTTATCCCCTTTGTGATCAGTTCAGTGTATATCCTGCCTAAAAGTGACACATAGACAATACCATATATAATTCAAGATATCCCTGTATGAGCATTGTAGTGTGTACTGAGTGTAACTATATTTTGTGGTGCTGAATGTTAACTCTGTGTCCCTGTTCCCCTGTATCTCAAATATCACTCTGCGTTGTATTGTAACGGTTAGAATTAAGGTAATAGATGTGTTAAGGTATACTGCCTGGTTTTTATGTCCTGTTCCTTTGTTGGTGCTTTACTTCCGGTCTAGAAAGAGGACCCCGCTTTAGTTTTTTTTTTCATCATTCATTGCCAGACGCCATGTATCCCACACGGGGTGGCCAAGGGCTTAGAGTTAATTGTTTTACAGGGAGGGGCACTAATCCTCCACCAACCCCACTTGACACGTAGGGATGCCAACAGCATCTGGTGTTCCCAGGTGGTCACCCATCCAAGTACTAACCAGACCTAACGTTGCTTAGTCGCTAGTGTTTTTTTAGGACGAGAAGTCGCCTTAAAAACACCAGCATAACAATATATATATATATATATATATATATATATATATATATATATATATATATATATATATATATATATATATATATAATAACTGAAAGAAACGACCTTACAAGTATTTCCAGCTATTATCCATTGAAGAACACAATTTTAAAAAATCTTATTAAAGCTTTACTCCCGTGTCTTAACAAGACCCCCCTAATCTGCCCCATCACCCCCGTCATTCATCCCACTCTTTATCATGCCTGCCCACCTCTTCCTTCCACCTCAACGGTATAACCCCAGTATGATGATGCCTTCATTTCATTCTTTCCCTCTCCTGATGATATTGCTTAGCTCAAGTGAAGTATTTTGAATTTGGGGAGATAGATATAACATTCATTAACTCTTACATTTCTATGGTGCTTTCCTAAGCAGAATAAAATCATCTGGGACCAGCAAGAATAAGACGAAAATCATTACCATGAACTAAAGGATTTTATCCATTTACAGCACTCCCATACATGATATAGCCCACAAACTTGGTAGATTATACCCGAAGGTTGCTCAGCTGTGTATTCTTCCCGTAAGGGACGTAGCCTTCAGATGTACGGTAAAGGGATAATCTCCAATACACCTTGAAATGGACAACTTGCCTTTTTTCATACCATTCTGACTAGACCAGTATGTTCTGAACTTTGACAGCATTATGGAAGAGTTAACTAGTTCCACTTTCTGCTTCATCTGGCAGAAGTGACTGTTAATGCCAAACCTATTTGCTTCTGTAAGAGGAGCTCAGGAGCAAGTAATTGAGTGAAACTGCAAGTTTCTCAAACTTTGCCAGAATCTGCGTACACACCATCTGATTGCAAGATGTCAAGCACCTTAGCAATGGCCTCATTGTGCTGCCGTACTCCTCAAGGAAGTCATCCTCAAAAGGATTCAGTCAGTGTATTGCTTTACGTAGGACTGTGTGTGTGTGTGTGTGTGTGTGTGTGTGTTCTTACCTAATTGTTCTTACCTAATTGTATCTTTACAGGAATGAGTCAAGCTCGTACTGTCCCGTGTCTTAAACCATATTTATCATACATATCCTTAAATTTGTGAATTGTTTTGGCACACACTGTTTCATTCGGTAGTGCATTCCATTGATCAATTGCTCTGTTTGGGAAACTGAATTTCCTTACGTCTTTATCACCTCTCTTCTTATGCAGTTTTTTGCAGTGTCCTCTTGCTGATGCTTCTCCATATGTTAAGTAATCATTTATGTCTATTTTCTCCTTCTCTGATATGCACTTATATAGCATTATCATGTCACCTCTTTTCCTTCTCTCCTGTAGTGTTGGTTTATTTAGTCTTTCTTCGTAGCTTAGGTCCCTTAAGCTTAGTATCCATCTTGTAGCGGCCCTTTGAACTTTTTCAATCGTGTCTATGTGCTTTTTGAGATGAGGACTCCAGACTACTGATGCATATTCCAGGGTTGGTCTAATGAATGATGTTATTATCCTTCTTTGCATGTCTTCATTTATGAATGTGAATGCTATTCTCATATTTGCAAGCAGTGTATATATGTTCCGTACCTTCTCTCTGACGTGGTCAGCCGGAGATAGTCTGTTATTGATAATCACACCTAGGTCTTTCTCTCTTTCTGATGTGTATAGGATTTTATTTCCTAACTTATAATCCCAATCAGGTGTTTTTCCACTTTTACCAAATTTGATTACATTGAATTCTATTTGCCATGTACTACTCCATTCATGAAGTTTATTTAATTCTTCTTGTAGCTCTTTACAAGAGTCTGTGTTAGTAATTCTCCTTTGTATTTTTGCATCATCTGCAAACATATTCAGATAGCTCTCATTTCCAGTGTTACTGTTTATATCATTTATATACACTAAAAACATGATTGGTGCCAGCACTGAACCCTGTGGTACTCCACTAGTCACTTCTTTCCATGATGAGTAGTTTCCTCTTAGTACTGTTCTCATTTCTCTTTTTATGAGAAAGTCTTGCATCCAACAAAACAGTTTGCCTCGAATTCCTCCTTGATGGTACATTTTCCATAAAAGTCTTTGGTGTGGTACTATGTCAAAAGCTTTCTTGAAATCTAAATAGATACTGTCCACCCATCCTTCCCTTTCCTATACTGTGTTTGTTACTCTGTCATAGTAGCTCAACAGATTAGTAACACATGATTTTCCTTCTCTGAAACCAAACTGTCTTTCTGTTATCATACTGTGTTCTTCTAGATGATTTACCCAAGCTTTTCTTATAAGCTTTTCTAATACCTTGCTTACAACACTGGTTAGTGATACTGGTCGGTAGCTGAGTGGATTTTGTCTATTTCCTTTCTTGAATAAGGGGACAATATTTACTTTTTTCCAAATATCAGGTAGTTTACCTTGACTCAAGGATTTCTTGAAAATTAAGAATAATGGTTTACTTAACTCCTTTGCACATTCTCGTAGTACCCAACATGAAATTTCATCAGGACCACTTGCTTTTCCTCTGTCTAATCTACTTAACTCCTCCTGTATTACTTTTTCTGCTATTTGTATATCTGGTAGTATGTGTGGACAAACGGCCATACCACGTTGAGTACACCGCTTCCCGTTCGATCAGCGAAGTTAAGCAACGTTGGGTCTGGTTAGTACTTGGATGGGTGACTGCCTGGGAACACCAGATGCTGTTGGCATCCCAACGTCAAGTGGGGTTGGTGGAGGATTAGTGCCCCTCCCTGTAAAACAACTAACTCTAAGCCCTTGGCCACCCTGTCTGGGATACATGGCGTCTGGCAATGAATGAAATGAATGAATGTGTGGACATGCATGTTCCACATAGTCCCTCTCAAAATTTTTTTCTTCTGTAAAAACTAATTGGAAACTCTTATTCAGTGCTTCACAAATATCTTTCTCTTGTGTATAAGTGATTCCCTCGTCCGTAATTGATTGTATTATATCTTTCACTTTGGTTTTGCTTCTGATATAGCTGTAAAACAGCTTTGGTTGACCACTACTTTTATTTATTATATCCTCCTCAAACTGTTTTTGGGCTTCCCTCCTTATTCTTGTATAATCGTTCCTTGCCTGTTTGTAATTATTATACGCCCTTTCACTATTGTGTCTTCTGTATCTATTCCACAACAAATCTCTTCTTTCTTTTGATTTTTTACATTCTGTATTGAACCATTTCTGTATTTTCTTATCTGCTTCTTTGTGCTGTGGGATGTACTTCTGGACTCCTATTTCATAAAATTCACAGAATTGTTTATATACAGCATTTAAATCTTGTCCTCTAAGATCATTTTCCCAATCAACTTCTAAGAAATATTTCTTTAGGTCTTGATAATTTCCCTTTTTATAGTTTAGGCTCTTTTTGTAACTGTCATTGCTGTTTACTATATCATATACTATCCTGAAGTTATAATTTAGTACTGCATGATCGCTTTTGCCGAGTGGAGGGTGATATATTAAACTGTCAATATCATTTTCTTGCCTAGTAAATATTAGATCTAGCACTGAAGGTACATCAAGTCCTCTTTTTCTGGTGGTTTCCCTCACATGTTGCGTTAGGAAGAACTCTTGTACGAGATCCAGGAGCTTTTGGTCCCAACAGCTCTCTTGGCTAATTATATCTAGAGTATTCCAATTTATATTTGTATTGAAATCCCCAGTTAGTATAATTCTTCCTGATTTCTCTTCCATTTTATGTAGTAATGATCTTAAACTCTGAATTGTACTCTCTGCCAGGTCCTCATATTCATCTC
Organism: Coenobita brevimanus; assembly: GCF_032717465.1. Lineage (NCBI taxonomy): Eukaryota > Metazoa > Arthropoda > Malacostraca > Decapoda > Coenobitidae > Coenobita > Coenobita brevimanus. The sequence goes on along the minus strand of NC_137064.1, from coordinate 16,316,280 downwards.
TTTCCCATGTGTTTAATCTGGGTGGCATGTACAAATTGGCTACAATTACTTTACCTTCAGATGTGTTGATCTCTACTGCAATCAGTTCTACTTGTGATGGTATATCTAGTTTTATTTCCTTGACTTTTAGATTTTTCTTAGTTAATATTATAATTCCTCCTCCTTTTTTTAAATTTCTGTCTCATCTCCATATATTGTATTCCTCTAAGTTTAGTATGTCATTGGATATCCTTGGTGTTAATTTTGTTTCAGCTAGGCATATTATTTGTGGTTCATTTTCTCTGACATAATCATTTATCTCTAGTAATTTAGATACCATTCCATCCACATTTGAGTACATCAACTTTATCATCTTGTTTATATACTTGTCATGACATGGTTCTACTACCTTCCTCCTTTTTATTCCATCCTGTTTGTGTACCACTTTCGTACTTGTAATCCTATTACTTTGTAAAAAAATTTCTTCTTCTCCTCTTCTGATCTTCCCTCATTTTTCGTTTTTGCTTCCTCCCTTTTCTCTTTCAGTAATTCCAGTTCCTCTTGTGTTAGGCATCTTTTTATCCATACATTTTTGAACTCCTCTTTTTCCATAAGATTCTTTGCATTTTTTAGTATCTCTTCCATAGTGTTTACACTCTGGAAAGTCACCTTTAGAGGTCTTGTCTTGCTTTTCTCATATTTCCCTAACCTTTTGTGTTCCTCTATGTCTTTACTACAGATTTCCTCTGATACTTCTTTCAGTAAGCTCATTACATTTGCCATCTCCTTTTTGTCTCTTGTGATCTTGTTTTTTACTTCTTCCTCTTCTATACCAGTGATTACTATAGATTTGTTTTATCTACTGAATCTCTGACTAACTTCGGATTGTTTTGGATTATTCTTTTCACTTCCTTTTTAATGCTTTTTTCCTCCACCCTTGTTTCTAGGTCTTTCTTTACTTTCACCATTTCAGCATACGTGGTTTCCACATCATTTTTGTAGCTTTGCACAGCTTCATTCACCTGTGTTATCTTCTCCTCAATATCACTGCTCTGGTCAATAAGACTGCTTACTTGCCTAATTGTCTCTGTGTCATTTTTGAACTCTTCCATAACACTCGTGATTGACTACTGTACTTGCCATTTCACTCATTTTCTTCCTAAGTATACTCAATTCCACTGTTAGTTCACTGATGGTTGTGTCTTTCTTATTGGCCTCCCTTCCTAGTTTTTCTATTTCTTCGCTTTGCAAGTGCATCTGCTTCTTTATTTCATCAAATTCATTTTTGAAAGCCATTTCTAGTTTGTTTACACGTTCAACCAGTCTATTGTGAGTCTCCACTTCAACCAGTTCTTGGTAGAAATCATTTTGCTTTTTACCTTTATCCCTTTTCTTTTCCAAATTTGCTTTACTAAAGTATGTATCCATTTTGCAATACTAAAAGTGCAGAGTATGTACTTACAATCCCGTGTGTGTGTGTGTGTGTGTGTGTGTGTGTAATTCACCGGGTCGGTCAGGATCACTTGATGGTCGTGATCGTCAGCTTTTACCCTCCCGGAAGGGAGCTGAGAGCTCATATAGTCCGATCTAAGGGCAAGGCTGTGACCTTCACACACGCACACACCCGTCCCCTTGCTCAAGGGGGACAGTAACCACCCACTTCGTCAGTGAAACTTTTTTGCAACCTGAGCGAGGCGCAAATTCCCGTCAACCAGTTGGCAAGCGAGAGCGTTACCACTGCACCAGCGAGTGTGTGTGTGTGTGTGTGTGTGTGTGTGTGTGTGTGTGTGTGTGTGTGTTGCGGCCAAATTAATCATCATCATCAACATCATCATCATCATCATCCGGACCTCCTTTCCCACCCTAGGGCAGGGTCAGGAGTAGCAACGTCCAGATAGCCCAAGTTTGCCCAGTCCAGTGGGTCACGCTTCCATTCGCTCACCATTCAAGCCCCCGGAATCCTGGGTTTAACTGATATGGGTTAATAATTATAATTATAATTGTAATGCTAGGTGTTTAAGTCTCGACTCCTCGGTCCTAGAACACCTAACGTGTAGCGGGGTCCTCTTTCGAGACCGGGGCTTAGTACAAATAGGAGAGAGGCAGGGCACAAAAACTCCAGGCAATAACCTTTACACGTGTATTACTTAGTCAGGCACAAGACAAACAGCAGATAGTACAACACAGTATTTGGTCAATTATAAATCTTACAACAAGATAATCAGTATCTCGCAGGCTACTAGTTCAATATGCACTGGTAAGAACACTCTAGGTGTAGTGTCCAGGATTAATATCGTCCAGGGTCTCCGTGTACATGGGGAAGTTGGAGGTGGGTCTTACGGGGGAGGTGGTGAAGCACTGGGGGTCTAATTGTATTTATAGTAATATAAAGTGGAGATTATGGTTTGTGAGTTCAACTTATTATTTTCTGATAGCAAGGGGGTTTTGGTAATTTATCATAACACGAATCAAGGTTTCTGTGCACGTGGGGAAATTAGAGAAAAGGTTCACTAAGGGAGGGTGTAAAGCACTGGGGGTCGCGTTATAGTTATGGTAATATAAAGTGGAGGTTATTGATAGCACTATATCATCCCGTCACTGTTACACTATACTTCAGGGCACAATCACAACGTCATGAGTCACTGTACAGTACGGTGGGGGCGGCGGGGAGACACGCCGGCGACAATTCTGCCGGGACTGGGGCACCGCCAGGGGAGGTCGTGCCGAGAGGTGATGGGACGACACGCAGAGGCGTCTTCTCTCGTCCGGGGCTGCAGGTGGCGAAGGGGCCCGTACTTTCCGGGCTGGGAACAGGCGTGTGGCCCTCAGGACTGGGGCTAAACAATTCCAGGAATCTCTGGCTCAGGTCTCGGCTGGAGGTGGAGGTCCTCTGCCGTTGGGGCGTAAGGAGGTTCCGCCCAAGCGTTCTGAGGAGGGCCTGGAGTTCCCAACGGCTGCGGCCCCCAGAGTCAAGCGGTGCCGTCAGGGTGGGGCTGCGGCACCGACCTGAAACAGGGTCCGTCAGGTGGGTCTTCTCCAGTGCCAGGTGTGGGGAGCAGAGGCCGGGGGAGGCAATAGGGCCTCTCCAGTGTTCTCCTATGTCCTCTGTGTCGAGGGTCGGGATACTCGTCTCACGCCAGGGCGGCGGGGCTGCTCTCGACTGTTTCCGGTCGTGGGGCCCGGCTACTGGCCGTGGCTTCCCAGGGGCATGACCATAAGGCGCCAAGGTGCGGCTACTGGCCGTGGCCTGAAAGGGGGAATCAATACCAGCGCACCTCTGGACACCTTCAGAGCAGCTACCGGCCGTCTGACAAAGGTGGGAGCAGCTACAGGCCGACTCCTGCAGGAGGGATGGGGAGCGGCTACAGGCCGACTCGAGGGCAACACCTTCGGAGCGGCTACCGGCCGTCTGATGAAGGCGGGAGTGACTACAGGCCATCTCCTTCTGCTGGTGTGAGAAGTGGCTACAAGCCGACTCAGGGGCTACGCCTTCGGAGCGGCTACAGGCCGACTCAGGGGCTACGCCTTCGGAGCGGCTACAGGCCAACTCAGGGGCTACACCTTCGGAGCGGCTACAGGCCGACTCAGGGGCTACACTATCCGAGCAGTTACAGGCAGACTCAGGGGCTATGCCTCCCGAGCGGCTACAGGCCGTCTGACGAAGGTGGGAGCAGCTACAGGCCGACTCCTTTAGGAGGGGGTGTGGGGCGGCTATGGGCCGTCCCCGGAAGAACATCTGACGAAGGCTGGAACAACTACAGGCCGTCTCCTGATTACCCTCAGGTTGGTGGTGTGCCGATTCCTTAGTGAGGGGTGGGTGGCTACAGGCCGTCCCAAGAGGGAAGACACCTTGGGAGAGGCTACTGGCACACTCCTTGGGAAGGCGGGAGTGGCTACAGGCCAACTCCTGAGGGGCGCTTATTGGAGCTGGACAGACAGTTCCACCCCGATCTGGTTTGGTGGAACCTCGCCTGGAAGGTAGTGCAGGACTCCTGCTATGGCGACGGTGAGGCGGCTGTGCGTCATAGAGGCGTACGACCCAGGCTGGCTTGTGCCGTTGTCGCGCTGAGTCTCACTGTGCTGCTGCTGCTCCTCTGTGGGGTCCTGGTGGGGGTGTCAGGGAGTTTCCAGGGGCACTATGCTGTATTTCACGTATTTCAATAATTATGATATTTATAATAGTTTATCTTTAAAAAAGCTAAATATACTAATGCCAGCGTTTAACTACACCCTGTTTAATTAGAAAATCTAATCACATTTGCACTAACCTACCTATCAGTCTATAGCCCCTAAGGTAGGGCTATTCAACTGGTGGCCCGCGAGCCAAATCCGGCCCTTGAGTCGTTTTTCACTGATCCTTTGAGAGTCGGAAGAATGTAAATAAACAAGCAAACATAAAACAGAAAATTTTGCGTTTTTCGTATTATTTGTGCTAAGTGGAAAATATAAAAGCAAATTATGTATGAATTTTTCGTTTCGTTCTATGTATAAGTATTTAGATAGAGGAAAAAATGGAGCTATAATAAATGTAATGTGTGGCCCTTCTATCAACCTGAGTTTCATAATCCGGCCCTATTCCTAAAGTACTTGAATAGCCCTGCCGTAAGGGGTGGCCACAAACAAATCGCCTCCATGTCGCCCTGTCCCCCGCCATTTCACTGCCCTGCTCCCAACTCAAACCCCCTCTCTCATATACCTCTCCACTCCATCCCTCCATCCCATCCTTGGCATCCCCTTCCCTCTCCCCCCCTCCACCTCACTCACATAGTCTCCTCGTTAGTCTCTCACCATTCATCCTCTTCATATGGCCAAACCACCTCAGCATATTTCTCCTAACGCTCTCTCTCATATCCACATCCACATGACGATGTTCCTTCACTTCCTCGTTTCAAGCACATAGCCAGTGGGGGGGCAGGGTCGAGAGGATCTGACGACCCACCCCCACTTGCCAAAAGGTTCACATTTTCATCCATCCATCCATCATCCAATCCTACGTTGCCCCATGAGGGGCGAGAATGACCAGCCTCACTCATCCCTGAGTGGCATTACGTGGACAGTAACCCCAACCACCCCTTAGATATAAACCTACACCGGGTCATAATTTGGTTATATGGTTACCACCCAGCGCAGTAAATGATTTCCTAGTGCACAGCAAACAGTTCAGCTTTTCACTCAGTGTACAGTCACCCATAGGCAGAAGGAACTGGGAAGGTCTGTTTTTAATATCAGTGCAAATAGAGTCACTCTCCGTTGTTCAGAAGTTCTGTTCTGTTTCTCAACATCACTTATGCATACACCCATGGCCCCATAGCAAGCATGCAGCAGACTTTTGACTAACCGGCTGCTATGAAAGTCCAGATTCAACAGAAAACGACCTCGCCTTCCTTCGAAAAGTCTGGCTTCTGGCCTGCATTTGTCAGTCAGTATCTTCGTGTAACTACACATGCTCCTCTCAAATAACTCATTCCACTGCTCACACTCTTGACTTGTGTACTTCCGACATCCGCCATCCGCCATCCACCCCTATGCTGGTGACGACCCAGCGAGATGCCTGGAACTCTTGATAGCGTGGTCTTAGGTACTTTTAGGGAGATAAGGAAATCAATTATGGATCGTTAAGCTCAGCCAGAATAAAATAGTGAGACAGTGTCAACTGTCGTACCACAGTTATAATAGTGAGTTACAATGTGGCGGAAAGTGACCCTTGTGTTAAGACCTTCTCTCTAGCCTTTCACTCCCCTTTCTCTCTCTGAGGGGAATCTCTCCAACATTATATACAGCTCAGAAAGGATGTATGGGTGTGTTGTAATGTCTAGTAGATTTCCATCCACGTGGACTAACTGACTAAGGCTAGTTACTCCACGTGTGTGAATACGTCATGAAATTCTTGGTCGTCTGGACTGTGGGGAAGTTTGAGATACGTCATATGGTTAAGGATTCTTGATGGTCTGGGACAACAAGGTTGTGGATATACATTATGTGAATTGACATTCCTAGTGAGAAACTGTGTATGTCTCCAGCAGACACTACTTCCTGTACCTTGTGTTTATGAGATCTATACTAATGCCTATATAATGCCTGCATAATGTCTACATATCGCTCGGTCACGCCCACTGTCGTACCAACGACAGTAAATATTATCATAACATATTAATTCATACTATATAAGCATTACAATCAACCTGTAAGGTAATCAAGGGAAATACATAATACCGTAAAGTTACATAACTGGGATAATGTAATCACTGTATATGTATTATATAATATTATTATTAAAATAATAAAATGGCAGGTCTACTGTAGTCAATTATACAATATATATATATATATATATATATATATATATATATATATATATATATATATATATATATATATATATTGTTATGGAACAGAGAAAGATAATGTACACTTTAAGTGAGAATACTAAAAAATCACTACTGTCCCGTAAAGTTCCAGGTTCAAAACAAAAGAGTTAGGTAAAATTACATGTTAAAGTTTAATGCTCAAACTAACAACAAAACATTCAGGACTCATAAGGATAATGTAATGGCAAAAACAGGTTAAATATATAGTTAACTGCAATAGCCTCTATTAACACGAAATTAGCATGAGTAAATTTATCTAAGTCAGCCCTGTTAAAATGAAAAAACACCGGGTAATGCTCAGTTAATGCAAGATAAATTATTACAGCTACAAAATATTATTACCACTGGCTGACAAAATGAATTCTACACAATTTACAAAAACTTTCCAGGCCTAAGAATTAACCTTATGCTATACAGTACAAGAACAAAATGCAATAACACTTATACTCAAATCACACAGCTGCTAGATAGTTGGAGACTTCCTGAGAAATTCACAATAATAATAACTGTACAGGGGAGGACAGAGATGTGAACAAAATGAGGAGCAGATCTAAGTAGCAATGATGCAGAGACTGAGCTCATTATATAGGGGCCAGCAGAGCTTGATACAACTTGTAAGAAGGACGCGCAAATGAAGCCATGGGGACAAAGAGATGAAAATCCCGCACTGAACAACAGAAAGGACGACTTACTCTACTATAACGGTAGAAGGGGGGGACTGAGGCAGAACACGCTTGTGATCAAACATGCAGCATACTATGCGTTAAAATTACACAAAGGATGATGAAATCATAGGCTATGTAACAATATATATACACACACACACACACAATGTTTACAATATAAAATGCCCGCCGGCGGACCACCCACCCCGCCACCCCCCACCCCACCACCGGGCCACCGCCACACCACCACCCCAGGAAGACACAACGGGGGGGCTAGTGACAAGGGCAAGAGGGTCACCCGTCCACTACTGACCTGTGCCCCTTTTCACCGCAACTGCCCCGACACCAGGTGAACAAGGATCGGCAACGACCTTGCAGGCGGGACAACCATCGTCAGCAGTGGGGTGGGACTGAACAGGTTTCAGTCCCAAGTAACGTTTTAGTGACGGCCATAGTTACCCCCTCAAGGGCAGGAGGCCCAGTAGTGTGCACAGAGGTGTCAGTGCCCTCAGCCACTTCCAGGGCAAGAGGCCCGTTAGTGAGCACAGAGGTGTCAGTGCCCTCAGCCACTTCCAGGGCAAGAGGCCCTTCAGTGAGCACAGAGGTGTCAGTGCCCTCAGCCACGTCCAGGGCAGGAGGCCCAGTAGTGAGCACAGAGGTGTCAGTGCCCTCAGCCACTTCCAGGGTAAGAGGCCCTTTAGTGAGCACAGAGGCGTCAGTACCCTCAGCCACGTCCAGGGCAGGAGGCCCTTTAGTGAGCACCGAGGTGTTAGTACCCTCAGCCACTCCAAGGCAGGAGGCCCTAGCAGACAGCTAAAAGTGGGTCCCAGGGTAAAAAGACCTGGAGCCACGGCTGACAGACCCAGGAGAGAGAGTCGCGTCTGTGCTTCCCTCCCTGTATGTAGGAGAGGACACGTTCTCCGTGTATACTCAGCCTACCGCGTTCCCCTGTGGGAACTGCTCAGCACCAACCGGGAGTGTTGCCCCAGAGGTGTCCCCAGAGTGGAGGCAAAGTCCGAGACCGGACCTGCCTCTCACTCCTGGGAAATCTCTGGCCTTCATAGGCACCAGCAGGAGATGAGGCCGCAGTCCAACCCTGATGGTGCGTCCCCCAGCAGACGACCGCACCCCGAGGACCCCCAGGCGAGTCCAGCAGACTACAGGTGAGGGCAACCCTGACTCTCTCACCCCATGGAGCTGCCGACTCAGGCCCGCCTCCTCCAGCTGTTTGGCCCCAGTCCCGAGGGCCACCTCACAGGCCGAGGCCCCAGACAGGAGGGCCTCCCTGCACCCCACCGAGACCCCGAGGTAAGGGCCTCCCTTCAGGTCGAGGCCCCCAGACAGGAGGGCCTCCCTGCACCTCACCGACGGCCCGGACCCGGGCAGTGACTCCCCTGTGGGTAGTGTGTTGCCCGTTACAGGCGGAGTCGCCCGACGACAGAGTGAAACAACCCAGGAAACACGGGTATATAAGTGACGCCCCTTATACCGAAAATAAGCCAGGGGAAGAGGAACAGTGAACAGTGACAGTGTGATCCATGCAAAACCAGTGACTATTGTTATTAACCCAAAAGAATTACATACCCAGCAGAGTAGAAAATGCTTAATCACAGGAAGTAGAGTAATTGCACCTGCCCAGAATAAAAGAACTTCCCGTAATTGTGAATGACGATCAGGGTGCGTGGGAGAATCAAAAGCCTGTGTAAAGTGTCGCCGCGACCAGGTAACTGTGTCGAGTGTCGTGATCCGCACCCTGTCTTTGTTATAGTAATATTCCCCCCACGGACTCTTAACCTTGGATATTCCCCTTGTTATCAAGTGTATATATGTTTTGGGTTTAAATGCAATGTGGGTATCTCCATATATATAACTAAAGATATTGGTATACATGTATCATATCGTGTGTTAAGTGCAACTGTATTTTGTGCTATCAAAGTTTAACTCTGTGTCCCTGTATCCTGTATCTTAAATATCACTCTGTATCATATTGTAACGGTTTTAGAATTAAGGCAATAGATGTGTTAAGGTATACTGCCTAGTTTTTATGTCCTGTTCCTTTGTTGGTGCTTTACTTCCGGTCCGGAAAGAGGACCCCGCTCAGTCGCTAGTGTTTTTAGGACGAGGAGTCGACCTAAAAACACTCAGCATAACACTGGTGGCAAGCGGTGGTTCTGGATCTGAGTAAAAGCACAGAGGAACGAAAAAGGAAACTTGCACAATGGCAGCCAAACCGCACATTCAATTGCCGAAATTCAACCCGGGCCAATGTGACATTGATGTATATTTGGATATGATCAAACCCCTCTTAGACATAGGGTTTGACTCGGACAAGGAAAAAATTGTGGTCACACTACCTAACCTGGGAAAAATAATCGCCACTGTCGCACCAAAAGTCGTCCCAAAACTGACATGGGACCAGTTCACGCAAATTGTGAAACAGGCTTTCATGCCTTCCATGGGCAGAGTTGTCGCTCTCTCGCAGCTCGACGCCCTCACCTACGACGGTAACCTAGACGACACTTTCGTCCAGGCTCGGCGCCTCGTCAGCGCCGCTTATCCCGAGGCAGCAATGAATACTCGGGATACTCACACATTTGATGCTCTGCTGAGGATTCTCCCTAGCACAGTCAGGGAGCACTTCTCTATCTATGATCCCTCAGGGAACATGGATCAGGACCTGCAACTCGTCAGACGTCTCCTTGCAGCCCGTCCCACACCACAACCCCTTCACGCAGTGACAAGATTCCCCACAAGTCACAACCCTCCACCAAAACCTAAGCCGCCGCCTCACCAGCCGCCTACAGAGCCGCCTCCTACAGTGCTCAGGGCTTACCCACAAAAGAAGCGCCCAAACCCCAGGGAACAAGGCAACTTGATTACCATAAACCCTTGGGAATTCACGGCCTGCAGTCGCACCTGCCCCCTGCACGACATGAGAGAGCAACTCAAGGCAAGCAGGCGCAGGAATTTTCACCAGGGGCGTAAGAAAGTCTCCTCATTAGATGACAACGCCCAGGAAGACGATGCGCCACCACTACTCTACCCAGGACCGGACGACGACGAACACGACGATCACACCCAACCTCAGCAGATGGATTTTTAGGCCCACCTCCGCACCTCCCCACGGTGGCGGGGGCCACCTCACACAACTACAGACCCCCCCAGTCTACAACAAGATTTGGCTAAACGGGGTCAAGGCAAGACTACTGGTGGATATGGGAGCAACCAGGTCATGCCTTTACTCCCGTTTCTACTCCCGCCACACCTCAGCATTCGGCCCACTCCTCTCCACCTCAGCCAACCTCATAGACGTGGGGGATGGCCTCCTACCAATCCGTGGGGAAACCCGGGCCCTACAAACCAGCACTCACCAACGAGTCTCTACCAACCACCCATTCATCATATTTGATTCCACATGTAATCAATATGATGGATATCTTGGGCTGGACCTCCTTCAGAAACTCCACACGACCATCGATTGTCATCAGCGTCACCTCCACTTCAGTCCAGCCCGCCCCAACAAAGCATCCATCAACAAGGAAAAAAAACAACAACGAAGGAAAACGAAAAACAACCCCCCCCCAACACACTCACCCGCCCCAACACAGCTGTACATGTAACCCCACCTCAGCCTCACTCAATGCCTCACTTCATCCCCCTCCATCCCCATCTCCCATTCCAGCCCTACTACCCCCCTCTCCATCCTTCCCTGCCACTATCGCTTCCACTATTACCATTCCACCTCACCATGAAGCTTGGGTGACACTCAACAGACCCTCAGGTACATCAGTCCTTTTCTCACCATCCATACCCACCAGACCCCTATCATCCTGTCTAGTTTCCCCCACGTTCCTTCCCCCCCACGCCCACCAAATCCGTATTGCAAACCTCGCCACAACACCTTTAACTCTGCCATGAGGACTCATCATCGGCGATACAGAAGAAGCAGAACCGTGCTCAGCACCACTCCCCAATCACCCCACCCTCCCCAACCTACCATCACATCTATCCCCTTCCCAAACAAACAGTCTCCACCAACTACTCCTGGACTTTCAGGACCTATTCTCCGCCGGCCCAACCGATCTTGGCCACACCACCTATCTCAGCCACGAGATTCATACTACAGGACCTCCCATTCGCCAACCATCACGCCGAAAAAAAAACAAACAACAGGCAGAAGAAGACCGGCAGGTCCAGGATATGCTCGATGCCGGTGTCATCTCAAACTCCATTAGCCCATGGTCCACACCTGTGGTACTCGTGCGAAAGAAGGACGGAACCATGCGTTTCTGCGTCGATTACCGCAGAATGATTGACGATACAATCAAAGAAGCTACACCACTACCCAGGATCGACGACTCTCTAGACTCCCTCCACGGATCGACATGGTTCTCTACCCTAGACCTGCAATCAGGCTATTGGCAAGTCCCAGTCCACCCCGATGACAAACACAAAACCGCCTTCTCAACATCAAACGGGAAGCACTATGAATTTAACGTCCTTCCCTTTGGACTCTGCAACACCCCCGCCACATTTTCCTGCCTCACGGAATCTGTTCTGAGCGGACTCACATGGGAAACCTGTTTGGCTTACCTAGACGACGTCATCATCTTCAGCCACACCTGGGCCGACCACCTCCACCGCCTCAAACAGGTATTCCAGCTTATACGCCAGGCCGGGCTCAAACTAAAACCCACAAAATGTGTTTTAGCAGAACGCTCAGTCTCCTTCCTCGGACACCTGATCAATGCAGAGGGAATCTCTCCTGACCCCGACAAGCTGCGTGCAATCGGCGACATCCCCCTACCTCGCGATGTGTACGAAACCAGAGCCTTCCTAGGTTTAACCTCCTATTACCGGCGTTTCGTGAAAGGTTTTGCAGACATCGCGAAACCTTTGCATGACCTCACCAAGAAAGGAGAACCTTTCGTCTGGACAGAACCTAGAAAGAACACATTCACCACCCTCAAATCCAAACTGACCTCTGTCCCAGTTGTCGCCTTCCCAGACTATAACCTGCCTTTCCATCTATATATCGACATCTCACTCCTCGCCATAGGGGCTGTCCTTGCCCAAGTCCAAGATGGCCGCGAGCATATCATTGCCTGTGCCAGCCGCACCTTAAACCCTGCAGAGAGAAATTACGCGGCCACCAAACGTGAATGCCTGGGAATTATCTGGTCCCTCAATTACTTCCGCTCGTACATCTCAGGCACCCATGTGATTATCATTACCGATCACCAATCCCTACAGTGATTACGCCAGTCCAACACCACCAACGTACAACTCATACGATGGCGAGAAGCTCTCGAGGAATACGACTTTGAGATATCTTACCATCCAGGCAAGCTCCACACAAACGCCGACGCCCTTTCCCGATTACCCATCAACGCCATCTCAGTGGAACCGGACCTTATCCAAATGTGGCACAATAAGCAACGCCCTACCTGGATCCCTCCAAACACTTTCAACAAACTCCACCTGCACGGCGAACACCTGTTTGACCCCAATGACCACATCGTCCTAAGCCCCACCACCGCCCACGACACCATGCTGCACCTTCACGCCAACAATGGCATTCACCTGGTCACTAAGAAACTCGTCCAAGTTTTCAGTGACATGTACTGGACACCAAACCCCTCCACCATCGCCAAGAACATTATGCAATCCTGCTGCGCTTGTGCTTTAGGGAAAGACATCACCCACACACCCGGCCCCTCAGAAAAAATAACAGCAACAAAACCCTGGCAACTACTTTCCCTCGACGTCGTCGGCCCCCTCACACCCAAAACAGGGTACAAATACATAATCACCTTCCTGGACGTCTATTCCAAATTCATCATCGCATGCCCCGCAAAAGATCACAGTGCAGTATCCATTGCTGATGCCTTAACTCGCCACGTATTCCCATATTTTGGCATTCCCCAGGCCTTGCACTCGGACAATGCACCAGAGTTCACGGGAAAAGTCTGGCAAGATCTAGCAAAAATATTCGGGTTCCACATCTCCCACTCATCCCCCTACTGGCCACAAGGCAACAGCATCTGTGAAAGAAGTCATCGCTCCCTCCTCAATCAGGTCCGCACTTGCATCATGCAAACAGGGAATGAAGATTGGCCTGCCCATGTCAAGATAGTCCAATGGGGCCTAAACACATGCCCACGAGAAGACGGCATAACACCACACGAACGAGTCTTCGGGGAAACCCTGCTTCTCCTACCCCTCAGCCACCACCTCCAGCCACCCACCCCGCCCTCCACTACTGACCCTCTCCACCACCTCAAACGTCACCTCCACCACCTACAAACACAACAGGACCTTACGCCCGACACCAACCACACCAACCCATCCACCTACAAACACAACAGGACCTTACGCCCGACACCAACCACACCAACCCATTCAAACCTGGCCAATCCATTGTCGTGACGCACCTCCCTACCCCCAATAAGATCTCACCCCGATTCATTGGCCCCTTCACCATAACCCGAGTCCCCAACCCCTATCAAGTAATCATAAATCAGCAAGGCCAACAACGCACGTATCGCAATCGCCATGTGCGACCATTCCACCCACCCAACAATAACCACCCCCACACTGAGGTGGTTTGGCCATGTGGAGAGGATGGAGGGTGAAAGACTGACGAAGAGAGTGTATATGAGTAAGGTGGAGGGTGGAAGAGGGAGGGGGAGACCGAGGATGAGATGGAGGGATGGGGTGGAGAGGTATATGAGAGAGGGGGGTGTGAGTTGGGAGCAGGGCAGTGAAATGGCGGGGGACAGGGCGACTTGGAGGCGATTTGTTTGTGGCCACCCCAAACGGGATTGAGGCGTCTGGCAATAGATAGATAGATAGACTCCTACTCCTACTCCTTCTCACCCCCACCCAGCACCTCACCAACAACCACACCACCCCCCATAACACCTGGTCCCGACTCACCACCTCCACCGCCCACATCACCACCCCCGCCCAGCACCATCACCCACTCACCGCCTCCCACACCCCTCTCTACCACCCATCCTCCTACCACCTCCCACACCACGTCGCCTCCACCACCTACCTCACCACCGCCGCCTCAAGCCGCCACCTCCTCACACCTCACTTCTCACCTCCCGGCCACCTGCACCCGCACCGCTCCCCTACCTACCCCATCAAACACCCCCCCCTCCCCTGCGACCATGCCCATTATACACGTCACACCACGCTCCCACCCGCCTCACCCCCCAACAGCCGCACACCCTCACCACCACCACGTGCACAACCACCCTCACCACCCACTCCCACACTCACCACCACCACTACCAGATCAGGCCGCCTTTCACGCCTACCATCCAGATACACTCCAACACCACCCCCCAGTGCACGCCCGGCCCGCCACCCACCACCACAAACCCCCCCTACCCCAAACACCTCCCCCATCACCCTCCCTCTCCTCCAAGCACAGTGGAATCCTCCCAAATCCCAATTCCCCAAAGTGAAATGCTCCTCCCACAGACCCATTCCCCATAAAAGCACCAACCCCCCATCACTCTCCAGCATACAGCTACTGTCTCCTCACCAGGCACCAACCACCACGATGAAGGTTACCAGAGTCCACTGGCTCCCTCGCGACCAACCACCCATCAGGACCCGGGGGACACCCCACCTTCTCCGCCTCCTACGCCAGACCGAACATCCATTCTCCATCCGTCTCTCTCTCAACCCCCATCGGGAGCCGAACAACATATCCCACCACTGGACAAACCTCCTACAACACCTCACCCCGGCCTACAAGACGTCCACCTCCACCACCTACCACCTGCAGTCACGAGGTCGTGACTTTTTCGACACAGACGGTGGTAAAATGCCCACCGCCGGACCACCCACCCTGCCACCCCCCACCCCACCATCAGGTCACTGCCACACCACCACCCCAGGAAGACACAACGGGGGGGCTAGTGACCCAGGGCAAGAAGGTCACCCGTCCACTACTGACCTGCACCCCTTTTCAACGCAACTGCCCCGACACCAAGTGAACTAGGATCGGCAACGACCTTGCAGGCGGGACAACCATCGTCAGCAGTGGGGTGGGACTGAACAGGTTTCAGTCCCAAGTAACGTTTTGGCGATGGCCATAGTTACCCCCTCAAGGGCAGGAGGCCCAGTAGTGTGCACAGAGGTGTCAGTGCCCTCAGCCACTTCCAGGGCAAGAGGCCCTTTAGTGAGTACAGAGGTGTCAGTGCCCTCAGCCACTTCCAGGGCAAGAGGCCCTTCAGTGAGCACAGAGGTGTCAGTGCCCTCAGCCACGTCCAGGGCAGGAGGCCCAGTAGTGAGCACAGAGGTCAGTGCCCTCAGCCACTTCCAGGGTAAGAGGCCCTTTAGTGAGCACAGAGGCGTCAGTACCCTCAGCCACGTCCAGGGCAGGAGGCCCTTTAGTGAGCACCGAGGTGTTAGTACCCTCAGCCACTCCAAGGCAGGAGGCCCTAGCAGACAGCTAAAAGTGGGTCCCAGGGTAAAAAGACCGCAGAGCCGCCGACGCCAGGCTCACCTCCTCCAGCTGTTTGGCCCCAGTCCCGAGGGCCACCTCTCAGGTCGAGGCCCCAGACAGGAGGGCCTCCCTGCACCCCACCAACGAGACCCCGAGGTAAGGGCCTCCCTTCAGGTTGAGGCCCCCAGACAGGAGGGCCTCCCTGCACCTCACCGACGGCCCGGACCCGGGCAGTGACTCCCCTGCGGGTAGTGTGTTGCCCGTTACAGGCGGAGTCCCCCTGAGGTCCTCCCCTCACGCCCGACGACAGAGTGAAACAACCCAGGAAACACGGGTATATAAGTGACGCCCCTTATACCGAAAATAAGCCAGGGGAAGAGGAACAGTGAACAGTGACAGAGTGTGATCCATGCAAAACCAGTGACTATTGTTATTAACCCAAAAGAATTACATACCCAGCAGAGTAGAAAATGCTTAATCATGAGAAGTAGAGTAATTGCACCTGCCCAGAATAAAAGAACTTCCCGTAATTGTGAATGACAATCAGGGTGCGCGGGAGAATCAAAAGCTTGTGTAAAGTGTCGCCGCGACCAGGTAACTGTGTCGAGTGTCGTGATCCGCACCCTGTCTTTGTTATAGTAATATTCCCCCCACGGACTCTTAACCTTGGATATTCCCCTTGTTATCAAGTGTATATATGTTTTGGGTTTAAATGCAATGCGGGTATCTCCATATATATAACTAAAGATACTGTACATGTATCATATCGTGTGTTAAGTGCAACTGTATTTTGTGCTATCAAAGTTTAACTCTGTGTCCCTGTATCCTGTATCTTAAATATCACTCTGTATCATATTGTAACGGTTTTAGAATTAAGGCAATAGATGTGTTAAGGTATACTGCCTAGTTTTTATGTCCTGTTCCTTTGTTGGTGCTTTACTTCCGGTCCGGAAAGAGGACCCCGCTCAGTCGCTAGTGTTTTTAGGACGAGGAGTCGACCTAAAAACACTCAGCATAACAATATTTACTCAGTTTTGTCTCACTTGTACAGAACAGTTCTTAAAGACTGATTCTAGGTTGGCAATCCTTCTTTGCATTCTGTGCATGGCCAAAATTAAAACAGTAAATATGATGGAGAAAACTACAATGATGACTGGAGCTGGGCTGTATACATAATGTGGGTTGAACATAATCCTACTGTATTCTTCCCAAGGTTGTATTGTCTGATTTATGAGTTGCATGGTTTCATACTTGGGTGAAGTCAACTTAATGTGTGCACATACATCTAAGTTCATCCTAGGCAATGGCTGGAAGTATTTGTGTGTGTGGTTGAGAATGGCATAATGGTTTTTAGTGGACAAGGTGGATAGTGTAGGTGTCAGGACTGCACAGTAATCTGGAGAGATGTATAAACAGGATGCTGATGTATGGGTTGGAGGTGTGTCTGGGCATGTCAGAAAAACTGATGTATTTTGAGTGAAGTAGAAGAACTGTGTATGTCAAATGCGTTGATGATGGATGGGTTTATCTGGAGCATATGTGAAGTTGCAGTGATGAGGGATGTCATGATCTTTTATGATGACCATTTTCACAAGGGACTGTCTCAGCTGGCTGAAACGTGAAGATGTACCCAGGACATGGGTGAAATGCTGTAATGATGTGCGACATTTGTGTTCAATTGTTGTTTCACTAGTGAAAGTGACAGTGTCCTGTTTCTTGGAGACCATGATGACATCTGTTTTGATGTTTGTTATTCGAGGTGTTTTTAGTCCGACTTCTCGTCCTAAAAACGTCCGCGACTGAGCGGGGTCCTCTTTCCGGACAGGAAATAAAGCACCCTCAAAGGAACAGGGCATAAAAACTAGGCAGTACACCTTAACACATCTATTGTCTTAGTTCAATACACCGTTACAATATAGAAACAAAGAGACACTGGATATGAGTTGGACAGGATCACAGAGTTAACTTCTCAATACAAATGTACACACATACATCAAGGGCAGAACGTGGGGCTTTTCAGTTATACACAGATGATGAGTTATTAATACACAATACCCGTATTATTGTTTTAGGCAGAATTGACATTTAATATTCTAAACCAGATGCACTAGGAGTAAAAAGGGCCAGGGGTCAGGAGAGTGAATGTTACTATAACTTGTCAGGGTGCGAGTTGCGACACTCGAGATAGTCACTTAGCTGCGGTGACACTATTCACAGGTTTCTGGTTTTTCTTGGCACACCACTAGTTCTGGCCCACTGTTTCTGTACGTCTCTATGTCCGTGTTCACTAGTCTTTTTGCTCTGCCTGGATATTCGTCTCACTGTGTGTCCCTTATATTGTTCTGGCCTTACTCTTTCACATTCACTGTTCACTCCCGTCTCTGCAGTTTAAGGCACAAGAGAGGCGTTGAAATCACTACTACGCCCTTGGTTCCTGGGCTTAACAGAGGAGGCACCTGGGCGTGGGAGGGACCCCTACTGGGGAGCCCTCCTGTAGGAGGCGGTGCATCGCCCCCAGGGGCGTCGCTGCCCGGGCCTTCTTCGTCAGTGGGGTGCAGGGAGGCTCTCCCGTCTGGGGGCCTCGACCTGATAGGAGGCCCTCGTGCTGGATCCTCGACGGTGGGGTGCAGGGAGGCCCTGCAGTCTGGGGGCCTCAACCTGATAAGTGGCCCTCTGGGCTGGGGCCGAACAGCTGCAGGAGGTGGGCCTGTCGCCTCTTACTCCAGGCGGAGGGCCGTGGGGAAGTGGAGCCCAAGCGGCCCTGTTCTGGGACCTGCTGGTCGGGCCTGGGAGTCTGGGTACCGTGGCCGTCTGCAGGGTGGGGCACCGTCAGGAGCAGACTGCGACACCTCTTCCGTCGGGTGTCCGTCAAGGGTCGGGACCATCCAGGGGTAGGCAGCAGGACCGAGACAGGACTACGCCACCACTCCGGCAGCACCTCCGGGGAACCACACCTGGAGGGAGAAAGCAAAGGGTGTCCCACGCAGCCGAGAGGTGGAAGGCCAGCTGCGCAAGGGACCTCCTTCTCCGGGAGGACCCCAGGAATCGCAGGTGAAGGGCGTACAGTGGCCGCTCCTTCCCCCACACGTACAGTGGCCGTTGTTGCGGTGCTGCTCCCGAAGGAGGAAGAGGCAGATGAGGGGCGTACAGTGGCCGCTCTCTCCCCGGCACGTACAGTGGCCGTTACCACGGTTCTGCCTGCCCAACAGGAAGTAACTGAAGGGCGTACAATGGCCGCTCCTTCCCCGGCACGTACAGTGGCCGTTACCGCTGTATTACTCCCGCAGGAGGAGGAGGTAGTGGATGAGGGGCGTACAGCGGCTGCTCCCTCCCCGACACGTACAGTGGCCGTTATCGCGGTTCCACTCCTCCTTCCTTTGCCAGTCGGAGCGCGCTCAATAGCTAACGCTCCGAGGCCGTCTCCAGATGTGGCTGTAGCTGAAGGGCGTACAGTGGCTGCTCCTTCCCCCACACTTACAGTGGTCGTTGTGGTGGTGCTACAGGGGGAAACAACTGAGGGGTGTACAGTGGTCACTCCCTCCCCGACACGTACAGTGGCCGTTACCACCGTGTTGCCTGGGACTGAATCTAACTCAGTTCCACCCCGAACCTGGTGAAGGTTTCCCCACCTGCAGGGTCATGTCAATTTCCTTCATGGTTTCTGTCGGACCGGTCGGGGGAAGAGGGACTCAGGACAGGTGAGCCCCGGCGCCCTTCTTGCTCCGGGTCGGTCTCTCAATGATCCAGCCCACCGTGGTGTCCTCCTGGTGTGGTGGTGAGGCGGTGGCTCGGTGGTAGGGTGGGAGGTGGTGGGGTGGTCGGTACAGTGGCGGCGGATATTTCACCATCTTCCGTGGTCGAGAAGTCACGGCCCTGTGACTGGAGGTGGTATGTTGTGGTGATGGAGGTCTGGTGGGCCGGCTTGAGGTGTTGGAGGAGGTTGGTCCAATGGCAGGTGGTGGGGTTTGGCTCCTGGTGAGGGTTGAGGGTGAGGTGTAGGGACGACGGTTGGGTGGTCTGGTGTAGGAGATGAAGGAGTTGGTGTGTCGCCCTTATTCTGATGACGGGGCGGTCGTGGGGGTGCCATAGTACCCTCTCAATCCTCATCTCTGGTGGTGGTGCTTGGTGCAGGGGCAGAGGCTGTATGCTGGTGAGTGAGGAGATCTTGGGGTTTATAATGGGGATGGTTTGGTGGGAGGAGCATTGTCCTTTGGGGAATTGGGAATTGGGAACTTTCCACCTTGCTTGATGGAGGGGGAGGGTGATGGGGGTGGTGTTTGGGGTATGAGTGGCATGTGTTGGGGAATGGGGAGCAGGATGGGGAGGAGAGGGTGGTGTGGGGGTGTATCTAGATGGCGGGCAGGAGAGGCGTCCTGATCTGGTGGTAGTGGTGGTGAGGGTGGGTGTAGGTGGTGAAGGTGGTTGGTCACGTGGTGGTGTTGGGATGTTACTGTGGTTGGGGGAGGTCGTGGGCAGTGGTGTGGCGCGTCATGTGTAGTGAGAATGGTCAGTGGGTAAGGGAGGGGAAGTGGTTGTGTGGGTGGTGCGTGCGAGAGGTGGAGTGGGTGCGCATGGTGGGCTGGAGGGTGGCGTGGTGGGAGGGGTGGTGCGTGGAATGGTGTGAGGGGGGTGGGTGGTTGGTTATGGTGGTGCGGCGGTGTTGGGTGTGATTTGCGTTCGCTGGTGGGGGATGGGTTGGGTGGTGGGTGCCGTGGGTGGTGATGGAGAATGGTGTGGAGGAGACGGTGGGGTGGACGTAGAAGAGTCATGGAGAGTTGTTGGTAGTGGGGGATCAGGGTCGGAGAGAGGGGGTGGTGTGTCGAGGGTTGGTGTGGGGGGAGGTGGCATGACTGTGGGTGAGTTGGAGGGGGGGGTGAGAAGGAGTAAGCGTAGGAGTTCGGGGGGTAATTCTCGGAAGACACTGAGGTGGTAGGTGCACGGCGGGAGGTGTGTGGCACGCTGGTGAATGTGGGGTCATTGTTGGAGGGTTGGAAGGGATGCACGTTCTGTTGCGGTATTGCGTCTTTGTCCCTGGTGATCAATTGTGACTTGATAGGGGTTAGGGACTTTGATGATGGTGAAGGGACCGACAAATTGGGGGGAGGTCTTGGTGGGGGTTGGCAGACATGCCATGACAACGGAATCTCCTGGCTTGTAGGGGTTGGAGGGGTTAGTGTCGGGTTGCAGGTCTTGTTGTGCTTGGAGGTGGTGGAGACGCCGTTTGAGGTGGTGTAGGGGGTTGGTGATGGAGGGTAGGGTGGGAGGTTGCAGGTGGTGGCGGAGGGGTAGGAATGGGGCTTCCCCCAAAACTTGCTCGTGGGGGGTTATGCTGTCCTCTCTGGGGCATGTGTTTAAACCCACTGCGCAATTTTGACATGAGCCAGCCAATCGTCATTTCCCGTTTGCACGATCCTCGTTCTGACTTGGTTCAGGAGGGATCTATGACTCCTCTCACAGATGCTGTTTCCCTGTGGCCAGTATGGAGATGAGTGGGAGCTGTGATAGCCAAATATTGTTGCGAGTTCCTCCCAGATTTTTCCAGTAAATTCTGGGGCGTTATCTGAATGTAGGGCCTGGGGGATTCCGAAGTAGGGGAAGGCGTGGCGGACTAAGGCGTCGGCGATTGAGATGGCACTGTGGTCTTCAGTGGGGCAGGCGATGATGAATTTAGAGTAAACATCCAAGAAGGGGATGATGTATTTGTATCCCGCTTTAGGTGTGAGGGGGCTGACGACATCGAGAGAGAGCAACTGCCATGGTTTTTGTGCGGTTAGTTTCCCTGATGGGCCAGGTGTGTGGGTGATGTCTTTGCCCAAGGCACAGGCTCGGCATGCTTGAACAATGTTTTTGGCAATGGTGGAAGGGTTTGATGTCCAATATATATCGTTGAAAACTTGCAAAAGCTTCTTTGTACCGAGGTGGATGCCGTTGTTGGCGTGGAGGTGTAGCATGGCGTAGTGTGCAGTGGCAGGGTCAAGGACAATGTGGCCGTCTGAGCTGAACAGGTGATCGCCGTGTTGGTGTAGTTTGGTGAACGTGTGCTGCGGGATCCAGGTGGGGCATTGTTTATCCTGCCACATTTGAATCAGGTCAGGTTTGGGGCGGATAGCATTGATGGGCAGGCGGGAAAGGGCGTCAGTGTTGGTGTGTAACTTCCCGGGCCAGTAGGATATTTTGAAATCATATTCCTCTAACGCTTCTTGCCACCGGAGGAGTTGGGCGTTGTTGGTGTTGGACTGGCGTAGCCACTGGTGCGGTTGGTGGTCTGTGATGATGACTGTGTGGGTGCCAGAGATATATGAACGGAAATAGTCTAGAGCCCAGATGATTCTGAGGCACTTGCGCTTGGTGGCAGCGTAATTCCTTTCAGCTTGATTTAGGGTGCGGCTGGCACAGGCAATGATGTGTTCGCACCCATCCTGCACCTGAGCGAGAACAGCCACTATGGCAATGAGGGAGATGTCGGTGTACAGACGAAAGGGAAGGTTGTAGTCTGGGAAGGCTATGATGGGGCTGAGATGAGCTTTGATTTGAATTTGTTGAATGCAGCTTTTCTTGCTTCTGTCCACACGAACGGTTCGCCCTTCTTTGTTAGGTCATGGAGGGGTTTGGCGATATCGGCGAAGCCTTTTACGAAACGCCTTTAGTATGAAGTTAGGCCTAGGAAGGCACAGGTTTCGTGGACATCTTTGGGTAGAGAGATGTCGGCTATGGCGCATAGTTTTTCGGGATCAGGTGAGATACCCTCGGCTCCGATCACATGTCCTAGGAAGGAGACAGATCACTCAGCTAGGACGCATTTGGAAGGTTTAAGTCCAGCCTGGCATATGCGTAAGAAAACTTATTTTAGGCGGTGTAGGTGGTCGGCCCAGGTGCGACTGAAGACTATGACGTCATCTAGATACACCAGGCAGATTTCACAGGTCAGACCGCTCAGGACAGATTCCATGAGACGGAAGAATGTAGCTGGGGCATTGCAGAGTCCGAAGGGAAGGACGTTGAACTCATGGTGATTGCCGTTTGAGGTTGAGAAAGCCGTCTTTTGTTTGTCTTCTGGATGAACGAGGACTTGCCAGTAGCCTGATTGCAGGTCTAGGGTGGAGAACCATGTTGAGCCGTGTAGGGAGTCGAGGGAATTGTCGATTCTTGGTAGGGGTGTGGCGTCCTTGGTGGTGACATCGTTGAGTTTGCAGTAATCCACACAGAACCCCATTGTTCCCTCTTTTTTTCTAACTAGCATGACGGGGGAGGACCACGGGCTATTTGAGTTGGAAATGACACCAGCATCGAGCATGTCCTGGACCTGCCGGTCTTTCTCTGCGCGTTGTTTAGGGTTTTTGCGGCATGATGGTTGGCGGATGGGTGGTCTGGTTGTGTGGATTTCGTGGCTGAGGTAGGTAGTGTGGCTGATGTCTGCTGGGCCAGATGAGAAAAGGTCTTGGAAGTCCAGGAGTAACTGTCAGAGGCTGTTAGTTTGGGAGATGGATAGGTGCGGAGGTAGAGTAGGTAGAGTGGGGTGGTTGAAGGGTGGTGTTTCACAAGGCTTAGCTTCTTCCATGTCGCCTACGATCAGCCCTCGTGGTAGGGTAAGTGGTGTGGCGGCGAGGTTTGCGACACAGATAGCTTGGACATGGGGGGGGAGGAAAGTTGGGGACACTAAACATGATGACAGGGGTCTGGTTGGTAGGGTGGGGGAGAAGAGGACGGAGGTACCAGAGGGTCTGTTTAGTTGTAACCAAGCCTCATGGTGGGGTGGAATGGTGATAGTGGAGGCAATAGTGGTGGGGAAAGTTGGAGAGGAAGGTGGTATAGGTGGGGTGGAATATGAGGATTGTTAGTGAGGAAATGAGGTGTTGGGTGATAAGCAAGTGAAGTTGCATGTGCAGATGGGTTGGGGAGGATGACTGTCAGGGGGTGGTGGTTTGTATGTGTTCTGTGAATGGTTGGTGTTTTTTTTCTCTTGAGGGGTGTTGGGGGCTGGACTGAAGTGGAGGCGGCACTGATGACAATCGATGGTGGTGTGTAGCTTTTGTAGGAGGTCCAGCCCCAGGTATTCATCGTATGCACGGCAGGCGGAGTTGAAGATGATGAAGGGATGCCTGGTGGAAGCTTGTTGGTGGGTTTCGGTCGGCAGGGCCCGAGTTTCCCCATGGATAGGCAGGGGGCCATCCCCTGCATCTACGCGGTTGGCTGAGGTGGGGAGAAGGGGGCCAAAGGCGGTACTGTGGCGGGAGTAAAAGTGCAATTACAGGCATGACCTGGCAGCTCCCGTGTCCACCAATAGTCTAACCTTGACCCCATTCAGGCATATTTTGTCGTAGACTGGGAGTCTGTACTTGTGTGAAGTGACCCCGCCACCATGGGGAGGTGCGGGGGCGGACCTAAAAATCCATCTGCTGAGTGTTATCTTCTTCATCAGGCTGCTTGTCGCCGGGTTCTGGGTAGATTATGGGTGGAGTGTCGTCTTGTGGAGCATCGTCCTCTAGGGAGGATACCTTCCTGCGCCCTTGTGTGAGGGTCCTGCGTCGGTTTGCCTTAAGCTGCTCTCTGATGTTGTGCAGGGGGCAGGTATGACTACAGGCTGTAAATTCCCAGGGGTGATCAGGTTAAAATTTTCCCAGGGGTTGGGGCATTTTCTCTGGGGGTGGGCCCTGGGGACGGTGATTGACAGCTCCATGGTGGGCTGGGTGGGCGGCGTCCTGTCTTGGGTGTTGGGGTCTTGGTGGTAGGGAACTTGCTCACTGCGTGGATAGGTTATGGCATGGGGCTGGCTGCGAGGAGCCGTCGGACGAGTTGTAAGTCATGATCCATGTCTTCTGAGGGATCATAGATAATCAAGTGCTCCCTGACTGTGCCTGGGAGAATTATCAGCAGGATGTTAAAGGTGTGTTGATCCCGAGTGGCTGTGGTTGCTTTGGGATAGGCGGCACTGACGAGGCGCCTTGCCTGGACGAAAGTGTCGTCAAGGTGGACGACGTAGGTGAGGGCGTTGAGTTGTGAGAGGGCGACAACTCTGCCAAGTGAAGGCGTGACAGCCTGTTTCACGATGTGTGAAAATTGGTCCCATGTTAACTCGGGGACGATTTTTGTGGCGACAGTGGCAATTATTTTGCCCAGGTTAGGTAGTGTGACTGCTATTTTCTCTCTGTCGGTGTCAAACCCAATGTCTAGGAGGGGTTTTACCATATCCAAGTAGACGTCAATGTCATATTGCTCAGGGTTGAACCTTGGCAATTGGATGTGAGGTTTGGCTGCCATTCTGCAAGTTTCCCTTATTGTGTTCCTCCATGCTTTAATCGGATCCAGAACCACCGCTGGCCACCAGTGTTATGCGGAGTGTTTTTAGTCCGACTTCTTGTCCTAAAAACGCCCGGGACTGAGAGGGGTCCTCTTTCCGGACCGGAAATAAAGCACCCACAAAGGAACAGGGGATAAAAACTAGGCAGTACACCTTAACACATCTATTGTCTTAGTTCAATACACCGTTACAATATAGAAACAAAGAGACACTGGATATGAGTTGGACAGGATCACAGAGTTAACTTCTCAATACAAATGTACACACATACATCAAGGGCAGAACGTGGGGCTTTTCAGTTATACACAGATGATCAGTTATTAATACACAATACTCATTTTATTGTTTCAGGCAGAACTGACATTTAATATTCTAAACCAGATGCACTAGGAGTAAAAAGGGCCAGGGGTCAGGAGAGTGAATGTTACCATAACTTGTCAGGGTGCGAGTCGCGACACTCGAAATAGTCACTTAGCTGCGGTGACACTATTCACAAGTTTCTGGTTTTTCTTGGCGCACCACTAGTTCTGGCCCACTGTTTCTGTACGTTTCTATGTCCGTGTTCACTAGTCTTTTCTGCTCTGCCTGGATATTCGTCTCACTGTGTGTCACTTATATTGTTCTGGCCTTACTCTTTCATTGTCGCTGTTTACTCCCGTCTCTGCAGTTTAAGGCACAAGAGAGACATTGAAATCACTACTACGCCCTTGGTTCCTGGGCTCAACAGAGGAGGTGCCTGGGCATGGGAGGGGGGGCCTACTGTAGGAGCCAGTGCTGCCCGCTATGCCCACAACCAACACCACAGCACACTACCCAGCACCAACTCCCACCTTCACCGCTGCGGACACAACCAACACCGCCGCACCACCACGACTACCCCCACACCCCTCCCGCACCCCCCCACGCACCGCCCCAGGCAGCACATCACCCACTAACCCCCCACATGCACCTACTCCACCTGCCACTCACACCACCCACTCGTCCACTCCTGGCCACCCATTACCCACCGACCATGCTCACTACACACAACACCCCACACCACCACCAACAACCGCCCACAACCATGATGGAACGCCCACGCCACCACGTGCCCCCCCACCTTCACCACCAACACCCACTCTAACTACCACTACCACCAAATCAGGACACCTCTCCCATCCACCATCTAGATACACCCCTACACCAACCCCTACCGCCCTTACTACCCCACATTTCCCCACACATACCTCCCATACCCCCAACATCACCCGTCCGGCCATCAGACTACGAGGAACCTACCAGCTCCTCCGTAACCTCCACCACGCCACACAACCTTCTACGTTCCAGCTCACCCTCAACTCACACCTGGAACCAAATCTCGCAACTCACCACTGGACCTCCCACCTCCAACACATCATCCCGGCCCACCAGACGTCCACCACAAGCACATACCACCTCAAGTCACGGGGCCGTGACTTTTTGACCACGGACGGTGGTAAAATACACACCTCCGCCGCCGCCGGACCACCCACCCCACTGCCAAGCCGCAGCCCCACCACCACCCCAGGAGGACACCACGGCAGGCCGGGTCAGGGTGAGACTGACCCAGAGCAAGAAGGGCGCCGGGGCTCCCCTACCTTAAGTCCCTCCTCCGCCTAACCAACCCAACAACAACCACGCAGGAAGAGGAGATGATCCTGCTGGCGGAGCAGCCCCCACAAGGTTCGGGGTGGGACTGAGTCAGATTCAGTCCCAGGCAACACCGCGGTAACAGCCACAGTACGTGCCGGGGAGGGAGCGGTCACTGTACGCCCCTCAGTTGTTTCCCCCTGTAGCACCACCACAACGGCCACTGTACGTGTGGGGGAAGGAGCAGCCACTGTATGCCCTTCAGCTACAGCCACATCTGGAGACGGCCTCGGAGTGTTAGTTATTGAGCGCACTCCGACTGGCAAAGGAAGGAGTGGAACCGCGATAACGGCCACTGTACGTGTCGGAGAGGGAGCAGCCGCTGTACGCCCCTCATCCACTGCCTCCTCCTCCTGCGGGAGTAACATAGCGGTAACGGCCACTGTACTTGCTGGGGAAGGAGCGGCCACTGTACGCCCTTCAGTTACTTCCCGCTGGGCAGGCAGAACCGCGGTAATGGCCACTGTACGTGCCGGGGAGGGAGCAGCCACTGTACGCCTCTCATCTGCCTCCTCCTCCTTCGGGAGCAGCACCGCCACAACGGCCACTGTACGTGTGGGGGAAGGAGAGGCCACTGTCCGCCACCAGCTGTGGACCTTAGGAATTGTGGAACCGCCACAATGGCCACTGTACGTGTGGGGGAAGGAGCAGGCACTGTTCGCCCTTCATCTGCGATTCCTGGGGTCCTCCTGGAGGAGGAGGTCCCTTGCGCGGCTGGCTCTCCACCTCTCGGCTTCATGGGACGCCCTTTGCTTTCTCCCTGCAGGTGTGGCTCCCCGGAGGTGCTGCCGGAGTGGTGGTGTGGTCCTGTCCCGGTCCTGCCGCCTACCCCTGGACGGTCCAAGCCCCTGATGGACGCCCGACGGAAGAGGTGCTGCAGTCTACTGCTGAAGGCGCCCCACCCTGCAGGCGGCCGCAGAACCCAGACTCCCAGGCCCGACCAGCAGGTCCCAGAGCAGGGCAGCTTGGACTCCACTCCCCCACGGCCCTCCTCCCGGAGTAAGAGGTGACAGGCCTGCCTCCTGCAGCTGTTCGGCCCCAGCCTCAAGGGCCACATATCAGGTTGAGGCCCCCAGACCGGAGGGCCTCCCTGCACCCCACCGTCGAGGATCCAGCATGAGGGCCTCCTAGCAGGTTGAGGCCCCCAGACGGGAGAGCCTCCCTGCACCCCCCTGACGAAGAAGGCCCGGGCACCTCCTTTGTTAAGTCCAGGAACCAAGGGCGTAATAGTGATTTCAATGCCTCTCTTGTGCCTTAAACTGCAGAGACGGGAGTGAACAGTGGCAGTGAAAGAGTGAAGGCAAGAACAATATAAGTGACACACAGTGAGACGAATATCCAGGCAGAACAGAAAAGACTAGTGAACTCGGACATAGAGACGTACAGAAACAGTGGGTCAGAACTACTGGTGTGCCAAGAAAAAAACAGAAACCTATTTTTTTTTTTTTTTGCCTATCGACCATTGGGGCCGGAGCCCCTGGTCATTAAGGCAAAAATATATATATGTATATACATTGATACATATATACATATATATACGAACATATATATATATATATAAGTCTGGGAACACCAGATGCTGTTGGCATCCCTAAGTGTCAAGTGGGGTTGGTGGAGGATTAGTGCCCCTCCCTGTAAAACAATTAACTCTAAGCCATTGGCCACCCCTCTGGGATACATGGCGTCTGGCAATATATATATATATATATATATATATATATATATATATATATATATATATATATATATATACATACACACATCCATGCATATGAACATACACACTTTCATGCACACGTACATATATATATATATATATATATATATATATATATATATATATATATATATATATATATATATATATATATATATATATAATTTTTATTTTATTATTTTTTGTTTTTTTATTTTTATTTTTTTTTTAATTTTTTATATTTTTAACCTTATATTACTTATAAACTAAAATGCCTAATCCAAAGACCCTAAAACTAACCACCTAACAGACAAATCGCTAACCTATACTAAATCCTAAGAGACAAATAACTAGAACTATACTAATGGTAAAAAAGCCTCGACCAAGAGAACACCATCGGCTGCAGATACGAAATGCCTTTCTACATGACATACCTGAACTCATCACCTGGTGACTGTCAGTCGAGGCACAACCTAATATAGGGGACATCAATATATGAAAGGGAACCAGGCGAGTCAGGAACATTTCCATGTATGTCAGCTGTCGGCCCTAATTAGAATAACTTAAGCAAGATGGTATAATGTATTTACATAATTTGTACAAAAAGTGAAGAACCTCGCCCAGCAGACCACCATCGACTGCAAGTGCCCAATACCTTCCTATATTGTACACTTGCACTCATCAGCTGGTGAGTGTCAGGCGAGGAACTTGACTTAATGTAGGGGACATCTATATTAGAAATAGATCGGTGGGTGGAGGAACTATTTCAAATATGTCAACCTACAACCCTAATTAATAGTACAATATCTACATATTTACAGGTGATAAAAACCATAACCATACAGTAAAAAAGTCACACCACTGTGATCAGTCCGGTCTCTCTCAAGAAAGCCGTCAATTTATCAGTCATAACAATGTCCCCATCACCCAGGATGGTGGAAAGGGTGAAGGGGACGTCTGCTGCGCCGCAGTAATTTATAAGTGAAGCCCGTTCACGAATAAATCGCCGACAGCGCAGGATGATATGACTGATAGATAACACCGCATTACAGATGCCACAGTGCGGTGGGAAGCGTCTTTCCATATATGGTTTCATGTGAGTTAAAATGGTGGCATTGAGCCATAGCCGTGCCAATACTTTCTCTTCAAGGCGACTGGGGTGGTTGGCTGTGTCCCAGTCGCCTAGGTGCGGCTTACAAGTTGGAATATTTAGTCTGGTCCACTGACCTTGTCACAGAAGATTTATTGATTTCTTTCCGAGAGAGAGACTCGACCTTAGATAACGAGGAACGTCCCAAGTCTCCTCTAGCTCTACAGCCGACTTTGCAAGTAAGTCAGCCTGCTCATTGCCGTAGATACGACAATGACCAGGCACCCAGATCAGCGTGAATGACTTGTTGCATGAATGCAATTTATTAATTAACGATGCGGCCCTGGATCTCGTGAGAGTCCGTAGTACAAGATGCAATTGCCTTAAGGGCTGATTTCGAGTCTGAAAATATGACAAATGAGTCATGCCTAGAATTGAGAGCATAGTCTATGGCTTTGTCAATAGCAAAAAGTTCGGAGGTAAACACAGATGTATGAGTCGGCAGCCAATACCTGAGGGCACATTCAGTCGACCACACACTTGCACCCACACATTCACTCGACTTGGAGCCGTCGGTGTACAAGTGGTGGGACCCCAAGTGACGAATGATGATGTTACGAAACAAGTGGTGGACCTCCACCTCCGGCGCCTTGGCCTTTGGTACTGGGAGCCATGTAATATCAACAGTAAAGCCGGGTGGCTCCCAAGGCGCTATATTTTTAAGCACCAAGTTGTCACAGTCACTGGGGTCCACACCAAGCTCCTGAGTCAGTAAGTGGAGGCAAACGGCAAGTGGCCGACGCACCCCCTGCATGAGATGGTGGTATTGACGCAGGGGGGGTACAGGCCACATTGCCGATATTACTTTTCCCATATGTTCGTATGCCATACGAAAAGGCCAGGTGGTCATGGCGAATACGGAGGGGAGGCACATTCGCCTCCACTTCCATACTAGCTACACGGGTACACTGGACGGCTCCAAGACATTCGCAAACATTTATTCTGTAGTACATCCAATCCTTTCAGCGTGGTATCGGATGCCGAGCCATACACCTGTGTGCCATAGTCTAACGTCGATCAAATAAGGGACTTATACATCATTAATAAAGATTTTCTGTCGGCACCTCATGTAGTACCTGCTAGGTACTTGAGGACATTTAATGGTTTATCACAACGAGCAAGCAAAGTATTAACGTGAAGTTTAAAATTCATTCTGCGATCAAAGTGGAGGCCCAAAAACTTTACAGAATTTTGAAAAGGTACCGCTTGATTATCCAAAAATAAACGCAAATCAGGGACGTTACGATTAGTGAAGACTACAGCGGCACACTTACGGACGGAAAACTTAAATCCCCACTGCAAGGCCCATTGGTGGACGGAGTCAAGGGCTGCTTGAATCCGCCCAGCCGAAAATTGTGCATTACGGGAGGAGTGTCATATTGCACAATCGTCAGCATAGAGCGAGTATTTTAGATTCCTGGGGATGGGAGCTGATGACAGAATATCATTGATCATAATACTAAATAAAGTAGGACTAAGCACACTTCCCTGCGGCATCCCGTTTTCCTGGATGAATATATCCGATGTTACGTTACGAGGCAATTTGACAGAGAAAGTTCTGTCCCTTAAGAAATTTGAAATAAAAATAGGCAGATTTCCTCTTAAATCATAAGCATAGAGCTTCATTAGTAAACCGTGTCGCCATGTCATGTCATAGGCTTTATGGATGTCCAAGAACACCCCTATCATGAATTCTTTATTGGCAAATGCCTCTGCAATACAATGCTCCAAATTCATTAAATGATCTAGTGAACTTCTGTATTTACGGAAGCCACATTGTTGATCATTTAACAAATTCTTCGACTCTAAAACAAAAAGAAGCCTATTGTTTACCATTCGTTCCATGACCTTACATAAACAAGAAGTCAAAACACAATAGGACGAAATGAAGTGGGATTCATAAGACGACCAGCCTCTTTGGGTATCGGTATGACGTGCGCAAAGTGCCATGAGTTTGGGAACGTTTGAGACGCCCAAATCTCATTGTACAATGCTAACAATGCAATTAATCAGGTTGTCCTGATTAAGATGCTGGATCATACCGTACGTGATGGTGTCTGGTCCAGGGCTGGTGTCTTTACAGGATTTAAGGGCAAGGAGCAGTTCATCTAGCGTAAACTCTTGGTTGTACGGGGAGTCTACGTCTTCTGTGGCAAAGTCTAATATCTGTAGCTCAGCCATGCGTTTATGATGTTGAAAACGCGGATCATAATTGGCTGAGCTACTTACATGAGAAAAACTCCTGGCGAGGATGTTAGCAACGTCCATGGGCTCGTCATAGATGTTATTATTTACTTGCAATGTGGTGACTGGGAAATATGGGCCTTTATTATTTAATATTCTTATGGCGGACCAGACTTTACATAATGGTGTTGTACGAGTCACCGTGGACACAAAGGACCGCCAGGAGTCACGTTTGGTCCTTCTTATTATTCTCCTTGCCTCAGCCCGTGCTTGTTTGTATGCAATAAAATTTTCCTCCGTAGGCTGACTGTCAAAAATCCTGTATCTCCTATTGCGTTTTCTTAATGCTTGTCAGCAATCCGGCGTCCACCAATGTGCTCTATGCTTCGCATGAACTGTAGAAGTCTTGGGAATAGCAGCCTCAGCTCCGTGTCATATGGATTGGGTTAAATTTCGGTCTTAACATCCATGGTCTCCCCAGATGTATCTATATTGGCGATCCTTGAGAAGAATCCCCAATCTGCTTTCTTATAGTTAAATTTTGGAGGTGGAGGGTCCGAAACGATGTCGCGTGTATAAGAAAGACAGATGGGTAAATGATCACTTCCCAAGGAGTCGTCGTAAGGGTCCCATGAGAAATCTTGATGTATACCAGGGGAGGCCAAAGTTAATGGCCGAAAAGTTACCAGTACGATCATCTACACGAGTCGCTCTACCATCGTTCAGAAGACAGAGGTTGGACTGTAGCATTATGTCGGCTACTTGCTCCCCACGACCATCAATCCTCAAGCTACCCCATTGATAGTGATGGGCGTTAAAATCGCCCAACACTAACTTATTTCCAGGAAGATGTTCGAAAAGTGAATTTAAAGCATCACTATCAATGGGGCCATGTGGAGGACAGTACAGAGAGCAAATAGACAGATACGAGTTATTAAATTTTACTCTGCATGCTACCGCTTCCAGAGTAGAATTTAGAATCACTTCCGTTTGTGGGTGTGATTTGTGTGTGTATATGGCTACTCTGTGACCTTCGTATCTTCTATACGGGTGGTAGTGTTTGAACTGTAGAGGATCAAGATGATCCTCCAAGCGCGTCTCCTGTAAACAAACAACGTCTGGAAAGCAAGATTGCTATATCATGTAATTTATTCCCAATACCTCTACAATTCCACTGTAATATAGTGAATGCGGCTGTTTAAGATTTACGTTGGGGGCCAGTATGCTTAGGTTTTTTTTGCCGCCCGCCAGCAGGCGAGCTACTACCGGCGGACCTATCCCAGTGCTTTGTGACGAAAACCTCCATGTTTTCGTCAATAACTAGGGTCCCAGATTCCACCGAGGAAGAGCTCCCTTTTCTCTCCCTCTCTGGGCCAGGAGCAGGAAGAACATGAGGTCGTGACTTGGTGAGGGTGGTCATATTATTCTTACTCGAGTTGTCAGGCTTCAGTTTAGGCTTGACTGACTGAGAGGCAGCAGCAGCCTGAGAGTAGGAAGGTGCAACAAGGGTGTCAGTTTGAGAGGTGGATTGGACAGGAGGCTCAGATGGAGAGGTAGAGTGTGAGGCAAGAGGAACAGGTTCAGGGTCAGTCTGCGTTTCCACGGTGCACATGACGGGACGGGACATTACCGCCGAAGCATAGGACCTATTCGGCATAGGAGTTGCATGCAACTCCTTCACCTTTTTTCTAGCTTCGTAGTAGGAAATGCCCTCAGTTGCCTTCACTACACAGACCTCCTTCTCCTCCTTCCACTTGGGACAATCCCTAGAGGAAGTGGAGTGTGCGCCCTTGCAGTGAAAACAACGAACCGTCTCCGATGTGCAGTGTTCAGCATCATGTCCCTGTGTTCCACATTTGCCACACACTGACTGGGAAGCCCGACAAGTCTTATCTCCGTGCCCATACAATTGGCACCTTAAGCAACGAAGTGGATTTGGGATGTATGGCCTTACGTTACCAATTTCGTAGCCAACTTTGACACGGCCTGGGAGTGAAACTTTTCCAAAAGTCAAGACAATTGTGGCTGTCTTCTTCCTCACGCCTTCGGAATATCTTGTAATAAACTGGGCACCGATTACGTCCTGCTGAGCAAGTTCCCGTATGATCTCGTCCTCTTCCTTAACCATGAGATCCCTGCAGGTGATAACACCTTTGCAGGAATTCATGGCGTGCGGGATCTTCGGCTCGGCATCATATTCGTGGAATTTACGCAGTTTCATTAGGTCTTTTACCTGGGATGAATTTACTGTGTTGATGAGAAAGTCTCCGTTACCAAGTTTTTTTTACTTGTTCCACCTCCCCAGCACAGTAATCAATCACTTTCTTGATAAGGAAAGGATTGAGACTGCTCAAGGGAGTACAACCTAGAGCATGTAGGGTCACATATTCAGCATTATTTACAGGGATGTCAAGGAGTGTGTGTATCTGGGGCCGGTCAGTCCGTCTATCAGTCTGGGTGTCGTCAGGTCCACCTACCCCCCTGAAGGGGGGGGGAGGCAGTAGGGGCGTCCTCCATAGTACCACTCCCCCCTAACGAGGGAAGTGGGAAGAAGACAAACAAGGG
Source organism: Coenobita brevimanus (assembly GCF_032717465.1). Taxonomy (NCBI): domain Eukaryota; kingdom Metazoa; phylum Arthropoda; class Malacostraca; order Decapoda; family Coenobitidae; genus Coenobita; species Coenobita brevimanus. The sequence goes on along the minus strand of NC_137064.1, from coordinate 16,282,240 downwards.
ACAAAAAACCAGGGGCAAAACACCTATATCTGAGGTTGCCCTCTCAAACCACTCCAGGGAGGCCCGACCGTGTCCGTTCACGCCCCAGAGCGATCAGTGGGGGGGATCCTCCGTGGGCGATAAGCAAAGGTGAACTCAGGAAAAGATACAAACACTTATTGTATCTCTAACAGGGAGAGGAGGAAAATAAATACTAGCTAGCCAAACTGAAAGTACGCCCTAGTGGCGAAAACAAAGGAAAACTAATGCCGGTAAGGCAGCCCTATAGCTAGAGGAGAGCTCAGAAAACACGTCTTTACTCCCCGCAACCATGCATCAAAGTCGTCCCCTGTGAACAGTGTCACCCCGGCTAAATGACTATCCTGAGTGTCGCGACTCGCTCCCTGACAAGTTATGGTAACATTCACTCTCCTGACCCCTGGCCCTTTTTACTCCTAGTGCATCTGGTTTAGAATATTAAATGTCAATTCTGCCTGAAATAATAATACGGGTATTATGTATTAATAACTGATCATCTGTGTATAACTGAAAAGCCCCACGTTCTGCCCTTGATGTATGTGTGTACATTTGTATTGAGAAGTAAACTCTGTGATACTGTCCAACTCATATCCAGTGTCTCTTTGTTTCTATATTATAACGGTGTATTGAACTAAGACAATAGATGTGTTAAGGTATACTGCCTAGTTTTTATGCCCTGTTCCTTTGTGGGTGCTTTATTTCCTGTCCGGAAAGAGGACCCCGCTCAGTCGCGGGCATTTTTAGGACGAGAAGTCATACTAAAAACACCCCGCATAACAGTTTCAAACCATGCTTATGTATGCCTTGACTAATTATTTGCCGGAGGTTGTGAATGGGTAGTAATTTAACGGTGATACTTCCGTTACCAGCATTAGCAATCCCTTTCATGAAGATCTGATATTTTCTTTTTTTTATGCGAGGAAGAAGGAACCAAAGGCCATGAGCCCGCAAAACAGTTCCCTCCAGGAGAAAAACAAAATACAAGAGAGAGCCAAACTCAAGTTCCATTCATTTCGAGGTGCCTGGACACACTGCATTTGAAAGACTGGAGATTATAGGCAGCAGGAAATACAGACAGAGGGAGACAGTTCCAGAGTTGACCTGTTGCATAAATGAAGGACTGGGGGTAACTGAGTAACTGAGCTCTAGTATTGTCTAGCTGTAGAATTATTATGCCAATATGTTACATGATCATAAAGAGGTGTTGGAATAGTGTATTGTTACCTTCTAATGCATTTACTTTCTCCACAATTCCTAGCGTTGGTGTTATGCTGGGTGTTTTTAGGTCGACTTCTCGTCCTAAGAACACCAGCGACTGAGTGGGGTCCTCTTTCCGGACCGGAAGTAAAGCACCCACAAAGGAACAGGACATAAAAACCAGGCATTATACATTGCCTTAATGTCTACACCGTTACAATATAACACAGAGAGGTATTGGATATACAGTAGACAGGGACACAGAGTTAGCCTTTGACACCACGATGCACAGTTACACTTGATACACAGTATTATACATGTACACATATGTTATTGGTTATAATATAGCGATACCCGTGTTTCATCTTCAGGCAGAATATATATTTAGTTAGATGCACTGGGAATGAACTAGATTAAGAGTCCATGGGGTGAATACTACTATAAGTAGACAGGGTGCGGATCGCGACACTTGATATAGTCACTTAGTCGCGGCGGCACTTGTACACAGACTTTTTGATTCTCCCGTGCACCCTAGTCTCCGTTCACAGTTACTGTATGTTCTCTTATTCAGGACTCTCACAATTACTATAAGTTCTATTACTTAGGACTCAGGCTATTTTCTGTTCTGCCGGGTATCGGGTTCTTATAGACTAATGGTAACTGTCACTGGCTTTACACTGGCCTTCACTTGGTCACTGTTTACTGTTACTTTCCCCTGGGTTGTTCTCGGTACAAGGGACGTCACTATTTACCCGTGTGTCCTGGGTAGGGATCACTCTGGAGTACGGGCATGAGGGGAAGGCCCTAGGGGAAGCCTTCCTGTAGAGGACAATACACTGCCAGCAGGGGAGTCACTGCCCGGGTCCTGGTCGTCGGTGAGGTGCAGGGAGGCCCTCCTGTCTGGGGGCCTCGACCTGAGAGGAGGCCCTCGTCCTGGAGGGTGCTGGTCGGGCCTGGGAGTCCTAGGACTGCGGTTGCCTGTAGGGAAAGGCGCCGACAGGGGTGGGCTGCAGCACCGTCTCCGTTGGGTGTCCAACAGGAACAGAGATCTCCCAGGGGTAGGAGGTAGGGCCGGGATTGGGCCTTGCCACCACTCTGGCAACACCTCGGGGGCAACACTCCTGGATGGTGACAAAGGGCGTCCCATGCAGCTGAGAGGAAAGGGGTCGGCTGCGCAAGGGACTTCCTGCATTGGGAGTGCTTTCAGAGCCATGAATGAAGGGCGTACAGTGGCCGCTCCTTCCCTCGCACGTACAGTGGCCGTGCTGGCGGTGCTGCTCCCACAGGAGGAAAAGGCAGGAGAAAGGTACACGGAGTCCGTGTCCTCTCCGGTATGTACCGAGGCCGTAGCCTTGGGTCTGCTTACCCTGGTACATACTGCGGCCATAGCCTTGAGCCTCCTGCCCTTGGGGTGGTAACTGAAGGGCATACAGTGGCCGCTCCTTCCCTGTCACGTACAGTGGCCGTCGACGTGGTGTTACCTGGGACTGAATCCTGTTCAGTCCCACGCCAATTCTGGTGACGGCTGTCGTTGCCTCTTTCCGCTCACCTGGTGTTGAGGTAGTTGCGGGGAAAAAGGACTCAGGACAGTAGTGTCCCGGTGACCCTTTTGTACTGGGTCACTAGCCCCACTGTGGTGTCCTCCTGGGGTGGTGGTGTGGTAGTGGCTCGGTGGTGGGGTGGGGGGTGACGGGGTGGGCAGTCCGACGGAGGCGGGTATTTTAGTTGGTGCTTCTGCCTTCCTTAGGTTCTTTACAATCGTCAGCATTAAGGTGTTCTGAGTATCAGCTAACTTATGTTGATATAAGAGAATTTGTGCTATTTTGTTAAATTTGTTATTTACTTCTTCTAGATCATTTTCTGTAGCTAGTCCAAAAATGTTGCCTAAAATTGCTCCACCTACAGTAGATCGAACAATCCGCGTCTGTTACATGTATTTGTGATGTCGTTTCCTGTCTCAAGTGTGTTACTCCCAGCTGATGGGATGTCCTGGATCATGGTGATCATTGCTTGCTTAGCCTGTTCTAGCTTCCAGTCAGTTAATTTAATTAATTCAGCTACTTCCTGTGTGGGATGATCATGTGAAGGAGGGTGTTTTAATATCGCTTCTAGAGTTCTAAGTGGTCCTGATATTTTCTAAAACATTATTGGTATGTCTTGCAGTACGTCCAAACTAACTTCGGTACTTATTATGTCCTTTACTATTACTGTTGAGGTTGTTGGGGCGATCAGACACCCTTGTCGGACTACACGTTGAGGGTGTAAGTGAGGTGATCCTCTTGATATCAACAGGAACATGATCAATGGAATAAATCGCCTCATCTTTACCTACCGAAAGAACAACTGTATTAGATATCTAATCCACTGTTGTTAGGAAGTTATGCTAAGGGTGATGATAGTGATGATGAATAATACAGATATCTTGGCCTGTTTAATCCTGTTACCAATAAAAGGAGTCTAAATCGATTCCTAAGTCATATAAATGCCCTGTTATGGTGAGAGCTGTATTGGTTGCACCTATGTTTGTCTATTTGGTATGTGACCAAATTTATTCCGATATGCTTCAGGCTTATTTTCACCGTGTGTACTAGAGTTTTCGGTCGTGTCTGGTGTTTTATAGTTGCAAGCTAAATTTGTTGAGACCTTTCTTAACCTGCCGCATCCTGGAGACGTGAATTCACGTCCTCACATGATGTGCACTCATATCCTGGAGACGTGAAATAACGCGGCAACATTGCAAGGTCCCTAATTTGCACAATTTTCAATTTTTGCGAGTGATTTTTGGCACGTATACACGGGACACCTTCCTCTATTCCTCTACAAGATGCCAAGCAGGGACAATGCCTTACACCGCATAACCTCCCCCCCCCATGCACGCCATTGTCTCGGCAATTCACTTGTTACCAGTGACCTGGCCAATAAAGACATTCAGGGCCAGAGTGATTCCCCAATCGATGACAATGTGGAGGACAAAGTTTACATAGCATTAGAGGAAGAAACAGTCAGAAATGATGATCAGGTAATGTGGGAAAAAAAGGTCATGAATGGCAATGAGTTAGTGAGTGAAACAATGCTTATAATGCCTATATTACTGTTTGAAAACCAATATACTCTTGCACTACATATAAATTCGTACCAAGTAAATAAATAAATACTGTTTATGAGTGGATAAAATAGTTACCCTCCCATAGAACTCGTTTTCTTTGGTGCCAGCCTGTTAGAAAACCCAGTCAGGTAAGGAGGTACTCGTACCTATATCGAGTATTTTAAACTTCAGGTGAGCGATTTCTCTATGAATTTTCGATGTTTCTCACCAAAAGCGGATGTTTGAGCCAAAAAAAAAAAAAGGTCCAAAAATGTCGGGACTGGGGTGTACCACTGCCCAGAAAACGTCGGGATGGGGCGGGTTAAGCGATCAATATGTGTTTCTTTTTCTTTGTCAGTCGATAGTGACTTAATCACTACCTTATTGTCTCTTCTCTTAATTACTCTGTATGGACCTTCAAATTTCGGTGACAGTTTGTTATTTCTAGAGTAAATGAGGCCACAAACAACATCACCTACGCTGATGTTTGATTCTTTTGCCTTCTTATTAAAAGATTCTGTCATTTTTTTCTTGGCCATCGTTAACTGTTTCTTTACCTTTGTATTTCTTGAAATTCACGTAAGCGAAGTTTAGGATAATTAAAATGCGCGCTCCCGCCGCTGGAACCCCCACCCCGCTTCGGAGCCGCAGCCTTACCCCCACCCCAGGAGGACACCATGGTGGGCCAGGTGAATGCGACACTGGCCCAGAGCGAGACGGGCTCAGGTGCGCCCCGACCTTGTGTCCCTCTTCCCCTCAACCTGCCCAACCACGACGTCGCAGGAATGCGAAACTACTTCTTGGCTGGACCAGCCCTCGTCAGGATCGGGGTGGGACTGCTCCAGATACAGTCCTAGGCAGCACTGCGGTAGCGGCCACTGTACATACAAGGGAGGGAACGGCCACTATACGTCCCTCAGCTGCTTCCCCCCTGCAGCCCTGTGATGACGGCCACTGTACGAGTTGGGGAAGGAACGGCCACTGTACGTCCTACTGCTGCAGCCACATCTGGAGCCAGCCTCGGTGTGACGGCCACTGTATGCACACCGACAGGCAAAGGCAGGAGGAGTGGAACCGCGACAACGGCCACTGTATGCGTTGGGGAAGGAACAGCCACTGTATGTCCCTCATCCACCTCCTCCTCCCCCTACGGGAGTAGAACCGTGGTAATGGCCAATGTATGTACTGGAGAGGGAATGGCCACTGTACGTCCCTCAGCTACTTCCTGTTGGGCAGGCAAACCAGCAGTGACGGCCACTGTACGCGCCGGGGAAGGAACAGCCACTGTACGTCCTTCTGCTGCTACCCCAAGGAGCTGTGGAACCGCGATGACGGCCACTGTACGTGTCGGGGAAGGGACAGCCACTGTATGCCCTTCGTCCACAGTCCCGAGGGTTCTTCTGGATGAGAAGGTCCCTTGCACGGCCCACTCTCCATCCCTCACCTATGTGGGGAGCCCTTCTGTCTCTCCCTCCAGGTGTGGTTCCCCAGAGATACTGCCGTTCGTGTTTGTAACCTTTTTGTAGATATTATATAATATGTAAGTAGATGTAAGTAGTTATAAGTAGTTGTAAGTAGTTGTAAGTAGGATCCAAGCAGGGCATCAATGCTCGCTCAGTATGTTATGTCTACGAAGTATGAGTCACGACTTCCGAGTCGCACCGCTTCTCTCTCTCTAGCCAGTGGGAAACCGGTGATCAGTAGCTGTCCAAACGGGTCTGGGGAAGGACATGGAGTTGTCCGGTACTGCTGTATTGATTCAAGACTGTTTAATATATTGTCAGAAAACTACTACAAGACTTTGCCTTTACCTGGAAGTGATGTAAAGGGGGCCATCGACAGCTTTAACATTTGGTGGAAAGCGAGTGGGATAATAGTGAATTACATCTGTGGGCCGGTTTAGCTGTGTCTGTCTTCCCACGCTACTGTCTACTGCTCTTCCCACGACGACACACAGCCTATCTCCGCCCTAGCCTCCAGCCCCGTTTGCAGTCTTGGTGTGGAATCGTTCTGGCAGTTTTAATGTAATTTTGTGAATTTCCTCCACATCAACGCCCCCACCTATCACCACGCCACCACAACCAGTGAATCACCCAAAGCTCCGGCTCCTATCAACTTACAACTTGCCTTTGCCTGCCTGCCTGTGTTCCTGTCCAGCCTGCTGTAACGGTTAGTTTCAGCCCCCACTCCAGGAGGCAGTCCCCAAGCCGCCGCCCGACGCCGTTACGTCATCGTTTACCCCACCCACCACACACACCGACGTCACCCAGGGAGCGTGGCCAGTCACACCGAGCTACGTCACAGTCTCCTGCTCCTATCAGCTTCTTGTTCTGCCCAATGGAGAGCCGCACCCATTGACGTCACGGACACTTCCACCCAATCACGAGGAGACGAGAGCCTCACTTTTCTTCAAGCCTTCGGACAAGAGCGCATCTCACTACAAAGTACGAGTATTTCCTATTTGCATTTTCGTGCAATTCCTCATTCCATCACATAGATTAATCCCTTTCTACAGAGAAGCCAAACTGTCTCTATAGATTGTGATATTTTCACCATTTACTCTCATCCATTCATTGCATTTTTGTCCCTCATTTTTCATTCAGTCAGAATTTTTCGTTCACTCACTCCTATTTCATCCCATTTTCTCCCACTCACACTCAGCTGTAAATAACGCATTCATTTTCACTCATATTCATTGTATATAAATCATTTCTTCACAGATTACAAATATTTGTATTTATTTATTCTCATTTATTCATCCATTTGTTCATTTAGTTTTATTTGCTTACTTCCTACTCTGTTAATGTCGTTTTTTAAAAGGGTAGATCTCTCACCTATTGAACCTGACAGTAACACAGATAACGCTGTATGTAATGATAATGTAAATCTTCGCAGTGGCAGATCTTATACCAAACCAACCGTAAGTTCCCTACCTGTTTCTACTACACCTGTTACTCCTACCCTAAATCCAGATATATTAACTCCAGATACTCTATCAACTTCTCCAACTGATTCTCCTGAAACCACTCAGTCTTCTCCACAGTCATTATCCCTCCCTACTACTACACATACACACACCACTACTGCTACGACACTTCCTTCCCACACACCGTCTCAGTTCACTACCGTGCCTACTTCCTCACCTTCGGGGTCTCACCCTCTTCTTACGATGGCGACTCAGAACCCTCCACCTCCTCAATCTATATATTTAGATGATGTGAATAGACCCAAATTTACAGGAGAGGATAGTACTGTTTCGATTTACGATTTCCTCAGAGAGGTCGAAAACGACCTGCATAATCGCCAGATTGTCAATGAACCCTTGAAGGTTTCATACCTTCTCAGTCGACTTCACCATGGCAGATCATTAATAGGAGCCGCTATTCGTGCGGGCCACTTCGAAGATTGCCAAACGTTTAACACGTTTTGCCAATGGCTCATTCAGTACTGTTGCCAACATTCCAATTCTGTGTCCCTTATAGGATTAACTAATCTCCTCAAGCAAATGCAGGAAGACATGAAGGTACATCCCCAACATGCAAAAGTAATTGAGGCAGCCGCTACTATGAGGGCGACGAGTTCAGAGTTGCGCCAATTATTCCGTGGTACTCAGTGAACACAACGGGGAGATCATGATTACATTAAATAAATTTGCAGATTTGTTCGGTTACTTTAGATTTCTCAATTGCCTTTCGGACTCCCAAAAGCAAATAGCACTACAAGTGGATGTAGGTAAAACAATTGTAGAGAGGTCAGGAACACATTTCACTCGCCAGGTCGATTCTTACAGTTCACCCTCTCCCTCTGCAGGTGGTACTGCGAGAGTACTACACACCAGCATCACTTCATCTGATTCCTCTCGTTCACGGCCAACTACAAGAACCAAACCTAGTAATCGGTCTCACTCACAATATCGTTCACCTTCTAGCGGTCGTGACAATTCAACTCTGCGACGAAGCAAACAATTCTCAATTCCGTGCTGGCACTGCGGTAATATAGGTCATAGAGAGTTTAGCTGTGCATACAAAGAAAGACGTTTTCGCTCACGGGAACGCCCGCTCGCACCTTCGCGGTCCCGACGACTAACTTGCAAGTACCATAAGAATAGCACAACTCACTCCACGGACGAGTGTCGTTACCTTAAGAGCCGTCAGTCGGGGGAAGATGAGCGCTCGGATCGGGGAAATATAACCTAATAGTAGAAGATCCTCCGGTGTCTGAAAATAAGGCAACAGAAAATCAACTCTCCATTTGTCAGGTAGGACCTATAACATCTTCAGGCTTAGTCATTCTAGGATGAAGCGAAGGGATACAAAGCTCTTTATGGACAGCGGATCTGTGGTAAATCTAATCTCAGATACCTCTTTAAACAACATTAAGAAAATAACTAAAAGAGTTGGAATCCTCGAACCACCTGACATTCGCCTATGCGGTGTGGACGGCTCAGAATTTCAGGTCAAAGGAAAGATCACACTAGAAGTACAATTTGATAAAGCCTTAAGACCTTTTGACGTAGAGTTTCATGTCACTAATGATCTTAGGTATCCAGCGGACACTCTCATTGGCTTTTCAACAATGGCCCAAGAAGCCATTACTCTCCTCCCTGCTTCTCGTTGTATACATGTCAATGGTTTCTCAGTATCTAGTATGGAATATCCACGTCCGGTACTTTCCCAAACCGACTCAGTTATTAAGTCTCACATGATTCCAACAGTAGTCAAGAGTAACCAAATACACACGCTGTTACCTGAACAGCCAGGTACACTACCATCTAGTACTACATCCTCTGAGCATTCAATTATACTGTAGATCGTATCAACCCCTCTGACAGTGGCACACTCGCCGACTCAGACACGTCTCATCGAACTACCTCAGATAATGTGATTGATGTTTTATAACACGCAGAGATAAGACGTGCAGTAACAAATCAGTGCACAATTTTGTTGCCGCACAAGTTTACCAAAGTCTCTGTTCGTGTTGTGGGTTCGAAAGCAGGAGTGGATGTACTAACCTTACCTGAGACGTGTTGTATGAATGACTTAGCTTATGAGTCAGCGTTGTGTACGGTGCTGGAGGATGGTTTATGCTACTTGTATACTGCAAACACAACAAACGCCGCTTACACCTTACGAACGGGAACTCAGATTGGCGATTTCTTGGTATACCCAGCGGCCGTACGTGTGTGCCAGGATTTCCCATACCCTGTTGCCGATGTATGCTCAGTTGCTCAGTCCACCAGTATTCCATCTAATCTTGATTCTCATGTGAAACAAAGTGATTTCCCGGAACACCGACATCAATTAATTAATCTCTTGCGAGACTATCGCGAAGTAGTAGCCCTACCCGGTGAGAATATGGGCAAAACAAATTTGGTAAAGTATAATATTACATTACAGCCAGGTGCTCAGCCAATATATATTCCTGCCTACCGTTTACCACATAGCCAACGTCAACAAGCCGATCGTCTTATTCAGGACATGTTGGATAATGAGGTCATTGAACACTCTGATAGCCCGTGGAACAGCCCACTTTTTCTGGTTCCAAAGAAAGATGGTGAGTTATGACCAGTCATAGATTACAGACGCGTGAATGCACTAACTGTCCCGGACAGATTTACAATTCCTGTACTCACTAATTTGCTGGAATCCTTAGGCGAAAACAATTGTGTTTTTTCCTCTCTAGATCTTTTAAGTGGTTATTGGCAATTCGAGATGGAAGAATCATCTCGTCCTATCACTGCCTTCAGTACTCCATCCGGTCATTACCAATTCCGTAGACTTCCATTCGGTTTAAGAAATGCACCTTCAGCGTTCATGCGATTAATTCATACAGTTTTCGCCGGCATGATAGGTCACTCAGTTTTTACTTATCTAGATGATGTCATAATCGCTAGTCACTCGGTGGAGGAACACTTAGAAAAGTTAGCCGAAGTGTTCACTAGACTCAAACAAGCTGGACTTAAGATCAAACTATCAAAGTGTGACTTTTTACGTAAGAAACTCCAATTCGTAGGACATGTTGTTGACGCTCACGGAATTCACACATCAGATGACAAGGTTAGAGCCGTGACGAATTTCCCAACTCCAACAAACCCCAACGCTGTACGCAACTTCCTCGGTCTCAGTGGGTATTATAGAAGGTTCATAAAATCGTACGCCAAGATAGCTGCGCCGTTAACAAAATAGCTAAAGAAGGATGCGCCTTTTGTGTGGGCTGATGAACAGGCAACCGCATTCACAACACTAATAACTGCTCTAGCACAGTCACCAGTTTTGGCATTCCCTGATTATGCTAAACCATTTCTTCTCTGTACTGATGCTTCCGGAGTAGGCCTAGGTGCCGTTCTCATGCAATATGACTCCGAAGGAAAGAAACGTGTCATTGCCTAAGCTAGCCGTGTGCTAAACTCAGCGGAAAAGAATTACAGTGTAACTCACTGGGAAGCCCTTGCCGTGGTCTGGTCCCTAAAACATTTCCGCGACATCATCTACGGATATCCTGTTCACATCCAAACCGACCATCTTCCCTTATGTGACTTGTTTCGGGGACGTAACCTTACAGGTCGACTTGCATGTTGGGCAGTCACTGTGACTGACTATAATCCAACATTTGAATACGTTCCTGGAAAATCCAATGTCGTAGCCGATGCCCTCTCGCGGCATGTTGCCACAGTCTCAACCAGTTGCGACGTAAACTTAGCGTTCAATTATGATACACTACATAGGTTCCTGCGTGAGGACCCCTTATGGTCACAGGTCATATATTTCCTAGAGTCAGGCGATGATTCTTCTCTGCCAAAGTTACCAGTCTCTGTATCTGATTTCTTCCTCAACAATGAATTGCTCTATAAAAACTCAGTACTGACAGGCAACAACGTACCTCATCGCGAAGTTAAGCAACTAGTCATCCCAACGGACTTAATTCCTGCTGCCCTCCATTTAATCCACGACACCCCTCATGCATCACACCCTGGCAAAGACAGAAGCTTACGGGAAGCACGTCTGTCATATTATTGGCCCACTATGCGAAAGGATATAGAAGCGCATTACGATGGATGTTCATCATGGCCCGTCACGAGGGGACAACCAGTCAACCTGCTCCTATATTGCAGTACCCAGTACCATCAAAACCTTGGCAAACTGTCTCTCTCGATCTTCTGAAGCTGCCTCGTACAGAATCTGGCTTCGTTTATCTGTTAGTGGCAGTCGATCATTTCTCTAGATTTGTTATCTTAGTTCCATTGCGTGAAAAGTCTGCTAACGCAGTAGCACATGCCTTTATTAAATCAGTTATGTGCCCTTTCACAACACCAGAAGTAATTTTAACTGATAACGGGTCAGAGTTCAATAATTCCGTTCTGGAAGAAGTTTGTCTTCGATATGGAATTAAGAAATGCAATATAGTGGCCCATCATCCAGCCTCCAATGGCCTAGTAGAGCGTCAGAATAGAAAGATATTGAAGAGTCTGCGTCACATAGTAGGAGATCATACTTCCACCTGGGATGAATGGATTCCACAGGTAGCTGCTTCATCCATCAATAAGTCAATTGGAGAAACACCATTCTTCATCATATACGGCTTTGACAGAAGACTACCTTATTCACTGTCGCAATCCAAGCCTGATCCGATCTACGACTACGATAACTATGTGCGAGTAAACCTGTCCAACTCCAGAAAATTCATAAATATGTTCAGGATAATCTGGCTCTTACAAATGAGGAGATGGTACGTAACCAACATGCCGCTGCCACAGATGTTGCCATCCAAGTAGGTGACTTAGTTTTTGCCCTAGATCATGACAGAGAATCAAAACTAAACAGTAAATTCTTGGGTCCCTTCCGTGTCATATCTCGTAAAGGTAATAAATTCGAATTAAGAGATCCGCACAAGGCAGAGACGACATGGGTGCATGCAGATCATCTCAAACGTGCATCAAAACGCATAGTCTTGGAGGAACCACTAAGAGAGACCACACCCCCACAACAAATTCCTACTCAGCCTTCTTCCTTTTCTCTAAACCTTCCTTCTGACATTACTATTCAGCCTTCCCCTACTGTTAATGACTATCGTACCAAATTGCGTTCTGCCACTAAGTCTCTTGCATAACGTTATCATCTCATACTGTCGTTAACATCTGCATCAACATCACCTCTAAGATCACCTCATTTTATAGGAAAGATGCTGTGGGTCTACGACCTGCAGGGACTCTTGTCAGAAATTAGAAATCGACATCCCAGTGACACATTTTTGTACCCACTCTACCTACCCATCTGCTGGAAATTAGATTATATTCGCTATCAGTTCAACCATCTTCAAGATTCCTTCCCTCACCAAACGCCTGTAGGTCGCTCACGAGTGAAACGTGGACTTTATGACCTTGGAGGAGAAATCCTCAGTGCATTATTTTTGGTGTAGCGACTAACCGTGAACTTTCTGGTTATAAAACGACTTAATCCAATTATCCAATGCCTTCGAGTCCCAAAACAAAGTGTTACGTATTGAACATTTTATGATGCAACAGATGAGTCACCATCTACATGATGTTACTAATAGTTTAAATAATTTTACGATTGTTCTTAACCGTGAAGTATCACAGACTAATATTATTTCAGAGTTGATGTATGTTAAATTACATGTTGATAATTTGCAGGTTTCTCTGGACTCTCTTGTCTCCCAGGTTAATAGTGTAATTCGTATTTTAGTCAATGCTGTTGACAGTCGTGTGACCCTAGATTTAGTATCTCTCTCTGACCTTCGTTCTACCTTGGAATGGGCTCACTCAACATTCGGTTTGTCTCCTATGATCCCGTTTTCCTCTTTAGAACACTACTACCCAATACTAGAAGCCACATTCCTTACTAAAGATATAATTGTTCATATTCCTCTTCGTTCTTCCATCATACTCGATCTCTTTCACATCATTCCTTTTCCCTTCTGACACAATAACTCCCTAGTACAAGCCTCTGTCTCTTCAGAGTACTTTCTTCTCTCCCATGATCATCTCAATATTGCCTTCCTCTCCTCAAGTGACCTTGGTAGATGTGTCCTTCTCACACCCAACTCTCGTGTTTGTGCTGCGTACCTCCTAACAATTTTTCCTGGCAGCGTTGCTCCTTGCGAATCTACCTTAGTCCATAACTTGTCAGTACAACCTGTCTGTACCTTTGTTCCGGCTCCCAAGAGCCAGGTACACCATGCTCGTCTAAATCACATCCGCTACTTCTTCTTTAGTGTCTCAACTCCAGTCAGTCTTATTTGTCCAGGGACCCCTGTCCGTTCACTATCCGCAATTGGTTTATATAAGGCCCCTGATTACTGTACAGTAAAGTCTGAGTCTATAATAGCCCATGCCACACATTATCACTTCGCACTCCGCTCCCACAAGTATGACATCTTCAAACCTATTAATACTACCTTTCATCTGCCAACAGACAATCTTTCTATCACATCAGAAAACCTACGTATGTTGAACTATCTAAGCAATTCTGATTTCATTATGAACAAGTTCTCTTCAGCTTTTAACCGCTCCTGGTCACATCCAGTCTTTGTATTTCCTCCGGTTGTCTTATGTTTTCTAGGTTTTATTGCAATTGTTTGTATCCTGTATTGTTGTCTCAAGCGAATGGACAAAAGGTTGCATGAGATCCGTGTAGCAACAAGGTTAGTGCGACAACCAAAAGACCTGGAAAATGGTAGTTCTGAGTAAAACTCATTTTGTGATTATATATATATTTGTAAATTGACCAAACCTATATGTTTATGCTATTTTTCCAACATGGCCATGTACTGTAAATATATTAATCCTTTCTTCCATCCAGCTTTGTGAATTATGTAGCAATATCTCATTTATTATTATACTCCCATGTAATCCCGGTTCACTGTATACTTAGACCACTTGTATTCTTGCCATATTATGACTTGATGCCCCACCACTGTGTCAGGAGACACACTTTTTGATGAGGGGAAAAATTGTTTGTAACCTTTTTGTAGATATTATATAATATGTAAGTAGATGTAAGTAGTTATAAGTAGTTGTAAGTAGTTGTAAGTAGGATCCAAGCAGGGCATCATTGCTCGCTCAGTATGTTATGTCTACGAAGTATGAGTCACGACTTCCGAGTCGCACCGCTTCTCTCTCTCTAGCCGGTGGGAAACTGGCGATCAGTAGCTGTCCAAACGGGTCTGGGGAAGGACATGGAGTTGTCCGGTACTGCTGTATTGATTCAAGACTGTGTTTAATATATTGTCAGAAAACTACTACAAGACTTTGCCTTTACCTTCAAGTGACGTAAAGGGGGCCATCGACAGCTTTAACACCAGGAGTGGTGGCGAGGTCCTGTCGCTGAAAGCGGGGTTCACGCCCTCCTGCCTGCCCCTGGATGATGCCGGATCCTGATGGATGCCCCGCGGATGAGGTGCTGCAGCCAACCCCTGATGGCGCCCCCACCTAAAGATGACGGCAGTCCCAGGCCTCCCAGGGTCAGCCCCCGGACCCCAGGGAGGGACCACTCTGGCCCCACTCACTGTTAGCCCTCCGCCAGGAGCAATAAGCGGCAGCCCTGACTCCTGACACTGTTTGGTCCCAGTCCCGAGGGCCCCTCAGCAGGTCGAGGCCCGAGCAGGATCCCTGCACCCCAGAACAGACATGCGCCTGGGCCGCAATACCCCAGAGAGTTGTCCCATGCCTTCTGCAGGAGGGCTCCCCAGTAGGGCTCCCTCCAACCCCCGGGCGCCACCTCAGTTAAGCCCACACCTCAGCAGCCCAGTGACCACGCCTCAAGACCCCAGTGTCGTGCTAGAGACTTAATAGTGACAGTGACATTGTGGTAGGTGGTGGCGACCATCATCCACTCACTTGATGTAGTGCTGCCTACTTCTTCCTTAGCCTTTATCATTCTTTTTCTGTGCCTGCCTTCTTCTCTTCCTATTTCTCCCATCTTTCGTGTTACTTCTTATTGCTTTTCTTTCCTTAACAGGTGGCTTTACATTAAGTGACAAGCCAAATGGTTTCCTGTAAGCCAAGAAACCATTTACAATGCTGGGTGGTAACCATATAACCAAACCATACGTGCTCCCTACGTGTCAGCAAGTGGGTTGGTGGAGGGTTAGTGCCCCTCCCCGTAAAACAAATAACTCAGAGTCAAATGGCCACCCCTTACGGGATTATGGCATCTGGCAATAGATAGATAGATAGATTGTATGTGGTATAGAAACAGTGAGACCGAAACACCACCCATAAAGTGTCTCTACCCCAGTTTATCCAGAGTGCTGTGTTAATGCCTAAGCGCCCTAGAAACAGAGTAATATACTAGTGTATGGCCAAGAGACCAATATACCACGTAGAGTCCAAAGAGACCACGTGTATGAGCAGTGTCACCATATCTATGTGATACTCTCTTGTGTAGTAACTCAGGTGTAAGCACAGTGTCCATGTAATATATCGTACCAATATTAACTGACCTGTCACTATACCCCATCCACATTCAGTGGACCAATGTATGGATATTGTAAGGAACTTGGACTAAGGCAATATATGTGTTAAGGTGTCTTGCCGAGTTGTTATTCCCTGTTCCTTTGTAAGTGTTCTATTTCCGGTCTAAAAAGAGGACCCCGCTCAGTCGCTGGTGTCTTTCGAACGACAAGTCGGTCTAAAAACACTCGGCGTAACAATAATCGTCATAATTATATACGGGAATTTGCTCGCCTTCTAATGTTTCCTAAGGGAGACGTTTGTCTAACTAGTAAATGATGAAATGAGGTGTATCTCCTAATGATGTATTAATTGCACAATTGAGTGATGCTTCAGCTCTGGGGATCCAGTCATCCCAGTTTGCGTAATTTTCACTGAGAATGTGCCGTAGTAATTTTTTTATTCTGCCTTTCCACCAATCCATTGGAAGCTGGATGGTAGGCCAAGATATTAACTTTCTCTATATTGTATTGTTTATTTATTTCATGCAAAATTTCAGAGTTAAATTCACCACCATTGGCACTTATTAGTACTTTTGGCGTGGTGAACCTGTAGATAACACTATCAATGATTACCCGTGCGACTGTTTCTGCTGTTTTATCCGTAATTGGAACCAAGATCACATATCGTGAGAAATGATCTGTTGCAACAAAAAGATATTGATTGTGATTCGTAGTTGAAATGAGCGCTCTCGCCACCAAATCCCTCACCCCACTACGGAGCTGCAGCCCCACCCCCTCCCCAGGAAGACACCACGGTGGGCCAGGTGAACACGATGCAGGCCCAGAGTGAGATGGGCTCAGGTGCGCCCCGGCCTTATGTGCCTCTTCCCCTCAACTTACCCACCTTCAACGTTGCAGTGATGGCCAACTACATCTCGGCCGGACCAGCCTTTGCCAGGATCGGGGTGGGACTGCTCCAGATACAGTCCTAGGCACCATCACGGTAACGGCCACTGTACGTACCAGGGAAGGGATGGCCATTGTATGCCCTTCAGCTGTTTCCCCCTGTAGTACCGCGGTAACAGCCACTGTACGTCCCGGGGAAGGGACGGCCACTGTACGCCCTTCTGCTGCAGCCACATCAGGAGCCCACCTCAGTGTGACGGCCACTGTACGCACACCGACAGGTAGAGGTAGGAGAGGTGGAACCTTGGCGACGGCCACTGTATGTGTCGGGGAGGGAACGGCCACTGCGCATCCCTCATCCACCTCCTCCTTCTCCATCAGGAGTAGCACCACAGTAACGGCCACTGTACGTACTGGGGAGGGAATGGGCACTGTACGCCCCTCAGTTACTTCCCGTTGGGCAGGCAGACCCACGGCGACAGCCAATGTACGCACTGGGGAGGGAACGGCCACTGTACGTCCATCATCTGCCTCTTCCTCCTTCAGGAGCAGCACCGCGGTAATGGCCACTGTATGTACCGGGGAAGGAACGGCCACTGTACGTCCTTCTGCTGCTATCCCAAGGGCCTGTGGAACCACGGCAATGGCCAATATGTGTCAGGGAAGGGATGGCCACTGTACGCCCTTCGTACACAGTACCGAGGGTTCTCCAGGAGGAGGAGGTTCCTGGCACAGCCCACTCTCCATCCGGAGGCTGCGCAGAACGCCCTTCTGTCTCTCTCTCCAGGTGTGGTTCCCCAGAGGTGCTGCCCTTCCAGGAGTGGTGGCGAGGTCCGATATCTGAAGGCGGGATTCACACCCTTCAGCCTGCCCCTGGACGCCGCCCAATCCTGATGGTACGCCCCACGAATGAGGTGCCACAGTCAACCCCTGACGGCGCCCAAGCCTAGAGGCGACCGCAGCCCCAGGCCTCCCAGGGACACCCCTCAAACCCCAGGGCGGGACCGCCCTGGCCCCACTCACCACCGGCCCTCTGCCCAGAATAAGAAGCGGCAGGCCCCGAGGGCCACTTCCCAGGTCAAGGCCCTTACAAGAGAGGGCCTCCCTACACCCTGGACCAGACACGCGCCTGGGCCGTGACGCCCCCAGTAGCAGTCCCGTGCCTCCTACGGAAGGGCTTACCTGTAGGGCTCCCTCTGACTCCCGGGTGCCACCTTGACTAAGCCCAGATATCGGCAGCCCCAGTGACGACACAGTGAGATCTCAGTGTTGTACCAAAGACTTGGAAGTGACAGTGCCCGTATATTCCAAAGACAATGAGGCAGTGAATATCACCAGTGAAAATGTCTCTAACCTAACGTACCCAATATGCTGTGTCAATACCTAAGTTCCAGGACTAGAGTAATATATAAGTGCTGTGGCGATACCTAAGTTCAACGGACCAGTGCACTAAATAAGGACTGAGGAAATAGGACTGTATGAATTGTCTAACCATCCCTCTATATATTTCCCTGTATAATAATTCGGATGTTATCACAATGTATGTATGACGTGATGTACTTTTGTTAACCAGCCTGTCACTATACCCGTTCCACATCTTGTGTACCATTGTATGTATATTGTAAGGGAATTTGCATTAAGGCAGTATATGTGTTAAGATGTCCTGCCGAGTTTTTATGACCTGTTCCTTTGTAAGTGTTCTAGTTCCGGTCTTGAAAGAGGACCCCGCTCAGTCGCTGGTATCTTTAGGACGAGAAGTAGCCCTAAAAACATCCAGCATAACAGTAGTTAAGGGTCATTTAGGTAAATCAACCGCATAGGTACAGGATATTGTCTTATAGCTTTTTACTTAATTGTTCTTACCTAATTGTATCTTTACAGGAATGAGTCAAGCTCGGACTGCCCCGTGTCTTAAACCATATTTATCGTACATATCCTTAAATTGTGAATTGTTTTGGCATTTCATTTGGTAGTGCATTCCACTGATCAATTGCTCTATTTGGGAAACTAAATTTCCTTACGTCTTTATCACCTCTCTTCTTATGCAGTTTTTTGCAGTGTACTCTTGCTGATGCTTCCCCATAGGTTAAATAATCATTTATGTCTATTTTCTCCTTCCCTGATATGCATTTATATACCATAATCATGTCACCTCTTTTCCTTCTCTCCTGTAGTATTGGTATATCTAATTTATTTAGTCTTTCTTCGTAGCTTAGATCCCTTAAGCTTGGTACCCATCTTGTAGCGGCCCTTTGAACTTTTTCAGTCTTGTCTATGTGTTTTTTGAGATGAGGACTCCAGACTACTGATGCATACTTCAGGGTTGGTCTGATGAATGATATTATCTTTCTTAGCATGGCTTCATTTATGTTTGTGAATGCTATTTTCATATTTGCAAGCAGTGTATACATGTTCCGTACCTTCTCACTGATGTGGTCAGCCAGACATAGTCTGTTATTGATAACCACACCTAGGTCCTTCTCTCTTTCTGATGTGTGTAGGTGATAAAATGTAACCTTTATGTTTCGCACATGACTGGCATCTGTCTGTGTTTATGTATGTCTTTGTGTAACGTTGGCCAATAATATGACATCCTGGCCTGCCTGACCGTCATGTCCTTGCCAAGATGCCCTTCATGTGGACTATCGTGTATTACCCTTAAAATGTGAGGTATCTGAAATGACAACATCCAGCAGCAGCACGACATCCCCAGGAGGCAACAACAGAGGGTTAGGCAGAGTTAGCGGGATGTCCTCAGAACCAGCCCGACCTGAACACCTCAGCCCGGGCGCATTACCCTCTCACCAGCCCGGCCTGTGTCAGGATCGGGGTGGAGGTGAACCTTATGCCCTATACAGCATCCCAGAGGCGGCCTCCAGCCGCTCACACCAGGAGACAGCCTCCAGCCACTCCCCCTTAGAGACGGCCTTCTGCTGCTCATACCAGGAGATGGCCTCCAGCTGCTCTGCCCTGGAGACGGCCTCCAGCCGCTCCACCTGGACCACACACTCCACCTGCAGGGCCTGTGACGGCCTCCAGCCACACATGGGAGGAAAAAGGATATGTCCCCTTTCCACCTGCAGGAAACACAGAGGGAACAACACTGGCGACGGCCTCCTGCCATGCCTGCAGATGGGAGACGGCCTCCAGCCGTTCCACGCCCGCACATTGCCCTTCATACGGGACTCAGGCGACGGTTTCCAGCCGTGCCCCGTCTGCGGTCCCATCAGGAAGTTGGGCCCCTGCAATGGCCTCCTTCTGTGCCGACAGGGTTTGGACGGCCTCCAGCCGCACTCCTCCTGTTGCCCAAGGGACCTCGGCGACAGCCTCCTGCCACGCCAGCGTGGGTAGCTACCACAGCTCCTCGCCCTCTGTAACTTCTCAACGTCTCTCCCCCTACAGCTGTAGCAGAGTCGAGTGTGGCAGCCCCCAGACTGAGAGTGACTCGATCGTGGACTGGTGGCGAGGCTCTGTATTATCCCTGGGGTTGTTTTTCCTGCAATCGGTGCCTGAAGGTGACCTGCCCCTGACGGAGCCCTCCCCGGGACAACGCCGCAGCCCTGCCCTAATGGTGGGACACAAGGGATCCTGACGGCGCCCCTAGCACCCCGGGGCGAGGCCTCCCCAGTTCCCGCCCCAAACGACGTTGCTCTCCCACCAGGCATATACGGGAATGCCTGGAGAAGCTGTTTGGCCCATGTCCTGTGGGCCAGATCTCTGTCCACCGCTCACAACACGAGGGACCCCTCACCACGCCCAACCCGAAGGAGACGACCCTCACCCTTGCCCAGGACTCAGGTGTGTGTGTATGTGAATAAGTGACTTATAGTGCCATTCAGTGCCAAGTGGAAAGACGTGAGAACTTCCATTCAGTGCAATAGTGAACAGCCATCTGTGATCTCTCTCCCCCCCCCCTTGTGACTGTGCCAACCTATCGTGCAACTTAGCTCTCCCCCCCACCCCCCCCAGTGACCAGACTCACACTCGGTAAGACTCTTAGAACGAGTGTTTACTGTGAATCAAGGAACTCCCACAGAACCGGGAGCCACCAAAGCGAGAGACTGTTTGCAGGGAAATTATCTAGATCTACCCCCCCCCCCAGCATACGGCACTGAGTTAGAGACAGTGAACTACCCCCACACGCTCACCCTGATATAATACCGATTGTGTCTCTCGTATCCTGCGCGATACGTTCAAACTGATCAGGAGTCCAAGGATTGATGTAACATAAATATTGTGAGATTGTCTGCCGTTCCTCTAATTTAGAATTGGTGAATACACGTGTAGGTTGTTGCCCGGAGTTTTTATGCGCTGTTCCTCCTATATTTGTGTTCTAGCCCTGGTCTAGAGAAGGACCCAACTACACGCCAGGTGTTTCTAGGACGGAAAGCCGACCTAAAAACACCCAGCATAACAATATGATTGTATTAGGAATAACTAACTGCCTAAGATTTTTTCTCTGATTTGTTTGTCCTGGATTTGCCCTATATAAGGCATTGTTTACCACTGTGCATTGTTTAAGTGGTACCTGTAACTTGGGTAATGGTACATCATCGCCTGACTCGAGATGATATATTACTTTAGACTATACTGGGTCCTGTCTTTGTGCCTGTGAAATTTCTTGATTTGTGGGGATCGTTTCATCATTGTTGGAGAGTGATTCCCGTGGACATTGTAGCAACATTGGCTAACGGATTTCGTGATGAGGCATCCGCAACTACATTTACTTTACGTTTTATCTAGTGAATATTTACATTGTAATTCTGGATTTTACATTTCCATCGTGCTCTCCTCCCAGAGAGGAGTTTTTCTTGGAACATGCCCACGAGAGGCTTGTGGTCTGTTTATAGATGAATTCTGTATCCATACAAGAGGTCACGAAATTTCTGTAGTGCAAATATTACCGCTAGGGCTTCTGAGTCTGTTGTACAGTAATTTTTCTCTGCCCCTTTTATTTGTCTACTGGCCAAATCAATGGGTTGGTATTTTCCTCGTTTATCCTCTTGCATCAATACAGCACCTAAACCTTTGAGGGAGGCATCTGTGCAAATTATGAATGGTTTTGTGAAGTTAGGATAGGCCAAGTAAGGTGCACAAGTACGTTTTTCTTTTAATTAATTAAATGCTAATTTTTGTTCCTCTTCCCACTGGAATACAGCATCCTCTTTTAGTAGAATGAATAGCAGTTATGCTATATGAGAGAATTGGTAAATAAAGGGGCGGTAATATCCCGCTAGCCCCCCACACTGTCTTACTTCGTCTATATTTGTTGGTTCTAGGAAATCCCGTACAACCTGTATTTTTTCCTCAGACGTGTGAATACCCTGGGCATCTAGTTTGTGGCCTAAGAATTTTATTTCCTTAAAGCGAATTTTGCATTTAGACAGCTTAATCTTTAAGCCAGCATCAGCAAGCTTTTGTAGGAGCTGGTCTAGTTTCTGTTATTGTTCGTCTATAGTTGGAGTTGCTATAATAATGTCATCTAGATAGTCAAATATCCCTTTTCCCAGCATTCCAGACAATACGTAATTCATCAATCTTTGGAACGTGCCTGGTGCTGTTCTCAACCCCATTGGCATTCGTTTATACTGTATTGGTGGTGCCCTGTATTCGTGGAGAAAGCAGTGTTATTGCGTGATTCTTGCTCAAGACTAATTTGGTAATAGCCATTAAGCAAATCGAGTGTGGAAAATACATTATTTTCTGGTCCAATATTTTGTAAGACGTCACTTAACAATGGCATAGGAAACCGGTCACGGATTGTGTTGATTTAATTTACGGTAATCTGATACCGCACGCATTTCTCCGTTTCGTTTGGGCACGAAAAATAATGGGGCATTCCACGGGAAGACAAATGGTTCAGTAATACCTAGTTTTAGCATTTCTTCAACATCTTGATTTGCCAGTGTGCGTTGTGAATACGCGACCCTATAAGACGGTATATATATATTAGTTGTGTGTCCAGGTTTACGTTAATCTTGTGTGTAATCAGGTTAGTACACTCTAATTGTTCTCCAGGTAATGCTACCGTTTGTCTATGTTTCTCTGATAGATCTAAGAGATCGTTTTCTTCGTTGAATTGACCCGAGTGAATCAATTTCTCTTTTATGCACTCTCTCTCTGACAAGTTTACTCTGCTCGACGCTGCCGCTGCTGTCACTTCGCGTATAGGAGCTGGGCAAATTTCTAACCTACAAATGCAGGCAGTGCCGGTCCTAGCTTTTCTGAGGCCCTATTCTGGATCTCTTTTGGAGGCCCCCCCCCTCCACTCTTTATTTACATTTCTCCCCCTACCCTATATAGCCTATTCACCCCTGTCCTGAGCAATGTAATGTAAAAAACTTGCACTGCATAATCTTTTATTCTCTGAATAAAAATAAAATAATGATACCTTGTGTGAAACTATCACAGTCAGCAACAAATGTTGCTACACTTTTAAATGGGAATTATCGTATAGGTTCTTGAAAATTATAGTTTTTTTTTTTCAGTGGAATTATCGTACACTATTAAACTCGTTTTTTATAGCGTTTAATAATCTGATGTATTTTGGAACTGTCGCCGATACCTTGGTGTATTTACTGAAAACTTACCCATTACAATTATCAGAACCGTAATTTTGTAAGTACTGACGTATACTGAGGTGTATTTTTATCACTTTTTATTTTGTATCAAGATTAAGCATGCCATGATCATCTCATATTAAAAATACTATTATAATGATATAATCTATCTTTTATTTTAAAAAATTATATATTACAAGGAAACGGAAATGGTAACAGCAGATGACGACATGACACCCTCAGGAGGCAACAACAGAGGGTTAGATGCAGCGTACGGGGTGTCCGTACCATATGGGCACAAGTCCCGGGTAGCCACGTGCCCCTACTCCCCAGATCCGACCCGACCCGTACACCTCAGCCCGGGCGCACTACCTTCTCACCAGCCCGGCCTGCGTCAGGATTGGGGTGAAGCTGAACCTTACGCTCCTTACAGCCCCACGGAGACGGCCTCAAGCCGCTCCAATTAAGAGATGGCCTCCAGCTGCTCCACATCAGAGACGGCCTCCAGCTGCTCCACATCAGAGATGGCTTCAAGCCGCTTCTCAGAAGAGATGGCCTCAAGCTGAAAATTGCGAAACCAGTCCCCGACCACGGAGGTCTCCGAGCAGTCGTGCCACCAATCGGCTACCGGTGGTGATCCAGTGTCTGTCCAGCGTCCATCCAGTGGGCGGCCGAACGGCGACCATGGCCAGGTACACACAGGTCAAGACACCGATAGGTGGTTGGCCGGGCGTCGGCAGGAGACAAACCGAATGTTGAGTGAGCCCATTCCAAGGTAGAACGAAGGTCAGAGAGAGATACTAAATCTAGGGTCACACGACTGTCAACAGCATTGACTAAAATACGAATTACACTATTAACCTGGGAGACAAGAGAGTCCAGAGAAACCTGCAAATTATCAACATGTAATTTAACATACATCAACTCTGAAATAATATTAGTCTGTGATACTTCACGGTTAAGAACAATCGTAAAATTATTTAAACTATTAGTAACATCATGTAGATGGTGACTCATCTGTTGCATCATAAAATGTTCAATACGTAACACTTTGTTTTGGGACTCGAAGGCACTGGATAATTGGATTAAGTCGTTTTATAACCAGAAAGTTCACGGTTAGTCGCTACACCAAAAATAATGCACTGAGGATTTCTCCTCCAAGGTCAGAAAGTCCACGTTTCACTCGTGAGCGACCTACAGGCGTTTGGTGAGGGAAGGAATCTTGAAGATGGTTGAACTGATAGCGAATATAATCTAATTTCCAGCAGATGGGTAGGTAGAGTGGGTACAAAAATGTGTCACTGGGATGTCGATTTCTAATTTCTGACAAGAGTCCCTGCAGGTCGTAGACCCACAGCATCTTTCCTATAAAATGAGGTGATCTTAGAGGTGATGTTGATGCAGATGTTAACGACAGTATGAGATGATAACGTTATGCAAGAGACTTAGTGGCAGAACGCAATTTGGTACGATAGTCATTAACAGTAGGGGAAGGCTGAATAGTAATGTCAGAAGGAAGGTTTAGAGAAAAGGAAGAAGGCTGAGTAGGAATTTGTTGTGGGGGTGTGGTCTCTCTTAGTGGTTCCTCCAAGACTATGCGTTTTGATGCACGTTTGAGATGATCTGCATGCACCCATGTCGTCTCTGCCTTGTGCGGATCTCTTAATTCGAATTTATTACCTTTACGAGATATGACACGGAAGGGACCCAAGAATTTACTGTTTAGTTTTGATTCTCTGTCATGATCTAGGGCAAAAACTAAGTCACCTACTTGGATGGCAACATCTGTGGCAGCGGCATGTTGGTTACGTACCATCTCCTCATTTGTAAGAGCCAGATTATCCTGAACATATTTATGAATTTTCTGGAGTTGGACAGGAAGGGCTCACCTGTAGGGCTCCCTCTGACTCCCGGGTGCCACCTTGACTAAGCCCAGATATCGGCAGCCCCAGTGACGACACAGTGAGATCTCAGTGTTGTACCAAAGACTTGGAAGTGACAGTGCCCGTATATTCCAAAGACAATGAGGCAGTGAATATCACCAGTGAAAATGTCTCTAACCTAACGTACCCAATATGCTGTGTCAATACCTAAGTTCCAGGACTAGAGTAATATATAAGTGCTGTGGCGATACCTAAGTTCAACGGACCAGTGCACTAAATAAGGACTGAGGAAATAGGACTGTATGAATTGTCTAACCATCCCTCTATATATTTCCCTGTATAATAATTCGGATGTTATCACAATGTATGTATGACGTGATGTACTTTTGTTAACCAGCCTGTCACTATACCCGTTCCACATCTTGTGTACCATTGTATGTATATTGTAAGGGAATTTGCATTAAGGCAGTATATGTGTTAAGATGTCCTGCCGAGTTTTTATGACCTGTTCCTTTGTAAGTGTTCTAGTTCCGGTCTTGAAAGAGGACCCCGCTCAGTCGCTGGTATCTTTAGGACGAGAAGTAGCCCTAAAAACATCCAGCATAACAGTAGTTAAGGGTCATTTAGGTAAATCAACCGCATAGGTACAGGATATTGTCTTATAGCTTTTTACTTAATTGTTCTTACCTAATTGTATCTTTACAAGAATGAGTCAAGCTCGGACTGTCCCGTGTCTTAAACCATATTTATCGTACATATCCTTAAAATTGTGAATTTTTTGGCACACACTATTTCATTTGGTAGTGCATTCCACTGATCAATTGCTCTATTTGGGAAACTAAATTTCCTTACGTCTTTATCACCTCTCTTCTTATGCAGTTTTTTGCAGTGTCCTCTTGCTGATGCTTCCCCATAGGTTAAATAATCATTTATGTCTATTTTCTCCTTCCCTGATATGCATTTATATAACATAATCATGTCACCTCTTTTCCTTCTCTCCTGTAGTATTGGTATATCTAGTTTATTTAGTCTTTCTTCGTAGCTTAGATCCCTTAAGCTTGGTACCCATCTTGTAGCGGCCCTTTGAACTTTTTCAGTCTTGTCTATGTGTTTTTTGAGATGAGGACTCCAGACTACTGAAGCATACTCCAGGGTTGGTCTGATGAATGATATTATCTTTCTTAGCATGGCTTCATTTATGTTTGTGAATGCTATTCTCATATTTGCAAGCAGTGTATACATGTTCCGTACCTTCTCACTGATGTGGTCAGCCAGAGATAGTCTGTTATTGATAACCACACCTAGGTCCTTCTCTCTTTCTGATGTGTGTAGGTGATAAAATGTAACCTTTATGTTTCGCACATGACTGGCATCTGTCTATGTGTTTATGTATGTCTTTGTGTAACGTTGGCCAATAATATGACATCCTGGCCTGCCTGACTGTCATGTCCTTGCCAGGATGCCCTTCATGTGGACTATCGTGTATTACCCTTAAAATGTGAGGTATCTGAAATGACAACATCCAGCAGCAGCACGACATCCCCAGGAGGCGACAACAGAGGGTTAGGCAGAGTTAGCGGGATGTCCTCACAACCGGCCCGACCTGAACACCTCAGCCCAGGAGCATTACCCTCTCACCAGCCCGGCCTGTGTCAGGATCGGGGTGGAGGTGAACCTTATGCCCTATACAGCATCCCAGAGGCGGCCCCCAGTCGCTCACACCAGGAGACAGCCTCCAGCCACTCCCCCTTAGAGACGGCCTTCTGCTGCTCATACCAGGAGATGGCCTCCAGCTGCTCTGCCCTGGAGACGGCCTCCAGCCGCTCCACCTGGACCACACACTCCACCTGCAGGGCCTGTGACGGCCTCCAGCTGCACATGCGGGGAAAAGGGATATGTCTCCTTTCTACCTGCAGGAAACACAGAGGGAACAACACTGGCGACGGCCTCCTGCCATGCCTGCAGATGGGAGACGGCCTCCAGCCGTTCCACGCCCGCACATTGCCCTTCATACGGGACTCAGGCGACGGTTTCCAGCCGTGCCTCATCTGCGGTCCCATCAGGAAGTTGGGCCCCTGCAATGGCCTCCTGCTGTGCCGACAGGGTTTGGACGGCCTCCAGCCGCACTCCTCCTGTTGCCCAAGGGACCTCGGCGACAGCCTCCTGCCACGCCAGCGTGGGTAGCTACCACAGCTCCTCGCCCTCTGTAACTTCTCAACGTCTCTCCCCCTACAGCTGTAGCAGAGTCGAGTGTGGCAGCCCCCAGACTGAGAGTGACTCGATCGTGGACTGGTGGCGAGGCTCTGTATTATCCCTGGGGTTGTTTTTCCTGCAATCGGTGCCTGAAGATGACCTGCCCCTGACGGAGCCCTCCCCGGGACAACGCCGCAGCCCTGCCCTGATGGCGAGACACCAGGGATCCTGACGGCTCCCCTAGCACCCCGGGACGAGGCCTCCCCAGTTCCCGCCCCAAACGACGTTGCTCTCCCACCAGGCATATACGGGAATGCCTGGAGAAGCTGTTTGGCCCATGTCCTGTGGGCCAGATCTCTGTCCACCACTCACAACACGAGGGACCCCTCACCACGCCCAACCCGAAGGAGACGACCCTCACCCTTGCCCAGGACTCAGGTGTGTATGTATGTGAATAAGTGACTTATAGTGCCATACAGTACCAAGTGGAAAGACGTGAGAACTTCCATTCAGTGCAATAGTGAACAGCCATCTGTGATCTCTCTCTCCCCCTCCCTTGTGACTGTGCCAACCTATCGTGCAACTTAGCTCTCCCCCCCACCCACCCCAGTGACCAGACTCACACTCGGTAAGACTCTTAGAACGAGTGTTTACTGTGAATCAAGGAACTCCCACAGAACCGGGAGCCACCAAAGCGAGAGACTGTGTGCAGGGATATTATCTAGATCTAACCCCCCCCCCCCAGCATACGGCACTGAGTTAGAGACAGTGAACTGTCCCCACACGCTCACCCTGATATAATACCGATTGTGTCTCTCGTATCCTGCGCGATACGTTCAAACTGATCAGGAGTCCAAGGATTGATGTAACATAAATATTGTGAGATTGTCTGCCGTTCCTCTAATTTAGAATTGGTGAATACACGTGTAGGTTGTTGCCCGGAGTTTTTATGCGCTGTTCCTCCTATATTTGTGTTCTAGCCCTGGTCTAGAGAAGGACCCAACTACACGCCAGGTGTTTCTAGGACGGAAAGCCGACCTAAAAACACCCAGCATAACAGTATCATTGTACTAGGAATAACTAACTGCCTAAGATTTTTTCTCTGATTTGTTTGTCCTGGATTTGCCCTATATAAGGCATTGTTTACCACTGTGCATTGTTTAAGTGGTACCTGTAACTTGGGTAATGGTACATCATCGCCTGACTCGAGATGATATATTACTTTAGACTATACTGGGTCCTGTCTTTGTGCCTGTGAAATTTCTTGATTTGTGGGGATCGTTTCATCATTGTTGGAGAGTGATTCCCGTGGACATTGTAGCAACATTGGCTAACGGATTTCGTGATGAGGCATCCGCAACTACATTTACTTTACGTTTTATCTAGTGAATATTTACATTGTAATTCTGGATTTTACATTTCCATCGTGCTCTCCTCCCAGAGAGGAGTTTTTCTTGGAACATGCCCACGAGAGGCTTGTGGTCTGTTTATAGATGAATTCTGTATCCATACAAGAGGTCACGAAATTTCTGTAGTGCAAATATTACCGCTAGGGCTTCTGAGTCTGTTGTACAGTAATTTTTCTCTGCCCCTTTTATTTGTCTACTGGCCAAATCAATGGGTTGGTATTTTCCTCGTTTATCCTCTTGCATCAATACAGCACCTAAACCTTTGAGGGAGGCATCTGTGCAAATTATGAATGGTTTTGTGAAGTTAGGATAGGCCAAGTAAGGTGCACAAGTAAGTTTTTCTTTTAATTAATTAAATGCTAATTTTTGTTCCTCTTCCCACTGGAATACAGCATCCTCTTTTAGTAGAATGAATAGCAGTTATGCTATATGAGAGAATTGGTAAATAAAGGGGCGGTAATATCCCGCTAGCCCCCCACACTGTCTTACTTCGTCTATATTTGTTGGTTCTAGGAAATCCCGTACAACCTGTATTTTTTCCTCAGACGTGTGAATACCCTGGGCATCTAGTTTGTGGCCTAAGAATTTTATTTCCTTAAAGCGAATTTTGCATTTAGACAAAGAATCAGGGCCGAATAAAGCTTTTGAAGTACTAGGTCCTGGCGCCTCTTGGCAAACTTTCTTCCTCTTACTCAACATCATGAAATAGCTACATTACTGCATGGAGTGGTACTCCACTACTGGTGTAACTTGCTATTAATTAAAAAACGCGTTCCACAGTTTAACATTAGTAGGACCAAGATCACAAATCATACCCACAACAGGATAACCAACAGACTCAAGCTTCACGATCAAAGAAAGAATAATGTTTTTAGTCATGTTGCAGTCATACTCATAAAGATTAGCTGCTTCCATTTTTTTCAACCTTGAGCACGACCCGATCAGTGTGGTGGCCTGGATCAAACTGAGACAACAGGCCTAGTGACGTCATGCGCGGCTAGGGACCCGTTTTCGTCCCTTCGCGGACTGACCTGATATCTCGGGTGAAAACATACAGAGAAGCGAAAATATAACATCGCACTAAATATCCACAGTATCACCCCCCAAAAAATTTCAATGGTGCTGAAATGGTTTGAAATTACTAGCTATGTGTTTTACATACAAAATCATTACATAATATAGGTTTCATTTTATCTATCTATCTATCTATCAATCTATCTATCTATCTATGTGTGTGTGTATATATATATATATATATATATATATATATATATATATATATATATATATATATATATATACACACACACACACAAGTATATGTGAATTTATCACATTTTTTTTGTTTATTGTGTTATGCAAGTATCCAGTTATTTCTTTTGTCTGGGCGGTTTAGTTTGTGTCCAAAGAGAGGCGAGAGATGGTGTTTTTAGACTCCAACCAGATGAGGGTCCTTTGTGTGTACTGGCTGAACCGCAACGGCCAAGTCCCCTATCGGCTTTATTACATACTAATTATCCCAACAGCATGTTAAAATACCACAAAGTATTCGCCTACGTGTATATACACGTATAAATACTTTTTTTTACTTCAGAAAGTGCACGATTGTCTAATATATATTCTTCGCAAACATTCATATTGACTGGAATTCATTGTATATAAGATCATTTTATAAATAAGTTTGACAATTATACTTAAATAACACCGTGGCTCAATGTTACTGTTAGAGTAACTGTACAGATATACTGGTATTGTAACAACCCTGTGTTCAAGTGTGATTTCCGATGTCAAATATCGTGAATTTGAGACCAGGGCTGCGTTTCAACAGCTGGAACGCCATGGAACGCGACGGCGCTTTCGAGAGCGAAAGTGTGTGGGCTGAATGGGGGGTTGTCGCAGCCTCCGTCGCGGTTGGAAGTATTTGGTGATGTGGGTCTCTCTGGCGACATCTGACAACGGTAAATGGTTTCAATCACAGTCGTGTAAAGGTTAACAGAACTCTAAATACCAGGGTACTGTTCTGTGTAATTTGGGAGAATGAACGGATTTTGAATACTAACACGTCATAAATGAAAAGATTTGTTACAATACCCTCTTCATTTCAATTAAGTACTGATTTTCCGCTTAAAGAGAGTAAAGGCTATGCTGATCTAAAGAGTACAAATTGAGGGTTTGTTTTCATTCATTCCCGCGAAAATCATACTTCCATGAAGTACCACCTCTCCTTCGCACAGTGATCATATCTTCCAAAGTCATCTTGTTCCACTGCAGTATTGCACTGCAGGGTACATTTCGTCTTCAAAATAGGAGGAAATTACAGGAGGAAGCAGCTGTGGCGAAAACAGGATTTGTTATGATTCTTCATTACGGCTTACATGGTGATTAAATATTTCCAACGTATTTCGGCAATATGCATTTACAATTATAATTTGCAGACAAATATTCATGTAACATTAATATTGTTGTCAGTAATGCTCAAATATACATAATTGCTAAGTATTCTGAAAGAAGGATATCTAGAGTAAAAGCGAATTCGCGCTCCAGGTATTTGGTGGTTTCACTGCTTCCCCCACTACCCCTGGACCGCTCTGGGGCGCTAAGGCCTGTTGAAGCGCAGCCCAGATTCATTTAGCACAGGTTATTGCAAGAAAAGATATCAAATCTCAAGTACAAGAAAAACCAAGGATGATATGGAAACGAATAAATACAATATTAACTTATTGTTATGACAAATACCCGACACCAGAATCGGTAGAGAGGCAGCCTGCAGTCCTAACGGACCCAAGTTCTAATCCCGGCTGGGGCAGGGAATAGTTTAAGGATTTGAATTTCACAAAAAGCAGACTTTTCTGATCTAACAGATGACCGCCGACATGTCATAAAAGTACCCCTGCTAATACCAGTACACCAGCCCTTTATGAGACAGCTCTAGTATGTATTCAAGATGGATGGTGGGTGTTTATTGGAGTAGACTGTAACACCAGTCGAACAGGGCAGTACTTCCTAGGTGGCTGGCAAGCTGGTGATAGGGAGAGCTGGAGTTCCTGTTTCACCAGCCCTCAGGACTTGATCTTGACCCTCTCCATTTGCTGAACATTTTCAGTGCTTTCATTTACACAGAGAGTAGGCCAGCATAGTCTCTTAATACCTCTACCTTCAACTGTCTACACCACACTACATGCACATAAAGTATCACACCTTCTATTCACACTCTCTTTAGCAATGGCCGCTACTTTCTAACGAGGTGGTACCTCGGATTGTCACCACCGGCAGGGTAGGGTTGGCGGAACAGGGTCCTCCCGGTCCCCATCAAGCGACTGTGCCGGCAGCGACTAGTGTAATTTCCGGTCATGCTCGTCAGCAGAGCAGTGAAAGTGCTGCCTTATTCTTCACCAACATCCGTGTTCTTAGTACCAATTTATATTCTGTTCATTTTTTGCTACAGTCCATATTCCCTCTGACCCTGTTCCTCACAGAACCACAAATCTCACCCTCTACTGAAATATCCCCATTTCGTTTTCCCGGTTACCATCTCCTCACAAACTTCCGTAACAAGGGCGGCACCTGATGTTATATCAAATCTCAATATGCAGTTGACACAATTTTAAACTTCACTTCATCCAGTTTTGATTTCTCATTGTATAAACTAAATTGTCAAAATATTACCAAATATATGTGTATAGTCTATGCCTCCCCCAATGCTTCTTCGTAACCTAGTGTATTTGATTCCATATCCACACAGTTGAGTAGCTTTAACCTTACCCTCAGCACCGAAATTACCATTTGGGGTGATTTTAATGTACATAATGTCGAATGGTTATTGCATTCTGCCAGGACTGACGATGCGGGTCTAGAGTGCGAGCTGTTTGCAAAATCGTTTAATCTCACGCAGCTGGTAAAGCAACTAACCAGAATACCAGATAATCCTGACCATAATGCCATCTCTTGGCTCTATTCCTGACAAATAATCCAGATCAATACAGGATAGAGGTATTGTCTCCACTTGGATCCTCTGACCACAATCTCATCACAACCTCATTAGTTAGCCCCCCAGCCTCCCCGTTCTGAACCTGTCAGGGTGACCTGATGGCCCTTTGATAGGGCAAATTGGGATGGATTTAGAAATTATCTTGCTGACATTCAATGGCAGTCTTTCTTCTCTAGTGATGCAAATTCTACCCAGTCCCACATTTGCGACTTAACACTAGCTGGTATGGATTTATTCATACCAAGTCAACAGTTCACTAAAAGATCGAACTCTCCAAAGTGGTTTGATAGCAACTGTGCCAGAGTAACAGCCCAAAAGTCATTAGCATATAACTCTTACTTAAAATAAAAAAAACATCTGAATCACTCGCTCAATTTAAATTTGCTAGAAACCATGCAAAAGCTGTAATAAGTCTCGCTAAATCAAATTTTCTTCAAAATCAAGCATCAAAACTACTTAAAAACCCGAATGACAATAGAATATTCTGGTCAACTCTCAATTCTTTCAATAATAACTTTAGCAAGTCATCATCCATTCCCCCACTAAAATCATCAGATGACAACACTATAAATGACCCACGTGGGAAAGCAGATATCTTTGCCAGTACATATGCCAGAAATTCTACCATAGAGGAAGCCAGCCAGAACGTCCCAGTACTAGAACTTGACTCTTCCGAAATTGTTCCACTTAAAATACAGACAAGATACGTAAAATCCATCCTAGACGATTTACCTACAAACAAAGTGACAGGCCCAGATGGAATTCCGCCAATTGTTTTGAAAAAGTGTTCCCCAGAACTTGCCTCTGTTCTGGCTAAATTATTCAGACTGTGCATACATATTTCTTCATTCCCTAATTCATGGAAAGAAGCCAATATCCATCGAATTCCAAAGAAAGGAAGTTCCTCTGACCCCTCTGATTACAAACCAATAGCTGTCACATCTCTTGATAAGGTATTTGAATCTTTAATTAATAAACACACAGTTAAACATCTTGAATCCAACAACTTAATTAGTGATAGACAATATGGCGTTTGCCATGAAAGATCCACCATTAACATACTTAAAATGCCGGGAATAGTGACTGAAGGCAGCACGACACCCCCGGGACGAGCCTACAGAGGGGAGGACAGAGCGCGACCTGACGCCAGGCGACAGGGACATAAGTCCGCCCAGGCCGCGTGCCTCTATGACCCGGAACTCGCCCTCCACCACCATAGTAGGAAAAGGAGATTACCTTGCGGGCGAGTTGACCCTCAACAGGATCAGGGTGGAGCTACTTCCTTAGCTCCAAGCAGCACCCCAGTGACAGCCAGCAGCTGCGGCCTTTGTAAGATGGCCAGTAGCTGCTCAGCCCTTCGGAAGGCCTTCAGGAGACGGCCAGTAGCCGCTCGCCATTAGGAGCCACGGCCTGTAGCCGGGTTCAGGCAATGGCCGGTAGCCGCACCCTTAAAAGGCCACGGCCTGTAGCCAGGGCCCCACGGCAGGAGACGACTGGTAGCTGCTCCCCCGTCATGTGCTGCTATACCCCCCTACAAGAACCAGTGACAGCCGGTAACTGCGCCGGGGAGAGAAGGGTATGCCCCCTCTCCTCCTGTAGTTGCTTCAGAGGACAGGACACAGGCAACAGCTGGTAGCCACGCCCGTCGGCAGGAGACGACTTGCAGCCGCTCCTCGTCGGCACGTTGTCCTCTATATGGGGCTTGGATGACAGCCAGCAGCCGCGCCTACAGGTAGGTGACGGCCGGTAGCCGCACTTTGCCTGCATCCCTGTCAGGGAGTTGGGCCCAGGCGACGGCCAGTAGCTGCACCTACAACGAAGGGATGGCCAGTAGCCACCCTCGTTTCGTTGCCCATGGGAACCCAGCGACAGCCGGCAGCCGTGCCGGGGAGGAACACCAAAGCCCCTCGCCCCCTATAATTCCACTACGAGAGGGCGTTCTGCCATCAGACCTGCCGACAGGCGGGGAAACAGACGACCCTACTGCCCACCACCAGCGAGACAACCTTCAGAAGGAAGGCCTCAGCCTCGAGGATCCGTGGAGAGGCCCTGTACTATCTCCAGGGCTATTCTCTGCATACCAGGCTCCAGAGGGACCTTACCTGAAGGAGTCTGATGGCGGCCGACGCCGCAGCCCACTCCTGACGGCATCCCCGACAACAGGAGACCGCAGCTGACAGGCCCTTGAGGCTGTCCCCAGGACCCCCGGGCGAGACTTCTCCAAACCCCGACACAGACGACACTCGTCCTCCGTCAGGCGCCTGAATGAGTGCTTCAGGAAACTCTTTGGCCCCAGTCCCAGGGGCCAGACCCTAGTTCCCAGCCCCGACAGTGTAGGGCCCTTCGCCGTATGCAGCCCTGGACGAGAGAGGACACCCCTACGAGTGATTCCGTGGCCGCAGGATACGGAGGCCCCTAGTGGATCTCAGCTCCCTTCAGGAGCCGGGCTGTGAGCTCTCCCGCTGCCCTCCGCCAACGCCGCCACGCTACCCAGCCCCGACAGTGAGTGACAGTGGAAGTGAAGTGACAGCGAAACAGTGATATAGACATTGGGCAGTGTGTTAGGATACCAGAGGGAAACTAGGCCCAAATCCTTTCAGTGCAACATTACCGAAATTATAGACAAACAGCGAAATAGTGACGTAAGACATCGGGCTGTGTGTTAGACTACCAAAGGGAAACTAAGCCCAAATTCTATCAGTGTCACAAGACCAGGAGTGTAAACCAACAGTGAAACACTGACAGTGCAAGAGAAGCCGACTAGTGATTACAGTGACTTGAGTGAATGTATAACTCGACTCTAGTAATATAATACTTCCGCGACATAAGACCTATAGCCACGCTACCTATTCCATCCACAGTGTAAATTTCCCTCAAAGTTACAGTGACTGATTCCCCTGCCCAACACCTTAAATGCTGTTCATTGTACTGTACACTTTTATCCTGAACTATTGTCTCAAAAGTATCCTGCGAGATACTGGTACTCCCGATCTCATTACATGTTATATGATTGCCTAGATTCCTGTTTGTGACATCTACCTGTTCCAGACTAGAATTTACCAGTATATGTGTAATGTCGTTGCCCTGTGTTTTTGTGCCCTGTGTCTCTCCAAGTTTACTAAGCTCCGGTCTAGATAGGGAACCCAGCTGCAGTATAGGCGTTCAAGGGACGGGAAGCTGACCCTTAAACACCTAGCATAACAATACTCAATCTCCTGACTCATACCATCCACCAATCAATCGACCTACATGGAGAAACTCATGCAGTAGCCCTTGATATTTCTAAAGCTTTCGACAGAGTATGGCACCGTTCCCTGTTGACCAAACTCCCTTGCTATGGACTAAAGTCTTTTGTTTCTTTGATTTCCTGATATCTCAGCGACAGAAAAATAAGAGTAAAAGCAGATTATAAACATTCTAATTTCCACACAACGCCGGCGTGCCGCTGAGATCAGTTCTGGCGCCAACCCTGTTCCTGGTTCATATTAATGATCTCTTATCTGTCACCCACAATCACATCCATTCATATGCAGATGACTCAACACTTCATAGTTCATTCACACTCAGACACCCATTTACAAAGACTGATATCTCTAACTCTCAACTCAGTACAGCCATCTCCATAAATCAAGACTTATTTACGATCAGTGAATGGGGACAAAGCAACCTTGTCTCATTTATTGCTAGTAAAACTATATATATATATATATATATATATATATATATATATATATATATATATATATATATATATATATATATATATATATAATAAATTTGTATATTACATTAAATGCTACAAATATTCCCATCTCCAAAAGTATTGAAATTCTCGGCGTCTCACTTAACAGTACTCTCTGCTGGATCTCTCATGTCAGGTCACTTGCTAAAACCGCCTCAAAGAAATTTGAATTATTGTACAGAGTCCGTAACTTCTTCACTGACGAGCAGTTAGCTATAATTTTTAAGAGACATGTGCGCTCTCAGCCTGATTACTGCTCACGCTTATGGAATGGATGTGGAGAGGTTGCATTAAAACAACTAGACAAAATTCAGAACAAAGCTGTTAGAATTATTAATAACCCTGCTATAAGTAATAAACTACCTCCACTACAAGTAAGAAGGAATGTTGCCTCCCTTGCATTATTTTTACAGATCTTTTTATAGCAAATGGTCAGACGAAGTTGCGTCCATGGTGCCACCTCTCCATGCCTTCTCTCGTGCTACATGGGCATCGGGTAGCGCTCATGACTGGAATGTCACTCAGCTATATTGCAGAACTTCTGTCAATCAGAATTCTTTCATTCCCCGAACTGCATCTTTCTGGAACTCGCTTCCCCAGAGTTGTTTCCCTCCAAACTTCAACCTACAGCTGTTTAAGTCTAACTGTTACAAATATTTTATGAACACAGGACACCAGTAATCTGGTGTATGGATTAGTTTTTTCATTCATTTGTTTTTCCTTCCACTGTTCTGTAAAAAAAAAAAAAAAAGTGGTGACGTGGAGATCTAGGACGACTACTGAGCCCCAAGGAGGACTTGGGAATAGGCACTGAAGCCTTTGCCCAGAGTCGGACACGTGTATCTATCTATCTATCTATCTATCTATCTATCTATATATATATATATATATATATATATATATATATATATATATATATATATATATATATATATAGCAAATAAGAATAACACGATCACATATGTCACAGTTATCAACAAAGTATATATCGGAAGTGACCATAGAATGGTGGGTTGCACAACAAGATTCAATTTCAAAAGTGAAAGAAAGAAGATGATTAAAGATAAACGAGATGCACAATAAAAGTCAGTGAAAACAAAGCAGCCTTTCAGTTAGAAATAAGGAACAGTTTTCAGGCTCTCAGTAATGCTGAATGTGACATTGATGAGCTGAATGACAGACTAACAAAAATGCTAAAAGAATCAGCGGAGGTAGTAGGAAAACCTATTACAGCCAAAGTCAAGAAGTATTCAGAGAAGACACTTAAGCTTATGAAAAACAGAAATGAAATGAAAGTAAAAACAAAGAAAGATGAAATAGAACGTGCGGCATTAAATAAGCTTATTAACAAAAGACAAAGAGAAGAAAGAAGAAACATGGATCAAATCAAAGAAACCATCAAAAAAGGAAAAAGTCTGAAACAGGTCCGAAGTAAAATGGCACTTGGAAAGCAACAAATTACATCACTAAAAGACAAAAACGGTGAAACCATTAAATGCAAAGATAAGATGTTGAAGAGAGTTGAAGAATTTTACAAAGAACTGTATGCATCAAAGACAGTAGTACCAACAGCTAACTTTTCAACTGATATAAGTGAAATACCTGAGGTAACACCAAATGAAGTAAATAATTCTCTCAAAAATATGAAAAGAGGGAAAGCTCTGGGAAAAGATGGAATAGTAGCAGATTTACTGTTGGATGCAGGAGTGGAAGTACAAACTAGGTTTGCTCACGTTTTTACTCAATGGATGAAAAGGAAGAAAATTCCCAAAACATGGTGTAATGCAATAGTTATTTTACTTTACAAAAAAGGTGACTCAAAAGACCTTAGTAACTATCGACCCATTAGCTTGCTATCAGTCCTTTACAAACTCTTCACTAAAGTCCTTACAAACAGAATAACTACAAATTTGGAGGAAAACCAACCTCGTGAACAGGCAGGATTCCGAAGCGGGTACTGGACTACTGATCATCCACACACAATGAATCAGCTAATTGAGAAAACTACAGAATATAATAAACCACTGTGCTCAGGTTTTGTTGATTACGAAAAGGCTTTCAACTCAATGGAGCACATAGCAATTATAAATTCATTGCGAGAACAAGGAGTGAATGAGAACATTGTAAAACTGCTCGAAAACATAATTATATAAAGAGGGAACTGCTACAGTTAAATTACATAAGGCCTCAGAGAAAATTAAGATTGAGAAGGGCGTGCGTCAGGGAGATACAATTTCACCAAAGTTATTTACAGCATGCCTAGGAAGTATTTTCAGAAAGCTAGACTGGGAAAACAAAGGAGTGAACATAGATGGAGAAAAGCTAAACCATTTAAGATTTGCAGATGACATTGTCCTAATCTCAGAAACAGCAGAGACACTGCAAGAAATGTTAAATGACTTGAACAGAGAAAGTCTCAAAGTAGGGCTAAAGGTGAACCGGAGTAAAACTAATGTTTAATCCTCAAACACCAAAGAGCGTTATCAGAATAAGTGGAGAAATTCTTGAAGAAGTCGAGGAATACAATTACCTGGGACAAATACTAAAATTAACGAAAGATAATGATAGGGAAATAAAAAGACGCATTACAATTGGATGGAAAGCTGTCAATAAACATTGGGACATTATGAAAAGTAGCTTGCCAGTTTCTATGAAATGAAAAGTATATAACGAATGTATAATTCCAGCTATGACGTATGGTTGTGAGACCTGGAAACTGACAAAATCGATGGAAAATAAACTAATTCGTTCTCAGAGAGCAATGGAAAGGTCAATGTTGGGAATATCTTTAAGAGACAGGAAAAGATTAACTTGGGTGAGAGAGCAGACTGAAGTCAAAGATATTATACAAGTTATAAAAGAACAGAAATGGAGGTGGGCAGGCCATATAGCAAGAAAAAGGGATAATCGATGGAGCAAGAGGTTGACTGACTGGACACCAAGTGATTGTAAGCGTAGCAGAAAAAGGCCAGACAGGAGGTGGAGGGATGAGATAGAGAAATTTGCAGGGAAAACGTGGCAAAGATTGGCTCAGTCAAGGATTTCGTGGAGAAGGTTGGGGGAGGCCTTTGTTCAGCAGTGGACTTGTAATGGTTGATTATATATATATATATATATATATATATATATATATATATATATATATATATATATATATATATATATATATATATATCAACCGATAAGGTAACGGTTCATCACTTTTTCAACCGCTGCAATGTAATAGCACACACACACACACACACACACACACACACACACACACACACACACACACCGTAATGTTTCAAAACTTTTTCAACCGCTGCATTGTAATAGCACAACACACACACACACACACACACACACACACACACACACACACACACACACACACACACACACACACACACACACACACCGTAATGGTTCAACACTGTGTCAACCGCTGCATTGTAATAGCACAACACACACACACACACACACACACACACACACACA
Source organism: Coenobita brevimanus (assembly GCF_032717465.1). Classification (NCBI taxonomy): domain Eukaryota; kingdom Metazoa; phylum Arthropoda; class Malacostraca; order Decapoda; family Coenobitidae; genus Coenobita; species Coenobita brevimanus. Next base: position 16,242,367 of record NC_137064.1, on the reverse strand, counting down.
CACCGTAATGGTTCAACACTTTTTCAACCGCTGCATTGTAATAGCACAACACACACACACACACACACACACACACACACACACACACACACACACACACACACACACACCGTAATGGTTCAACACTTTTTCAACCGCTGCATTGTAATAGCACAACACACACACACACACACACACACACACACACACACACACACACACACCGTAATGGTTCAACACTTTTTCAACCGCTGCATTGTAATAGCACACACACACACACACACACACACACACACACACACACACACACACACACACACACACACACCGTAATGGTTCAACACTTTTTCAACCGCTGCATTGTAATAGCACAACACACACACACACACACACACACACACACACACACACACACACACACACACACACACACACACACACACACACACACACACACACACACACACACACACACACACACACACACACACACACACACACACACACACACCGTAATGGTTCAACACTTTTTCAACCGCTGCATTGTAATAGCACAACACACACACACACACACACACACACACACACACACACACACACACACACACACCGTAATGGTTCAACACTTTTTCAACCGCTGCATTGTAATAGCACAACACACACACACACACACACACACACACACACACACACACACACACACACACACCGTAATGGTTCAACACTTTTTCAACCGCTGCATTGTAATAGCACAACACACACACACACACACACACATACACACACACACACCGTAATGGTTCAACACTTTTTCAACCGCTGCATCCTAATAACACCTGCAAACAGCACCAGCAAAACGAGCAGGTAATAATTTCAGTCGTCTCTCTATACGTGATAATGTGTCTGTCTGTCCGTCAGTTGTACTATTAACTATGGAAAGCCTTGATTGACTAAATCTTTTGCAAGTTGGTACCCGCTGACCCTGTCTAGGTCTAGGTCCAGTAGTAAAGTCATTAGGTCAAAATTCAAGGTTAACAGAAAACAAAAATCTATTTCTAGTAGATGGCTGTCCTTCTATTACATTTTTACTATTCCTTTCCAACTGTCTTGTGATTTGCAAGGGTTTTTCAGACTAATGGAGCTTCAATAGGACTGGGTTGATATTAGAAAGTGAACAGACCTAAATAAGAGAGAGAGAGAGAGACAGACAGACAGACAGAGAATCAAAACACCTATCTCACTGCGAGTCCCAGATGTAGCTGAGTGACTAGACAACAATAACAATGACTGGCGTATTTCACATAACATCCAGCTATTTATCACGTTCACCAAATCGTAATCTTTAAGAGACACGACCTCCCTGTTTTGCAGTTTTTTTTTTTTTCATGTAATTCTTTAAGTGCTTAGTATTTTCTGACTGCGTTTTGAAGTTTTTATGTTGTTCGTTTCTTATAAAAGTGGTGAAAAGTGTTTCAAAAGCGGTTTTACAATCCTTAACCGTGCCAAACAGTAGGACGCCATCTTGTGGGGCGCTAGGAGAGACGGACGCCATCTTGTGGGGAGAGAGGAGAGACGGACGCCATCTTGTGGGGCGCTAGGAGAGACGGACGCCATCTTGTGGGGCGCTAGGAGAGACGGACGCCATCTTGTGGGGAGAGAGGAGAGACGGACGCCATCTTGTGGGGCGCTAGGAGAGACGGACGCCATTCTTATGGGGCGCGAGGAGAGACGGACGCCATCTTGTGGGGCGCTAGGAGAGACGGACGCCATCTTGTGGGGCGCTAGGAGAGACGGACGCCATCTTGTGGGGCGCGAGGAGAGACGGACGCCATCTTAGAACGCTAGTTTTGAACGAAACTACCGTTATCGTTGCTTACTTATCCAATCCTATTTTTTTTTTTAACCTAACCTTATTTATCCTATCCTATCCTAACTTTTCCCGTATGTACCGTGATCATATTTTCCTTGTTTATTGATGGATCTTCATACTCAAAAAGCACTTATGTACTTTACAAAGTTACTGAATCAGTTCAAAGGAAGGTACTTTCTCAATGAAGTGGTCCTGTCTCCTTAAGATTAGCTACAAAACAATGCTTGACACAGGAAGGAAAGTGCTACGGTCAACATACGATTTAGTCTAAGCAGCAGAAATACCTTACCGATTCACATCCTCTTTTCCCAGGTTGGTTTCTGTATTTTTATAATAATACTTATGGTGGTAAGCTATTGTTTACTGTTAGTTTTGTTTCCCTGTTGTTTTTGTCAATGCTCATTCTGAATCATTCGTGTTAGTTTCTCAAGCGTAATGGCAGACTTTCAATAACGTACTCTAAACAACCGAAGATTATTTTACAGCTGTACTAGCCTAACCTTACATGCATAACCTATCCTTAACCTAATGTTAACTAATCTAACAAATTATATCTTAGCCTAACCATATCTAACCAAGCTTAATCCAATCTAACATAACCTAACTTAACCTAATCTAACCTCTACCACGGTAACAACCAGACACGCCGAAATGGAAAACCAAATTTACTTCAGTACAGTTGCGTGGCGTATAGTAAGTGTCCGCCATTACGCCCACGAAAAATCACGCGTCGGGGAAACAAGAGGGAAACAACACCATTAAGTTACCGTTTACCATCCAAATATGAAAAATCCTGAATGCACACAAACAATAAGAAGTGAACTGGCAGGATGTTTCTGCTGCTTACTTTAAACACATTTACCATTATCACAAAAGACGCTCTCTGTAACTGGATAATCGGTCGTCGAAGCGTCTTCGGGAATTTCGTGACACTTCCTTTATTTATTCTGCACATTACATATCACTATCCTTTATGTTATTTATGTAATCTATGTCGATATGCAAACTACATAAATAGCAACAAGAAGGAAGAGTTTAAGAGACAATAAACGCAGAGTTAGATTTCTCCACCTTCAGGAAGCACGTGTGGATCTGAGAGAGTAAAGATGAATGATATGTGAGGGCAAGGCTAAACCCAGGGAGGGAGTAAGGGAAGGGGAGGGAGGAAGACCACCCCACACTCAACTTCATATTTTTCCTGGATCTCAAGACTATATTATTCAGTTTAGAAATGACTTTTGGACCTGGAGTACATACATCGTTCATTAACTCCTTCACAACTAGCGGACTTCCTTAAGGTGAATAAAATCATCTGAAGGTAGAATAAACTAACAAACGCCATGGTAATGAAAGGATAAATCTTCGTATCAGCCTCTTACTTTCAATGGTTTCTTGATGTCCGGGTACTGCACATCATCAGTCGGTGAACATACAAATAATCTCACCTGGGGTTTTGGTAACAAGGTTTAAAATCAAACATAAATAATATACTATGGTAAGACGTTGTTGCCGAGGATCCGTCATGTTTATTTCAAGTTCATTCTTTTCTGTTTGCTTCTTGAGATAGACACAAAGTTTATTTGGGTAACAGAAGTGTTGGCTTAACCCCCGATATTGTACCCTGTGCTGTATGCAGTGAAGGACTTAATGAAGACTATACTTAGCTCCTTCAATGCAACGGCTCCCTTTAGCTTAATAAATTCCCCTGGAGATAGCTAGAGTAAAAATAAAAATCGTCGGAGTGAAGGGGTTCATGATCCTCTTAATTCTTTGACTAGAGAAGAGCTAAGTCAACTGGCGTTCCTGTAATGTAAGTATAACTAAGCTTTTCATTTTATCCCGTATGTTAATCAAGACGAGATGTAAAGGTTTTCGTTGTGGTGGATTTCTATCGGCAGAATAAAATCGACTTGTGGCTGGCTGTAAAAATCAGAGTTTGTACTTCCCAGCAGGGGAATTGGCTAGTGCTCATTATGGATGCTTAGCTGGCCGCCCCACCCCCCTCTTAACCAGACACAATGTACTGAAGGAGGAAAAAAAAGGTTTTTATGGGCGTCCCTCTAATCAGGATTCCCCCTTCCTTATCATCCTTCCCCGTACACCTCACATCACCTCCACATCATCATCCCCTTCTACATCACTCTCCTGCACTTCATCCTCCTATCCATTTCACCCCCCACCTTGCATACAATTCTCCCTTTGTACATCGTTGCCCCTCCACTTCATCTTCCTCCGTTTCACCCTCTTTGCACATTCTCCTCTCTCTCCACATCATTCCCACATTCCCTCCTTCTCCTCCATTTCATCTCCTCTACATTATCCTCCTCTTCCTCATCACTCCCTTCCACTTCATCTTCCTCTATGTTCAGTCTGACTCTACTAGTGCATGCTAAAAGACCAGGGAGTAAGTCAACACTGCACAATATTCCTTTATCTGTGCTACTCATGTCAACACGTCCGCTGCATCCAATAACAACACTTATATTAACCTATGCTTAAAGATATCTATTTTGTCCCTTCAATGCTGTGGTGAAATTTTGTAGTTAATTCTTGTCACATGCAGACGATTTCATTCAACGTTGAGGTTATTTATTTCACTGACGGGGTTACTAAAAGCTTTAACACTCCAGTCTAAAAAGTGTATGGTTGTAAGTTGAATACAGTGTCAGGAGGAAGAAGTACAACAAAAAAGATGTCTTCGGGCTAACTAGATTAATAACTTGTTTGTGAAGAGAATGTGGGAGAGAGAACGAGAAGGGGTGGGAAAGATTGTAAGCGGGGTAAGGGGTAAGAGAAAGAGGGGAGAGGAGGGGGGAAGAGGGGAGAGGAGAGGGGAAGAGGAGAGGGGAAGAAGGAAGAGGAAATGGGGGGGGAGGGAAGGGGAAGCGTGAGAAGATGAGGGGTGAAACAAGGCTTTGGTTGGGTGACAGTGGACGTGTGTGTGTGTAAGGAAGGGGAGGTGAAAAGGGTCAGAGGAGGGGTGATTGAGGGGAAAGGTGTGGGAAGGGGAAGAAGGAAAAAGGGTGCAACGACGGTGAGAGGTGGGGGTGAAGAGTGAATATGGAACAGGAGAGGAAGCGAGAAGGAAAGGGTGGAGAAGGGGATAGGACAGAGTGAGAACGGAGAGGATAGGATGGGGTACAAGGAGAATACAGCATGGATGAAAGAAAGGAAAGAAAGGAGATGAAGAGAGAAGAGGGTGGAGGGAGAAAGAAGAGATGGAGGAAAGAAAGGAGAGAGTGAGGCAAGAGACAGGGATGGAGAGCGAGATGACAGGGGAGGGGAGGGAAGAGGAATGGACAGTGAAGGGGTAAGTAGGGGGAAGGATGATGGGGCAGAAAGGGTGGCGAGGGGAGACTGAATGTGAAATATAAAAGTAGTTATGTAGCAGGGGACAGGGTGGGGGTGGGGATGATAGACAGTGAACCTGCCACACAATTACAATGAGCGGTGTTTATCAAAGGTGCGCCGCGCCGTGTGTTGTGTTGCATGGTGTAGTGTTGCGTGGTGTAGTGTTGCGTTGTGTGGTGTTGCATGGTGTGGTGTTGCATGGTGTAGTGTTGCATGGTGTTGCGTTGCATGGTGTAGTGTTGCATGGTGTAGTGTTGCATGGTGTTGCGTTGCATGGTGTAGTGTTGCATGGTGTAGTGTTGCATGGTGTAGTGTTGCATGGTGTTGCGTTGCATGGTGTAGTGTTGCGTGGTGTTGCGTTGCATGGTGTGGTGTTGCACGGTGTTGCGTTGCATGGTGTAGTGTTGCATGGTGTAGTGATGCATGGTGTAGTGTTCCATGGTATAGTGTTGCATGGTATAGTGTTGCATGGTATGTGTTGCATGGTTTTGCGTTGCATGGTGTAGTGTTGCATGGTGTAGTGTTGCATGGTGTAGTGTTGCATGGTGTAGTGTTGCATGGTGTAGTGTTGCATGGTGTGGTGTTGCATGGTGTAGTGTTGCGTGGTGTGATGTTGCATGGTGTGGTGTTGCATGGTGTAGTGTTGCGTGGTGTAGTGTTGCATGGTGTGGTGTTGCATGGTGTAGTGTTGCGTGGTGTGGTGTTGCATGGTGTGGTGTTGCATGGTGTAGTGTTGCATGGTGTAGCGTTTCCATGGTGTTGCGTTGCATGGTGTAGTGTTGCGTGGTGTAGTGTTGCATGGTGTAGTGTTGCATGGTGTAGTGTTGCATGGTGTTGCGTTGCATGGTGTAGTGTTGCCTGGTGTTGCGTTGCATGGTGTAGTGTTGCATGGTGTAGTGTTGCATGGTGTAGTGTTGCATGGTGTGGTTGCATGGTGTGGTGTTGCATGGTGTAGTGTTGCATGGTGTAGTGTTGCATGGTGTGGTGTTGCATGGTGTAGTGTTGCATGGTGTAGTGTTGCATGGTGTTGCGTTGCATGGTGTAGTGTTGCATGGTGTTGTGTTGCATGGTGTTGCGTTGCATGGTGTAGTGTTGCATGGTGTAGTGTTGCATGGTGTAGTGTTGCATGGTGTAGTGTTGCATGGTGTGGTGTTGCATGGTGTTGCGTTGCATGGTGTAGTGTTGCATGGTGTAGTGTTGCGTGGTGTGGTGTTGCATGGTGTAGTGTTGCATGGTGTAGTGTTGCATGGTGTTGCGTTGCATGGTGTAGTGTTGCATGGTGTAGTGTTGCATGGTGTAGTGTTGCATGGTGTAGTGTTGCATGGTGTAGTGTTGCATGGTGTGGTGTTGCATGGTGTAGTGTTGCATGGTGTAGTGTTGCATGGAGTGGTGTTGCATGGTGTAGTGTTGCATGGTGTAGTGTTGCGTGGTGTGGGGGAAAGCAAACAACCTCATTAATATGCACATCGGGTTCAGCTGACTCACTAGATTTTTCCACCTTCCTACACTTCAATTTATTAGTTACTTATTTTTACCCTCGATTAAAAAAAAAAAAAAAAATTAAACCTAACGTTTATGATTATGCCTTTTCACTTATACACTCACCAAGCTTTATGCAGTGTCTTGTTCCCATTGTATATGACCACCCGGCTCAACTGATTATGTCTTTGTCTTATGAATTATTTATATAAGTTACTGTTATGCCTTCCGATATCCCTCATTATACCTGATTGCAAATGCTGTGATATTGCAGTTTCATCAAATATTCTCCAACTTTAACTTTCTAGTCATGAATCACGAGCTTAATATATTATTCACGCGAACGCTAAACGATATTCTTCAGCTCTGGAAAAATCTAAAGGATTTATAACCGTTGAAGTTACAGGAATGCATTACTTCTGTTGCAAAAAACATATATAGAATCAAGATATTGCTGTTTTGAGTACATTGTGGTGGCCATGAACAAGTGACGTCATGACTATTGACAGCTCCCAGTTTTTGGCAGGTTTGGTTGGGAAACATTTTATGCCATAAGCTCCCTGCTCTCCTCATTTATAGTCGTTACTTGAAATTAATTGAAAAAAAATTGTGCGTACTCCAAGAGTGGAGCTTGTGGCGAGAGTTGTCCTTCAGGGTCGGTGTTCCTTTGGTGGCGATTTAGGCAGACAAGTAGATAGATAACACAGCCAACAAAAACCAGTGGTCCTGTACCCAATGCCGTTGGGAATCATAAGTACGCTTCATGGATCGTATTCAATTAATCTCAAAGAGTATCTATAAAAATATTATATACATCACATTAACTCCTTCAGCCACAGGGCGTAATATTCATTATATGCTTGTTATTTTCAGACGATTATATTTGGCTCATGTAAGACTTTCTAACTGGAAATGTTAGATATAGCCTTCACCAAACCCTTCTCTGCTAAATGTCCTTCGTAAGATTCATAAAACAGTCTATTAATTGCTAAAATAACAGAAACAAAATATAAAATTCAATGTTGCTGAGTTACCCCAAACTGCCAAGAATAGTCCCCCAAATAGCCCAACGAAATAATAATACAGTATATTCACATCACACCTACATGCTTAAACTGTTTTCTGTAAGGACACAATAAATACAAAACCATTATAATGTATCTACTGTATAATTACAATAAACAAAACATCTGGTAGTGTTCACTATGAAGGTACAATGAACACAATTTCATTATGTGTTTACTGTGTAAGTACAAAAGACAGTCCAAGCATGTGGGTATCATTCTTGTATATGAACAAAGCACAGCACTGTGACATCCAGACACTGGGTACAAACTGGCAACGGAAAGCTACAGATAAAGAAATAAAGGCGCGATTATTCACTCCAATTGTTTTGTACTCTACTTTTTCATTGGAGGGAAGTTGTAGGGGTGGATCAGGCATTTGTTGAAAGGGTAGAGGGTTCAAAGCTTTTTCTTTTTAACCCACAGACGAGTCAAGCACTGAATATTAACAGTAATAAAAATTTAATGTATGGATAACCACACTATGTTTTACAGCTATTAACTACAAAGCATCATCATCGGTGTCAAAATAATACAACAGGGAATATTTAACCTGCCATTTTTTTTCATTATACGCATTGCAAGAAATCAATTGACACAGATGAAAAGGAATGGGTGAGGGATCAGAAAAAATAATAATAATAATAACGCATGAGAAAAGCGGGTCCTGGCTTCCTGTACCTTCCCCTCCTCCAGCGCTGAGGATGATAAACTATGGCCGTGCATTGATATACTGCTAACCCTGGTGTGGGCGTGGGTGACCTTCCCGTGCATGGGTGGGCTGCTTTCACTGACGTCAGGTTACCACTGCTGTACCCGCCATTCCAACCCTACCACACCACATCCAAGGCTACACACGGCACCCTCGATACGAAAGCTTCACTGGAGTTTACAGTAAGTCTACCCTGATGCAGCATAGTGTGTCTACCCTGATGCAGCATAGTGTGTCTACCCTGATGCAGCATAGTGTGTCTACCCTGATGCAGCATAGTGTGTCTACCCTGATGCAGCATAGTGTGTCTACCCTGATGCAGCATAGTGTGTCTACCCTGATGCAGCATAGTGTGTCTACCCTGATGCAGCATAGTGTGTCTACCCTGATGCAGCATAGTGTGTCTACCCTGATGCAGCATAGAGTGTCTAACCACAAGCAGCATAGTGTGTCTACCCGACTCCATTATGCAGTGTGTCTACCACCTAATGCATTACGCAGTGTGTCTACCCTAATGCAGTATACAGTGTGCCTACCCAAATGCAGTATACAGTATAAGCAGTGTCTACCTAATGCAGTATACAGTGTCTACCCTAATGCAGTATACAGTGTGCTCTGCCTAATGCATTAAGCAGTGTGTCTACCCTAATGCAGTATACAGTGTCTACCCTAATGCAGTATACAGTGTGTCTACCCTAATGCAGTATACAGTGTGTCTACCCTAATGCAGTATACAGTGTGTCTACCCTAATGCAGTATACAGTGTGTCTACCCTAATGCACTATACAGTGTGTCTACCCTAATGCAGCATACAGTGTCTACCCTAATGCAGTATACAGTGTGTCTACCCTAATGCAGTATACAGTGTCTACCCTAATGCAGTATACAGTGTGTCTACCCTAATGCAGTATACAGTGTGTCCACCCTAATGCACTATACAGTGTGTCTACCCTAATGCAGTATACAGTGTCTACCCTAATGCAGTATACAGTGTCTACCCTAATGCAGCATACAGTGTCTACCCTAATGCAGTATACAGTGTGTCTACCCTAATGCAGTATACAGTGTCTACCCTAATGCAGCATACAGTGTCTACCCTAATGCAGTATACAGTGTGTCTACCCTAATGCAGCATACAGTGTGTCTACCCTAATGCAGTATACAGTGTCTACCCTAATGCAGTATACAGTGTGTCTACCCTAATGCAGTATACAGTGTGTCTACCCTAATGCAGTATACAGTGTCTACCCTAATGCAGTATACAGTGTGTCTACCCTAATGCAGTATACAGTGTGTCCACCGTAACATGAACACAACATAAACCTCTGTATTATAATGTTGGCTTGAATCGTTCTGCTTTAGAATCGTAATAGCATGTTATTTTTTAATCCCTGGTGGTAGGTGGGGGCGCTTGATGGTAGGTGGGGGTGCTCACCATCCACTCACTCGATGTAGTGCTGCTCTCGGGCGACTGCCCTTTCCTCTTTTCCTCCCTTCCTCTTCTGTCTTTCTTTCCTTCATTCTTTCATCTTCCTTCTGCCTTCGGGTGACTCTACACTGAGTGACAAGCCGGTCTCCAGCACACCAGGAAACCATTTACTACGCTGGATAGTAAGCATAGAACAAATTATGGCGCCTGGTGGTGTAGTGGGTAATTTAAGAGTTCCAGTAGGATTGAGCCTGTGCGGGCTGATATCCAAGGGGTGGTTGGGGTTTATTGCTCACGTAATGCCACTCAGGGATGAGCGAGGCTGGTCGCTCTCATCTTAAATGTCAGGACCAACTTGCCTAGCCCCGGGCTCCCACGCTCCTCATAGGGCAACAGGGGATTAGATGATGATGAAGATGATGATGATGATGATTAATCATGTACCCGACTCTGGACAGACTTGACAATCCGCTCGCTGAGGCTCAGCAATATCCCTACCTGCCACACACCTTCACATGTCACCACTTCGGCACCATTACCCACCGTCTTTACTCAATACACTGTTGGGGCTGTTTGAGCAAGGACATAATGTGATGGTGTCTGCAAAAGTGTTTTATAACAAGTCGGTCGGTAATGTGGAAGGGCTATTTGACTGCCTTAATGAAACTACATCCAAACTGCATTATGTTAGTCTCAATCGTATTGTGTCAGCCTCTGTGTGCTGTTCAACGCTGGTACAATAATAGTAATAATAATAATAATAATAATAATAATAATCGGACGAGTTACTGGAAATTGTTTTGTTTTTTTGTTTGCCTGTCTGTTACCACATTTCTGTTTTTTTACAAAGCCAAACAATCAGGTCTTAACACTCATACTCCTTTCCTCACCTTCAGCTGAATAAAATCGTCTGACGTTGTATGGACCACAACACACAAGCTGTCGGACAAAGAGAAGGTTAATAATGAGATATCCTAAAGCACTACTATACAAGAAAATGTTTTGTTTCATAAGGGAAAATGAACTGGTAAGGAGGAGGTGATACGGAGCCGCCTAAGACAACAAGAAGGCGGTCATCACTCAATCTCGCTATCGTAACTGAATCACAGGAAAATGTTTTTGCCATAATCACTATATCAGATGAACGACGGAAGAGTTACATAAATGTGTGTGTGTGTGTGTGTGTGTGTGTGTGTGTGTGTGTGTGTGTGTGTGTGTGAGAGAGAGAGAGAGAGAGAGAGAGAGAGAGAGAGAGAGAGATTCAACCCAACCCAACCCTCACCTTCCCTCCGTCACCCTCACCCCTCACCTTTCCAAGGCCTAATCATTTTCTCTCTCTCTCTCTCTCTCTCTCTCTCTCTCTCTCTCTCTCTCTCTCTCTCTCTCTCTCTCTCTCTCTCTCTCTCTCTCTCTCTCTCTCTCTTTCCCTCTCTCTTCACAGGATGCTTCCCATCCTGTCCACCTCTTTCTTCTCATTTAACCCTTTTGATAGCCCTCCCCCTTACACACACACACACACACACACACACACACACACACACACACACACACAGAGCCTCACTTCTGTAAAACTCTCATCGTTAAAAAAAAACGTACTGAGGTGCGCTTGGAAACAGATAAAATTGGAGGAAGGCCGTTAGGTTAGAATGATGTAGGGTTAGGAAGATGATTGGTCAAGAAAGTTATAGGTTGGAATGATGGTAAGTTTGGGAGACGGTAAGGTTAGGAAGGTGGCAGAGCTAGGGAGGTGGTAGGGTTAGGACGGAAGTAAGGTTAGGTTGGGAAGGTGGCAAGCTTAGGAACATGGTAAGGTTAGGACAGGAAGGCAATGAGGTAAGTTAGGATGATGGTAAGGCAGGGATAGTCATGAGATTGGGAAGATGACGAAGTTAGGTTAAGAAGATGGCGAGGTTAGGTTAGGAAGGTGGTTAGGTTAGGTTAGGAAGGTGATAAGGTAAAGTTAGAATATTGATAAGGTATGGATGGCCAAAAAGTTGGGAATGCGGTAAGGTTGGCAAGGTAGTTAGGTTTGGTTAGGAATGTGGTAAAATTAGGATAGCGACAAGGTTAGGTAGGCTGGAAAAGCAAGGTGAAACTTAAGATAGATGCCCAGCAAGTTTGGAATATGCTAGGAAGGTAATAAAAGTCAGGAAGGTATTAAACGTGAAATCTCCTTAGAAAAAAATGATGAATAAACTAGATTGCGCCATATAAGTTGTTGAGAGGATAGGAATATAACTTGCCATAATTAACGACTCATTCTTCTCAAGGTTATGCAGGTACACGGTCGACGAATTTACTTACTGCCTTCTTCCCCTGTGCTATCCTTCATCCCACTATACCATGCTTAAATCCTTCTCTTCCTTTCTTCCTTCCTTCTCCTGTCCGCTGGTTTTCCCTGCCTCGCCATTACCTCAACACTCATCACTTTTATACTTGATCGTTCTCTCTCTCTCTCTCCTATTCCATTATCCCTTCCCTTTCTCACAAGCACTCCTGTATTTCTTCCTCTACTTCGTTTATCATTACCTTTTTATCTTCGTTCTACCTATCTATCCCCTCCCTTCATTTCTGCTTCGGCTATTTACCTATCATCTCATTCTGTCTTTGTCCTTCCCTCCATCACATTTTTCTTCACTTATCACTATCAGTTTTACTCTTCTTTCATTCTGTCTTCTGTCACCTTCAGACATTACCCTTCCTTTTCACATATTCAGTCTCCTTTCCTTCGCTTTTTTCTTCACTCTTTTCCCTGTTCCTACTCTCTTTCACCTTCAGGCTTCATTTCATCTCACTATATTTCATCTTTCTCCGTTGCTCTTTATTTTGTCTTCTTGTTCTTCAGTTGCTTTTCTTCTTGGTACCATTTTCTTTACTACTTAGTCCCTTCGGCAAGATGGACCGCTCCTATTAAAAAAAAAAAAAAATCTAACGGCAAAAATAAATATGGAATGTCATACTTAAGGGGTTAATGGATAATGTTTCTGACACTCTTCGTAAGTCGGAAAAAAAAAAAATCTTCCGGCAGAAAAAACAAAACAGAAAAGCTGTCATGGATCTGAAGCTGGTGAGGAAGCAGGCAAGGTCTATTTGACATCCATGACGGTGACCCTGGACATGATGCGTATGATTTATTGGATTACAGGTTGATGACATCCAGACACAGGAAATGACTGAGATTATGGCGAGGGAGCATTACACGGGCATTATCAGACTGGCACTGACAACCTACCACATCTACCACACGCAAAGGAAGGGTATGGGAGACTGATGGCCGCGTAAATGCAAGGCTAAGACAGGGTTATCACTACACCTGACAACATGAATGGCCAAACAGGTGGATGATGAAGCTGGAAAGTGTGGGGTTTGCATCAGGCTCAACAAGTATTCCCTACATCACAATAGTGTATGTATGAGTCAGTCATTGAGAACCTTCAGTGAAAATAACAACACATACAACTTTAATGTAGATGACATCATTAACTAAAAAAATAAATAAATAAACGAAATAAAGGAAAATGAAGAAAATACGCATGGTCTGAGAACCAGAATAAATACACTTTATGACTATAATGATGTAAATAACGTTGCAACAAATTATTTTTATACTGTACACTTTCTGCATTTCCAGTTCATAAACACATGTATTGTATGTAAAGAAAAACACTGAGGGGCGCATGTGATCAGCTCTTTTGACGCTGCCACCTCACCAACTCGCCTTTAACGGGAAAAAAGGTCCAAATCATTTTCACTTTAATCTTCCATCCGAACAATATATTGCTTCCTATTACCTCTGTTCTCTCTTATTCCCTGTTCTGTCAATTTTTCACTTCTGCCTTCGTTTTTGTCCTAGTCTTTCTCCTCCTCACTCTCCAATCCCCCCCCTGCTCCCCCCCCTCTCTCTCTGTCAAATTTCACTGTGCATTCCTCCGCCAGTCTCCTCCCTTCCTCCAGGTCGTTAACAATGGCACTGTCCTTCCTCTCTCCTCACCGGATGACCTCCTTTCCTTCCTTTCTTATTTCAGCCTTCACTCATTTTTTGCAGTTTTACGTTTTCCTTCTTCCCCTCCCATTCACCCCCCCCCCTTTTTTTTTACGCCTTACATACATCATTAGCTCCTTCCAGCACCTTCTCTCTTCCTTCTCTCTTCACTCTTTTCGTCTACTACCTTACTTCCTCTCTTTTCTTTCTATCCTTCTTCCTTTCTGCTTCCTCCACTGGCTCTCTTCAATCCTTCCTTATGCCTTCATGTAGCTTTTTCTTTCCTGCCTTTTTTTCTTCACCTGTCTCCACCATTACCTCTTTTCCTTCATGATCCCTCTTTCCTCCTTCCTTCTTCACGCCTTCTTTTCCTTCAATTCTTCCTTTCATTCGTTTCCTATCCCACCCTTCTCCCTCCCTTACAGCCCCTCCTCTTTCCCTCCTTTCTTCACTGCTTTACTTTCCTAACTCCCGTCTTTTCCTTCCATCCTTTCCTACCTCATTTTTCTTTCATCCTGCACTCCTTTCTCTCTTCCTTCACCCCTTCAATCATCTGCTTTTCCTCTCTTCCCCAAGTTCTGCCTTTTCTCCCTTATTCTATCCTAGTCGACACCTCTGCCTTCTCTCATGTTTTTTTCCACTAATCTGTTTTCCTTCGTTTGCGTCTATCTTGTCCTTTTTTTCCTCCCTATACCTTCTGTTTTTCCATTCTGCAGTGTTTTATTCTCTCCCTACTTGACTCTTCTTACCTTTCTCTCTTTCTGAAACCATCCCTCCTTCCTTCTTTCTGTCCCTTTCCTCCTTATCACGAACTTTTCTCAGTCTCTTTCTACACTCTCTTAATACTTTATTCTGAATCTTCTAGTAACTTGATTCATCCGCATCTCAGTAAAACTGATTCCTTCTTGACTTTAGTATTTTTTTTCTTCCTACTTTCCTCATTTCTTCAAATCCCTCCCAATATTCCTCCACGTACACCATATTACACACGCACATTTGTTTTCCTTTACAGTTTGTGAGACATTAAAAAAACATAAAAATACTATAGTACACAAACAATGGAGTATCTGCTTTAATTTTAACTCGGTTCTGTTTCTACTTTCAACGACTGAAGCTCCAGAGCCAAATCACTGAGTGCCTAGTGGGCAGAACGCGACAGACCCACTTCATCCCTCTGATTTGCTGAATCAGAAGCATAATGCACCAACGAAAACAAAAGCATATCGCCTATGACCATAATACACTACCAAAAAACAAAACACACAGCTTTTAATGGACAAAATGTAAGCAAATATAAGATACATATGAGACACCACAATATATCGCTTATTTTTAACTTGCTGAAGAAACGTCACAAACGAGAACATGTGCAAGGAATTCATTCACGTTATTATATTGGAAACTGTGTTTTGTAAACATTATCCGACAATTCCTTGTACCCTATACGGCATTTAAGTCAGTCGAGGTAAATTTTAACCTTTTGACCTCTCAGGAGGCTTCCCAGTGTCGAGTAAAACGATCTGGCATAAGCCAGACTAAAACAGATAGATCGTCAGCCAAAATCACTAGTATTTTTAGTTTTAGTACTTTCCACTGCTTCATATGCACAATTCTCCCCCAGTAACCATTCAGTCTCGCATAACTATACCATTCAACCTCGGGTAATGTGTGGTCGTTAACACAACACATTTCTCCACACCAACAGCACACCACCACCAATATAAACAAGGCGAGGACTTAACAGTGTGGTAAACTGATCACTATTCCTCTCCTGCAGCCATTCAAACCCTAACATAACCAAATCACCATGGCGCCTGTAATTGGGCGAGTAACACAAATTTCCCCATCCAACGGCACACACCCGATCTAAACAACACGAAGGCCAGGCGGTACGTAAGGCGAGAGTTGATTGGCTAACACCCAGGCCAAATCGTAAATAAATGTATGGATCCAAACACGCCAGTGGGGGGATTCCCTTGCTCACTTGGCCAACACTAAAACCAGGCGTATTTTTTCCGCTGCATTCTTGCTACTTACAGACGATTTTATTCACCTTGAGTCCGCTTTATGAAAAGATAATAGCTTGAATCTGAGTATCTTAACATCTTGTAACCTTGCCACCACCTGAAAACATTATTCTACTTATAGAGTCTCACACTTCAGTTTGAAAAGTCTGGAAGGATCAAGTCTATAAGCACAAGTGATATCAAAATGACGTCCCCGGGATGAAGGGGTTAACCACTTAAAGCGAAGACGTATTTTTCCATGCTTTTGTTCAATTTGGGAAATGCCTCTCTTACTGAAAATGATACTGGAGGCTACATCTAACCCCGCCAATTCAAAAAGCATATAATAAGCTGGAAAACAAAGGTAGAAAAGAATAAGAAGGACGTAACCGGAGTGAAGCGGATGATACCACACATAGACGTACAGGTTTAATTTCTGTAGGCAAAGACTTGGCATAAACATATCATTAAATAAACAAACATGTGATTATACAAAGCTGTTTTATGTGGACTATGTTAAGAAGTGCGGCTTGGCTCAGAAACAGTCTAGTGTTTTGTTAAGAAATATATGAGTATGCTGTCCCCAGCCAGGGAAGTCAAGCAGCCTAGTTTGTGTGTGTGTGTGTGTGTGTGTGTGTGTGTGTGTGTGTGTGTGTGTGTGTGTGTGTGTGTGTGTGTGTGTGTAGAAACCAAATACAGAAAATTAATGAACATGGAAACAATATCGATTTACCTAACAAAGCCTTATGGATAATTATATATAAATAAATCAATTAAAAAATAGTGAAAGGATAAGAGAATGGGAATACGGTGTAGGTATATGTGCGGGAGTCAGTGAGAATGAGAGGGCAAGAGAGGGAGTATGTCTGATGATAAGCAAGAAGTGGAAGGAGAATATAAGAGAGTATGGAACAGTGGGTGCAAGGATTGTATGGGTGAGGATGAAAGTAGGTATACAAGCATGGGCGATTGTATGTGTGTATGCTCCAACTGAGGATCGAGTGGCAAGAGTGAAAGATGAGTTTTGGGCGAGAGTAGAAGCATGTATGGACAAGTTTGAGAGGAGCGAGAGAGTGCTGTTGATTGGAGACATGAATGGCAAAGTCGGGAATGTACGAGTGGATGGAGTGGTTGGTCAGTGGGGTGTGCCAGCGGAAGTAGATGGGAATGGTAGTGCTTTGGTGGACATCTGTGCTGGTAAGGGGTTGGCAATAGCCAACACCTACTTTCGTCATAAGATGATCCACCGGTATACATGGAGAGTAATGAGGAGGATGGATGGTGAACTTGTTGAACGAAAGGCAATGATAGACTACGTGTGTGTGGATGAGCGAATGAGAAGACAAGTGTTGGATGCAAGGGTGTGGAGAGGGTGGGGGAATGGAGTCTCGGACCATCACTTAGTGATGGCCAAGGTAGAGCTGCAAAGAAAGTGGTTGAGGAGGCGAAGGG
Source organism: Coenobita brevimanus (assembly GCF_032717465.1). Taxonomy (NCBI): domain Eukaryota; kingdom Metazoa; phylum Arthropoda; class Malacostraca; order Decapoda; family Coenobitidae; genus Coenobita; species Coenobita brevimanus. The sequence continues at coordinate 16,225,043 of NC_137064.1, read as the reverse complement.
GAAGACAGGAGGAAGCAGCTCCTGTGAGAAGAGTGGAGAAATTGCAAGATAGTGAGAAGAGGACAGAGTATAAGAGCATAGTGGAAGAAAGATTGGGAAGGTATGAGCTAGAGCAGATGGAAGGGGTGGAAGACGTATGTAAGATATTCACGGAAGAGATAAGCGCAGCGTGTGAGGCGGTTTGTGGAGTGAGGAGGAGATGCAAGGGTGTGCAAGGGACAACATGGTGGAATGATGAGGTGAAACGAGCTGTGGAACAAAAGAAGAAGGCATATGGTGAATGGTTGGCGAGTAGAGGTAGGGGAGAAGATGAGAGAGAGAAGAGAGAGGTATATGTGAGCAGGAGAAGGGAGGTTAAGAGACTGGTGAAGGAGAGTAAGAAGAAAGTGGATGAAGAGTTCGGAAGGAATCTGAGTGTGAAATGGAGGGAGAGTAAGAAATTGTTTTGGAAGGAGGTAAAGAAAGTAAGGCAGTGTGAAAGGGGAAATAGTAGGGGAGTGAAAGATAGGAATAATAGATTGTTGGTGGAGAAAAGAGAGAAATTGAGGAGATGGAAGGAGCACTTTGAGGATTTGTTGAATGTAGAGAGTGAGAGCAGTGTGAGTATAAGTGGTTGGGGAATGGCTGGGAGAAGAAGAGATGAGAGGAGGGAGGAAGAGATCAGTAGGTCGGAAGTAGTGGAAACGATGAAGAAGATTAAGCTGGGAAAGGCCCCAGGAATTGATGGAGTGTGTGGTGAAATGCTTAGGTATGGGGGTGAGATTGTTGTGGAGTGGATATGGAAGTTGTGTAGATTGGCTTGGGAAGAGGGAAGGGTTCCAGAGGACTGAAATCAGGTATAATTGTTCCTCTGTACAAAGGAAAAGGGGAGAGAGAAGTATGTGGTAACCATAGGGGTATTTGCCTTCTTAGTGTGACTGGTAAAATATATGGTAGAATACTCATTGATAGGGTTAGGCATATGACAGAGGAGCTAGTTGGAGAAGAACAAGGGGAATTTAGGAAGGGAAAAGGGTGTGTAGATCAGATATTTGTTCTAAGATATTTAGTGGAGAAGTATCTAGAGAAGGGAAGGAAAGTGTAAGCTGCCTTCATGGACTTGGAGAAAGCTTATGACAGAATAGATAGGAAAGGTATGTGGAAGGTATTAAGAATATATGGAGTGGAGGGGAAATTGTTGAGTGCTGTGAAGAGTATGTACGAGGGAGCTAGGGCTACGGTGCGAGTGGATGGTGAGCTGAGTGAGTTCTTTGATCTCAATGTGGGACTGAAACAGGGGTGTGTAATGTCTCCATGGCTGTTTAATATATATATGGATGGGGTCGTAAAGGAGGTACAAGGTAGGGCAGTGGATGTGGGGGTGGCCCTAATGAATGAGGGTGAGATTTGGAAGCTTCCGGTGTTGCTGTTTGCTGATGATACAGTATTGTTGAGTGAAGATGAATGGGAGTTGCAAGGTTTGGTGAATGAATTTGGGACAGTGTGTAGGAGGAGGAAGCTGAAAGTTAATGTAAACCAAAGTAAAGTTATGGTGTTTGAGAGGAATGAAGTCACAGAGTGTGAAGTGAGGTTGGATGGTGAGGATATGGAGAATGTGAGTGCATTCAAGTACTTGGGTAGTGTGATGAGTAAGGATGGAACTTTGGGGGATGAAGTACGTGAAAGGGTACAGCAGGGAAGGAAGGTTGTTGGCACACTGAAAGCAGTGATGAGAAATAGGGAGGTGAGTATGGAAGTTAAGAAGTCACTGCATGATGGTATTGTGATCCCTACCCTGACGTATGGAAGCGAGGCGTGGACCTTGCAAGAGGGGAACAAGTCAAGAGTGAGAGCAGTGGAAATGAGTTACTTGAGAGGAGCATGTGGAGGACATGGAGCGACAGGTTGACGAATGAAGAAGTGAAGGAACGTTGTGGGGTAGATGTGGATGTGGTTGAAAAGATTAGGAGAAATACACTGAGGTGGTTTGGACATGTGGAGAGGATGGAGAATGAAAGACTGACTAAGAGGGTGTATGTAGGTGAGGTGGAGGGAGGGAGAGGGAGGGGTAGACCGAGGATGAGGTGGAGGGATGGAGTTGAGAGGTATATGAGGGAGGGGGGGGTGAGTTGGGGGGAGGGGAGTCAAATGGTGGGTGACAGAGTGACTTCGAGGCGTTTTGTCTGCGGCCACCCTTTGCGGGATTAGGGCGTCGGGCTATAGATAGATAGATAGATAGAAAAAATAGTTAAATAAATTAAATTTTCAAAAGACTTCTTTTCCTAAGAAAAAAAAAGAAACAATATTGCCACTGCTCAAATTATGTAAGAACCCAATGCGCATATCAAATGCCAAAATGAAATATACCAAATAACAAAATATAACTGTAAAGCAGCTCAACAGGGAAAGCATAACAACTGACGTAAAAATGAAAAAACACGTAGATGTATACACGGAGATGTATTTTTTGTTAGATTATTCTTGCTATCTCCAGACGAATATTCAGATCAGGAGAAACTATTCGAACTAAAGGGCTTAGATATACTCTTTATTAACCCCTTTACGACCGAAAAGCTAAGCTAAATAAAACCGCCTGAAAGTGGCAAGAATGAAATACAAATGACGTCCTAGAGATGGCATGGTTAGGGATCTACGCTTTTCCAGAATATGAAATCATGGAGGGGGAAAATAGTCAAAATCATCAGGGCAACATAAGACGTAAAGAGAACAGATATGACGACATATAAGTTCGTCCTCCTTAACTTGGCAGAGATTTTCGTCTTTTTGCAGCCTACTCCCTGGGCTTCTGTAGTTGAATAAGGCAAAATTACGATGCTACATCCTTTCTGCAGCACTTCTTCGTTACTAGCATCATCTTCTAGTGTTCAGCTCCTGTTACGGTTTAGTATACAACCCAAAACGACGGCTCTACATCCATTCTATAGCACATTGTCACTAGACAAATATTTTGATGTTCGTTACAGGTCAGTATTCACGATGAAGAGATGTCAAATTTAACCCATATTAATTTGGTTAGGCCTACAGCATAGACACAAATGTAGATATGAGTACAATGGTCCTAATAACAGACCTGGGTGCTTGTAACAGGTGTACGGCAGGCACAAGTACATTAGCAAGGTACAATTACTGACAATACACCCCACTTTTAGTCCGATTATTATGAAACTTACGCAATGTTCTGAGTCTGCTGGGTTCCAAATAATGAATTCTTGAGTTCCGAATGTCATTGATCAGTCTCGTTATTTATCGTGGATGTGAACCGATTGTTATGTGTGCAACTGTACAAGGGAGATAAGGACAGTCAACAGTAGAGAGAGAGAGAAAAAATACTGAACTTGGTTATTTTGCAAAACGGGACGAAGAACTAGAAACTACTACAATGACTGTGTATTATATTCTCTTACGTTACGCACTGAACGAGGGCATCAATTGTATTTAGTTCTGGCTATTATTTGTTTTATTCAACTTCCTACAGACTTTCCGGGTTGGCTGGGTTTACTAAGATCGTCATTAACCCCTTTACAACGAGGATTTTCCCCAAACCTAACGACAAGAATATAAGAAAAAATACGGTACCTTAAAAGGGTGAGTTAATTCAAGGGTACGTAAGAGTGTCGATAGTTCCTTCGGTTAATGTACAGGTGCGGACATACATAATGATCCACTCCACGATTAGTACCGAGAATAAACACTGACTTCCTACATTCACTTAAGCGATCGATGACGCACAACAAACTTTTGACAATATTATGTAAGAGTTTCGTAAGTATTTGATTGCCCGGTTATAAAAAACGACTCGTAACTCCCATCCCTATCTCTTGAAAGGAGGTTGGTGGAATGGTGGACTGTGGAAAGGGGACAACTTTAGTCTGCAGTTCACCGGGTTTACGTCCAGTTGAGGCCTTGGGAACAACAACAACAACAACAACAACACACCACTCACTTCACTCTCACTGCTGTTCCGCGAGTAACTTCGGTAACGACTAAACGACAGGGTGGAAGGCCGAGTTGTTTTCCTCTCATCCTCCTCCTTGTCCTCTTCCTCCTCCAGCCTCCTGCTCCTCCTCAGTCTCCTCCGGGCGAAGATCTCCTCATAGCGGGGGTCTGTCGTCTCCTCCCCCTCTTGTCTCCTCCTCCGTCTTCTAATCCCAACTTCACTGCCGACATTCTCCTCTCCACCTTTATCGTTCATTTTACTACTCCGCGACTCCTCTCTTCCCTCGCTTGTGTCTCCATCGTTTCTCGTTCTCCTCCACCTTATTCGTGTCTCCTCCGCCTCTTCTTTCTTCCTCTCCTCTTCTTTCTTTTCCTCCTCCAGTCGTTGGCTTCTCCTCTTCCTTCTCTCCGCAACCAGCTCTTCGAATTTCTTTAAAAAGTTGAAGTTTTGGTAACATGGGTATATTTCTGAGTCATCTTGGTTTTCAATTTCACTTTCCCTCCTCCTCCTCATCATCACTCCCTCTCCTTCCTTCTCAGAGTAGATATTTTTGCCTTTCATCACTCTGTTCCCCATTAGGTAAGGACTCAGCACTTTGTTTCGCTCTTTTCTCCATTGACACTTTATCATCACACTTAACTCCCTCGTCTCTCAGCACCTCAGAAATGGAATGATCAACACGTTCTTCCCACTGTTTACATCATTTAGCACTTCGTTATAAGGTGTATCAGCCCCATTTCCTCCAACTTCTCCGTTTATCAGGGTTGTAGGTATACCAGCAACAGCATTTCTACCTTCACCTTTCTTTACAGTCTCTCTTTGATCAGTTACACTTGCACTCCTATTTCCCGTTTCATCGAATTCTCTTCCACCAGTTTCCTTTCCCTCTCTTTCATCCGCTTCTTTCCCTCCTTCCTTCCTTTCCTCTGTTTCCTTATTTCTTTCCTCCCCTCCTTCGTCGACTTCTACACTCTCCCCACCCCGCAGCTGAAAAAGCTCGTTCACTCTCCTCAGCTTCTCTAGGGCAACTTGGCTCATTCCTTGGTAAGACGGGGTGGCATCCTCTTCCTAATTGCCCCATATGTCATTCTGGTCGTGGGTGTGGTTCTCAGTGGTAAGCTGATAGTCTGCTGCTTGCTCTGTGGCAGCGTCGTGGCAGCATAGCGAAGTGGCGTCCTGGTGGCTTTCGTTATTCTCGGCTATGGTGTGGTTGTGGGAATAGGAAAAAGGACCGTGGTTGTGGTCGGTTGTGACTGTTGCTTGTGGTATGGTCCTTGTTGTGGTACTTTTCATCTGTGGTAGCCTGGTGGAGATCTTGGCGCGAGGCAGAATGGTTGTGGCAGGTGTTGTCAGATGTGGTTCGGTGGTATTCAGTGTTGTGGTAGGGGTCAGTTGTGGCAGAGTGGCTGTGACAGGAGGCCTCGCATGTGGCAGAAGAGTGGTGGGCTGTGGTTGTGGTGGTGTGGTGGTGGTCAAGCGCGATGGTGGAGTGGCTGTGGTTGACGTTACTGCTTGGCCACTCCGTCGCCTCGCATTCTCCACCAAGATTGTGATGCTCTGACTCTGCTCTCTTGCGTTCCTCTCGCCTCTTCCTCCTTTTTTCTCTTCTTTCCTCTTTGCTTTCTTCTCTCTTCTTGTCTTCATGTCCTTTTTTTTTTCTTCCGTGCCATCCTCTTTCCTCTCGTCCGCCTGTGTTATCACTCTAGTCTTATCTTTATCTTCTTTTTCTCTCTGTGGTCCTTCATTTTTCTCAGCTTCCGCCCTTAGCTGCCTTCTCCTTTCCTTCTCTTCACGTCTTCTCCTCTTCCTTTGCCTTTTCTTCTCTTTCCTCTTTCCCTCCAGTTCCTTCAGCTCCTCTATTTCTTCCTGGGTCATTGAGGACGCGTTGGCCCTCTTTAGCTCGACGCCAGAATCTGGATTAATGAGGGTCGAATACCTTTGGGGCCTCTCGATAATTCACAGCATCCCAAAGTCACCCTCGGCACCCTCGGGACTCAATCTTCGAGGATCAGGTCGAGTTTTATCTTCTTCAACCTCGACGTTGGCCTCGATCTTAATCTTGTTTTCACTTGCAGCCTCTACCAAAGCTTTAACATCGGGTCCCACTGTTTTGTTTTCCTGTATGGCCTCTTCCCTGACAGTCAATCTTCGTGGATCAGGTTCAGTTTTATCTTCTTCAGCCTCCGCTTTGCCCTCGACCTTTACCTTCTTTTCACCTTCGACCAAAACTTCAGTATCGTGTTCGACTGCTTTGTTTTCGACTATGACCTCCTCCTTGATAGTTTTACCCTCCAGCACTTTCACAGACTTGACGGTCCTCTGCTCAGCCGTATCTTCCTCCTCAAGTAAATCATCTTCATGATTCTTGGACACCGCCTCTTCCTTGTCAGCTATTGATATTTTTCCTTCTGATTCACTGATACTTCTCCACTTTGCTGAATCAGTGACATGCTTGCACCCTCAGCCTTTTCCTTGGTCACTTCCTCTTTAAGAACCATTTCTTCCTCTACCTCCTTACGCTTCACCAACACTTCATCCCCATTCCTCACCGGTATCTCTACATATCCCTTTCTACTTCCCTCTCCTCCTTTTTGATCCTCTCCTCTTCCTGGGCTTTGATTGTCTCATTCTCATCCTTCAGTTTTCTCCTCTCATCGTTTGCTATTTTATCTTTCGCTTCCTTCTCCCCTTCAATCCTCTCTCCCTGCTTTGGTGCCAACTCTCTATTTTCATCGTTTAGGTTTTCCCCTTCTCTTTCTTCTTGTCTTGTTTCTGCTGTAATTTCCTCTAATTTAAGTACCGCCGGAGCCAGGTGTTCTCCTTAGTTTGCACTCACAGTTGTTGTAGTTTCCTCATCACCCTTGTTTTCACTCTTCCTCTCGTGTCCTGTGAAGTGAGACTCAACAATAGTTACGTCTTCACCTCTCATTACCTCACTAGTCACTGTCTCCTCCATTTTGCGCCCCAAATCGTGGGAGTGGTCGAGGGGGGAGGCACAAGGATCATCTGGGGCAATGAAACACCCGGCCGTCTCGTCTTTATACAGAATGACATAATCAGAGTCATCAAGGTCCGGCTGTCCACCTTCCACCTGTGAGGTCCGGTTTCCCTCCTGCACTGAGGGATCTACAGGCCCGTGGGTGGTATTACCAACAACATCGAGAGTTATGTGTGTAGTTTTATTAATTACATCAGCAGTGTCGGTTTTCAAGTCTTCTTTTGGGTCATCATTACTCGCTGGCACAATAAGGAATTCGTCCTCTGTGTTTATTATCTGGCATGATGAGGGCTGCTGTGCCACATCCTCATCCTCGCTGCCATCTTTCTTACTCATCTCTTCTGCCTGACCTTCTGTGGGTACAAAGTCAAAGGTCAAGATGGTCGTCTCGTCTACTGTGCCTTCAGGAACCAGAAATGATTCGTCTTGTGTATCACTCGGTTCCTGCCTCGAGGCATCTCTGCTATCACTTTTATTCGCTTTTCGCCGATTTCGCCTCTTGTTCTTCCTAGACTTGGGGTTTTGACTTGTGTGTACTGGGGTGACACCGGGGGTCTTACTGGGGATTTGGCCATCATGTGCTGTCTTGAGTGGGTGGGTGTTGGTTGCAGTGGGTGGGGAGGTGGGGCCCTGGGCTGTGGCAGGCAGGTGGTTGGTAGTGGGCAGCTGGCACTGAATATTAGCAGGAAACTGGCTGTTGTTATGGGTGTCTGAGAAAGGATGATGTTGATGGCTTATATTTGGGTGTGGCTGGGTGTTGTTATAGCCATCAGGATGTGGCTGGGTGTTGTTATAGGCAGCAGGGTGTGGCTGGGTGTTGCTAGCGGCAGTAGGGTGTGGCTGGGTGTTGTTACAGACAGAAGGGTGTGGCTGGGTGTTGCTATGTGTGCTTGGATGTAACTGAGCGTTATCATGAGTGGCGGGCTGTGGTGGGGCGTTGACGTGGGTAGGTTAGATGCTAAACTGCGAACCTGAGAGCTTGTGTGGACAGAAGATGGTGGGTAGGCAGTGATAGGAGGCGGAGGAGGATAACTTGGACCTGCTATGGCCGGAAAGTCTTGCTCGGTCAACACAAAATCTGCTTCATGGCCAGTGCTGTACCCACTCTCCCTGCCCCATCCTGACTCAAGCGATGGTGGTCTATCAGGCGGACGACCAGACCTCCCTCGACGTCGAACTACAGTGAATCCGTTTCCATCCCACGCTGTCGATCCGTGAGACTGGAGATACTGAGTAGGAGGATACTGGGGCTGAGGATACTGAGGGGCGTGGACTTGAGACTGGTGATACTGTGGTGGGGACTGAGTCTGAGGGTGACACTGATTTTGGAGAGGAACCTGTTGGAACTGAGGTGGGCCGTAATTTGACTGAGGATGATACGAGGTATGGTTCTGTGGCTGGTTCTGGTTTTGGTACTGATTCTGAGGCTGATTATTCTTCTAATCCTGATTCTGTGGTTGATTCTGGAGTTGGCTGTTCTTCCGGTACTGGTTGTGTGGTTAATTGTGGCTGCGGTACTGACTCTGAACTTGGGTGTAATTATTCTGGAATTGAGACCGGGAACCCTGGGATCTTGGGAGCAAGTGCGAGTGCTGGTGTGGTTGGGTGCGGGGCTCGGGAACCGTGTTAAGGCTCTGGACCACCGACCCCAAGAACCAGGTCGTTTCGATCGGGGTGCTGATGAGTCGTGGGGACTTTTGCTGTCGCTTAAGCCTCCCTTAGCCCCCTGCCCACGCCCACCGCCACGCCCAGGCCCGCGACCGCAACCTTTATCCTGCCCATACCCGTCGTCCCTCTCACTCTCTTGCCTGTGAGTGGGATGGGTGGGAACCTGGGCTCTCTCCTGGGAGACACTCACGGGGTCTGGTTGATGAGTGGGAGGAATATGGGCGAAGGGTTGCCTGAGTGGGCGTGGGGGCGGGGTGGGAGAATGGGTGGCCACATTACCTCCATCTCCTGCTGCTGCTGCTCCTGGGCTTGCTGCTGCTGCTGCTGCTTCTGGTGACTGTGTGGAGGTGGGTGAATCATCCTGGGCCTCTGTGGTCTTTTTGTTACCTTACAAAGCCCGCGTCACAACATCACCAAAAAGCCTGACCCAGCCCTTCATGGTGGTGGGTGAAGGATTTTTTATATTACTGGGTTTATGAGGGTGGCTTTGTAATGGGCACGGGTGGATGGCACACCTGTCGCCCTCACTTCCCCCGGACAACTGCCTCCACTAGTGCCTCCTCAGTGCCACGATACACCGGGCACTCAGCCAAACCAGTTGTCTATCACTCTCTCCATTTTCTCTCTCCTCTCACTTTTTGTCTCCCTTTCTCCCTTACATCTCAAAGGCTTTCGATCGAGTCTGGCATAAATCTTTAATTTCTAAATTGTCCTCTTGCGGTTTCTATCCTTCTATATGTGCCTTCATCTCTAGCTTCCTTTCTGGTCGTTCTATAGCCGCTCTTGTAGACGGCCATCGTTCTTCTCCTAGAGCTATCAACATTGGTGTTCCTCAGGACTCTGTCCTATCACCAACTCTCTTCCTTTCATTCATCAATGATCTTCTAAGCTGTACATCTAACCCTATCCACTCATACGCTGATGACTCCACCCTTCATCTTTCCATTCGGTTCCTGCAACGTCCATCTCAGCAGTTACTTCAAAAAACAAGAGATGTGGCTATGGCACACCTAATGTCTGACTTGGCTCGCATCTCTAACTGGGGTAAAAATAATCTGGTTGTTTTTAATGCATCAAAGACTCAGTTTTTACACCTATCAACCCGACAAAATCTTCCACAGGTATAACTAATGTTTAATAATATTCAGCTTAATCCTGAATCATCCTTGAACACTCTTGGGGTTTCATTTACTCAGAACTTATCTTGGAAAGATCATATTACATCACTTGTAAAATCTGCTTCCAAGAGATTAGGTGTGCTAAGCTGACTCCTTTCCTTCTTTATTCCTGCACAATTGTTGACTCTGTACAGGGGTTTTATCCGCCCCTGTGTGGAGCACAACTCTCAAGTGTGGGGAGGCTCTCCAAATACAGCTCTTCTCAATAGGGTGGAGTCAAAGGCTTTTCGTCTCATCAACTCTCCTCCTCTTACTGGCTCCCTTCAACCTCTGTCTCATTGCCGCATTGTTCCATCTTTGTCTCTTTTCTATCGCTACTTCAATGGTCACTGCTCCACTGAACTGTGTGCATGCATTCCTCCACCTCTACGATGGGCGCGTAGCATCCATTTAGCAGGAAACTCTCGTCCCTTCTCTGTCCAACTCTCCAATGCAAGAGTTAACCGTTACTCCCAGTCCTTCATTTATGCAACAGGTCAACTCTGGAACTGTCCTCCTCTGTCCGTGTTTCCTGCTTCCTATGATCTCCAGTCTTTCAAACGCAGTGTGTCCAGGCATCTGGAAATGATCGGATCTTGAATTTGGCTCTCTCTTGTATTTTGTTTTTCTCTTGGAAGGAACAATAATTGCGGGCTTGCTGGCTTTGATTCCTTCTTCTTTGCATTTAAAAAAAAACTCCACTTTGGAATCTTTTCTCTCATTCTCTCTCAAGGCCTCTACATGTCACCTGACCCCCTCACCCCCACCCCACACAGCATTCCCATTTCTTGTGTCAGAAAATGCAGAATGTGAGGTGTTATTTGATCTGGGTTTGTGTCTTTCTGTCCTTACGTAATTTCCCCTATTGTCCCCATCCCCCACCATCCTTGCCTCACTCCTCCATCTCACTACCTCATTCTTACCATCCCCCTACTGAACTCTTACTTCCCTGCCTGACCCCCCGTCCCCTCTGTTTATTCCTACATCCTCTCACTGTCTTACTCCTACTTCACCCCAGCCTAACACCTCACCTCACTTCTAGCGCCCCCTGCCTCACTCCAACCTTCTCTACCATCCCCCTGTCAAACACCCTCCCCCTCCCAGTACTACACCGTTTTTCTAATCCCCTCCTCTACCTCACTCCTACCTCATTCTGCCTTACTCTTGCCACACCCCACCCCTTCTACTCGTACCTACCATTGCCCTCCCTGCCTCACTCCAACCCCCTCCCTATCTCACTCTTACATCACTTCTACCCCTTTCAACATCACTCTACCTTCCCTCTGCTTCACTCTTTCCTCCCCCCTTGTCCCCCATTAACTCTCCCCCTCCCCTGCCTCTCTTACCCCCTCCCTTGCCTAAGCCCAACCAATCCATGCCTCCCGTAGCCTATGGCTAAGTGTACTTGTGCCATTTCCTACACCCTCAACCTATATCCTGCCACTCCCCTGACTGCCTCTACCCTGTCATACCACACCATACCTCTACCCTGCCAAACCCTACCCTACTGTCACATCCAACATCCTAAACCAACACACCCTATTCCCATCCTGCCGTAGCCCACCCTACAATGCCCTGCCCCGACCTATCCTGCAAAATATCATCCCCTACCCTGCCCCAACCCAGTCACACTCAACTCTAAAATACCATGTAGCACCCTAGCCCCATTGTATCATATCTCACCTGCACTGCTGTATCCTCCTCCAACCCCATCACATTCAAATCCTACCCTGTTTCACCTTACCCCTACCCTGCCACACCCTTCATTACGTTGCTAAACCCTATCTCTACCCGGCCATACCATACCCCATCTCTGCTGTCTGCACAGCCCCAATTATCTTCCCTCTTTCTCTGCTTTGTTCCTGCCTCCACACTTTCCTTAACCTACACTGCATCATCTCTGCCTAAGTCGTGCCGTATGGTTTTACAAATATCTGCCTCGTCCTCTCCCACCTACTCTTCTTTTGCTTCTACATATTCTGCCTAAATTCGTTCATTTCAAAACCCTGTCTACATTTAATCAATCCTTCCTTTCCTTTAACCTTTATAAATCATACCTACAATTACAAATTCTCCCTACCATTAGCTTCAATCGACAAAGTCTGCCTAAACTTTTATCTTTACAAATCTTGCTTACCCTGACCAATCATGCTTACCCTAGCATATCCCACCTACACATCTCTTACTAATCCTAACAACCCTTCTTCCAACCCACCAACCCCTCTTCCAATCTACCAAACGTTCTTCCTACCTGCCAACCCTTCTTCCAACCTGCCAGCCCCTCTTTCATCTTACCAACCTTTCTTACAACCCATCTAATCCTCTTCCAGCCTGCCAATCCTTCTTCCAACCCACCTACCCACCCTCTTTTTCGTCTCCCAGTCCTACCTACCTTCCGTTAATCTATACTACACATCCTTTCAAACCCACATATCCTTCTCCTTCCTACCCTACCTGCCATATTCCTCTCTCAAATTAACCTGTACACTTCACTCTGTAAGTACCCACACCTCTTTCTCTCTCTCCTTCTCTCTCTCTCTTAAATGCCTAAACATAATTCTGGGTACACTCTAGCCACCTAAGCTCATATATATATATATATATATATATATATATATATATATATATATATATATATATATATATATATATATATTTTTTTTTTTTTTTATAAATAACAGAACGGAGGAAGGAAAAACAAATGGGTAAAAAAAAAATATTCCATACACCAGATTACTGGTGTCCTCTGTTCATAAAATATCTGTAACAGTTAGACTTGAACAGTTGTGGGTTGAAATTTGGAGGAAAACAACTCTGGGGAAGCGAGTTCCAGAGAGATGCAGTTCGGGAAATGAAAGAATTCTGATAGGCAGAAGTTCTGCAATATGGTTGAGTGACATTCCAGTCATGAGCGCTAGCAGATGCCCGTGTAGCACGAGGGAAAGCATGGAGAGGTGGCACCATGGACGCAACTTCGTCTGAGCATTTGCCCAAAAAATATCTGTAAAATAATGCAAGGGAGGCAACATTCCTTCTTACTTGCAGGGGAGGTAGTTTATATGTATTGGCAGGGTTGTTAATGATTCTAACGGCTTTATTCTGAATTTTGTCTAGTTGTCTTAATGCAACCTCTCCACAACCATTCCACAAGGGTGAGCAATATTCAAGCTGAGAGCACACATGACTCTTATAAATTATAGCTAACTGCTCATCGGCGAAGAAGTTACGGACTCTGTACAATAATCCAACATTCTTTGAGGCGGTTTTAGCAAGTGATCTGACATGAGAGGTCCAGCTGAGGGCACTGTTAAGTGAGACACCAAGAATTTCAATACTTTTGGAGATGGGAATATTAGTAGCATTGAAGGTAATGTACGAACCTGGCAATATCTGTCTATTAGTAAACTGTATATATTTAGTTTTACTAGCATTAAAAGAGACAAGATTGTTTTGTCCCCATTCACTGATTGTAGATAGATCTTGATTTCTGGAGATGGCTGTACTGAGTTGAGAGGTAGAGATATTAGACTTTGTAAATGGATGTCTGAGTGTGAATGAACTATGTAGTGTTGAGTCATCTGCATATGAGTGAATGGGATTGTGAGTGACAGATAAGAGATCATTAATATGAAGCAGAAATAGGGTTGGCGCCAGAACTGATCCCTGCGGCACGCCGGCGTTAATTGAGTGGAAATTCGAACATACATCATCTACTTTTACTCTTATTTTCCTGTCACTAAGATAAGAAGAAATCAAAGGAACAAAAGACGTTAGTCCATAGCAAGGGAGTTTGGACAGCAGGGAACGGTGCCATACTCTGTCGAAAGCTTTAGAGATATCAAGAGCTACTGCATGAGTTTCTCCAAAAAGATCAATTGATTGATGGATGGTATGAGTTAAGAGATTGAGTATGTCAATGGTGGATCTTTCGTGGCGAAAACCGTATTGTCTATCACTAATTAAGTTGTTGGATTCAAGATGTTTAACAATATGCTTATTAATTAAAGTTTCAAATACCTTACCAAGAGAAGATGTGACAGCTATTGGTCTGTAATTGGAGGGGTCAGACGAACTTCCTTTCTTCGGAACTGGGTGGATATTGGCTTCTTTCCATGAATTTGGGAATAAAGAAGTACGTATGCATAGTCTGAATAATTTAGCTAGGACAGAGGCAAGTTCAGGGGAACACTTTTTCAAAACAATTGACGGAATTCCATCTGGGCCTGGAGCTTTGTTGGCAGGTAAATTATCTAGGATGGATTTTACGTATCTTGTCTGTATTTTAAGTGGGGCAATTTCGGGAGAATCAAGTTCCAGTACTGAGACATTCTGGCTGGTATCATCTATGGTAGAGTTTCTTGCAAAGGTACTAGCAAAGATATCTGCTTTCCCACGTGGGTCATTTGTAATATTGCCATCTGAAGATTTTAGTGGGGAAATGGAAGATGACTTGTTAAAGTTATTACTGAAAGAATTAAGAGTTGACCAGAATATTCTATTGTCATTAGGGTTGTTAAGTAGTTTTGATGCTTGCTTTTGAAAAAAGTTTGATTTAGATAGAGATAATACAGCTTTTGTATGATTTCTAGCAATTTTAAATTGGGAGAGTGATTCAGATGTTTTTGATTTTAAGTAAGAGTTATATGCTAATGACTTTTGGGCTGTTGCTCTGGCACAATTGCCATCAAACCATTTTGGAGAGTTTGATCTTTTAGTGAATTGTTGACTTGGTATGAATAAATCCATACCAGCTAGTATTAAGTCGCAAATGTGAGACTGGGTAGAATTGGGATCACTAGAGAAGAAAGACTGCCACGGAACATCTATATTTTTTTTAACAATTTGGTCAGTTACTGCTTGATGCTTGCTTCCTTATGGCAGCTCTTCTTGGGATCTAAATATAGTGGAGTCGTCGTCACCATCCCTTTCACCTCACCTGCCCCACATATGTCTGTAATCATTTTATAATTATCCAACTGCCCCTCCCTTCATCCCTCTCTCCCTGAAGCACATACCTCTACGATATTCTGTCTAGTTTCAACAGTTCCCAGCTCTACACTTACACCTCTACCTGTCTGTTTATCTGTCTATTTATCAGTCTATCCACCTATCTATCAACTACCTTGAGCCCAATTCTATGAAGAGTAAACCCGAAAAATTACCTATAAACATTTTACCCCTACTCACTAACACCTCTTCCCACAACACACCAATCTCTCAGTCTACCTCCCACGACAAACCACCCTCCATCACATACTCCCCTTCTCCCCCTCCCACATCCTCCCACTTTGCGGTTGGTCTAGTCTTCTCCCCACTATTACATCCTTAAGACGTTCCTTTCACTGGCGTCTATTATGCTTTTCCCTTGATACCACCAGCCGACTTTACTCAAATTAAGAAAGAACTCTGGTAATGATGGAATTGGAAACAAATTACGCTAATCCTTTCAACCTCGAAGATTCTGCGGTATCCTGAATAAAATCGTCTATCAAAACTAATTAAAGAACAAACGCATTCATTGACCGTGTAAACTCCATCGTGCCAAGAAACCATGAACTGTGTGTGTGTGTGTGTGTGTGTGTGTGTGTGTGTGTGTGTGTGTGTGTGTGTGTGTGTGTGTGTTCTTACCTAATTTTATCTTTACAGGAATGAGTCAAGCTCGTACTGTCCCGTGTCTTAAACCATATTTATCGTACATATCCTTAAATTTGTGAATTGTTTTAGCACACACTATTTCATTCGGTAGTGCATTCCATTGATCAATTGCTCTGTTTGGGAAACTGAATTTCCTTACGTCTTTATTACCTCTCTTCTTATGCAGTTTTTTGCAGTGTCCTCTTGCTGATGCTTCTCCATATGTTAAGTAATCATTTATGTCTATTTTCTCCTTTCCTAATATGCATTTATATAGCATTATCATGTCACCTCTTTTCCTTCTCTCCTGTAGTGTTGGTAGATTCAGTTTATTTAGTCTTTCTTCGTAGCTTAGGTCCCTTAAGCTTGGTATCCATCTTGTAGCGGCCCTTTGAACTTTTTCAATCTTGTCTATGTGCTTTTTGAGATGAGGACTCCAGACTACTGATGCATATTCCAGGGTTGGTCTAATGAATGATGTTATTGTCCTTCTTAGCATGTCTTCATTTATGTATGTGAATGCTATTCTCATATTTGCAAGCAGTGTATACATGTTCCGTACCTTCTCGCTGATGTGGTCAGCCGGAGATAGTCTGTTATTGATAATCACACCTAGGTCTTTCTCTCTTTCTGATGTATATAGGGTTTTATTTCCTAACTTATAATCCCAATCAGGTCTTTTTCCACTTTTACCAAACTTGATTACATGACACTTGTCCACATTGAATTCCATTTGCCATGTACTACTCCATTCATGAAGTTTATTTAATTCTTCTTGTAGCTCTTTACAAGAGTCTGTGTTAGTGATTCTCCTTTGTATTTTTGCATCATCTGCAAACATATTCAGATAGCTCTCATTTCCAGTGTTACTGTTTATATCATTTATATACACTAAAAACATGATTGGTGCCAGCACTGAACCCTGTGGTACTCCACTAGTCACTTCTTTCCATGATGAGTAGTTTCCTCTTAGTACTGTCCTCATTTCTCTTTTTATGAGAAAGTCTTGCATCCAACAAAACAGTTTGCCTCGAATTCCTCCTTGATGGTACAGTTTCCATAAAAGTCTTTGGTGTGGTACTGTGTCAAAAGCTTTCTTGAAATCTAAATAGATACTGTCCACCCATCCTTCCCTTTCCTGTATTGTGTTTGTTACTCTGTCATAGTAGCTCAACAGATTAGT
Source organism: Coenobita brevimanus (assembly GCF_032717465.1). NCBI lineage: Eukaryota > Metazoa > Arthropoda > Malacostraca > Decapoda > Coenobitidae > Coenobita > Coenobita brevimanus. The sequence goes on along the minus strand of NC_137064.1, from coordinate 16,208,466 downwards.
AACACATGATTTTCCTTTTCTGAAACCAAACTGTCTTTCTGTTATCATACTGTGTTCTTCTAGATGATTTACCCAAGCTTTTCTTATAAGTTTTTCTAATACCTTGCTTACAACACTGGTCAGTGATACTGCTCGGTAGTTGAGTGGATTTTGTCTATTTCCTTTCTTGAATAAGGGGACAATATTTGCTTTTTTCCAAATATCAGGTAGTTTACCTTGACTCAAGGATTTCTTGAAAATTAAAAATAATGGTTTACATAACTCCTTTGCACATTCTCGTTATACCCAACATGAAATTTCATCAGGACCACTTGCTTTTCCTCTGTCTAATCTACTTAACACCTCCTGTATTACTTTTTCTGCTATTTGTATATCTGGTAGTATGTTTGGACACACGTGTTCCACATAGTCCCTCTCAAAATTTTTTTCTTCTGTAAAAACTAATTGGAAATTCTTATTTAGTGCTTCACAAATATCTTTCTCTTGTGTATAAGTGATTCCCTCGTCCGTAATGGATTGTATTATATCTTTTACTTTAGTTTTGCTTCTGATATAGCTGTAAAACAGCTTTGGTTGATCACTACTTTTATTTATTATATCCTCCTCAAACTGTTTTTGGGCTTCCCTCCTTATTCTTGTATAGTCGTTTCTTGCCTGTTTGTAATTATTGTACGCCCTTTCACTATTGTGTCTTCTGTATCTATTCCACAACAAATCTCTTCTTTCTTTTGATTTTTTACATTCTGTATTGAACCATTTCTGTATTTTCTTATCTGCTTCTTTGTGCTGTGGGATGTACTTCTGGACTCCTATTTCATAAAATTTGTGTGTGTGTGTGTGTGTGTGTGTGTGTGTGTGTGTGTGTGTGTGTGTGTGTGTGTCGTGGAGGGGAGTTCATGAAAGTATACTCTGAAAATGGGCACTGTAAGACAAATAAACAGTCTGATATAATGAAGGTTTCCAAAGTGTTCTCCAGCAACAACATAATCTCCTATTGCTCATATTTACACCGGCGTCGTAATGAAACAAGTATCAGTCAGACTTTGGCTGGCTGTTCGGTAGCAAGAAAGAGAGATTCGCAGCCGACGATGGAAAATTAAAACCTTCTCACCCCCAGTTTCCTCTGGCTGTCTACTAATTTCATTTCTCCCACAAGCTCCACTCCCACCCTCTTCCACCCCATCCACTGCCAGTCCACTCCACCCCGCCCCACTCTTACATCGCCCCGCTAACCTTGTATACAAACATCTGACACTGTTTTTCCCTCTTAAATTGTCGGTGTCTTGGACAGTTGGCACAACAGACATTAACGCCATAAATCTGGTGCGCTCTCTCTCTCTCTCTCTCTCTCTCTCTCTCTCTCTCTCTCTCTCTCTCTCTCTATCAGCTTTCCTTTGCGTTGCTTATCAGCTTGAAAGAGTTATATACAGCCTTCGTTAACAACTTTACTACAAGAGATCTCGCCTTATGATGAAATAAAATCGTCTGGAGGTAGCCTGATTGAAATTAAAACAACGCCATCGTGTTGAAGGAGATAAAGACATTTCCTTTGGTATCTGAAACATTTGTCTTGATCCCGTTGCAAGTAAACACGCTTCCGTCATAATCTAGGTACGGACAAACTGTCTGATCATGAGTTTCTCCATGATATTCACCGTTTTTCGCATTGCGTTGAATCACCACCTTCACCGTCACTCCTAAAAGCAATGTAAACATTCCCCGTTTTCTTTTCGTCGCGTGCTGTACCGTTCTCTCTCAGTTAGCCATATAATAGGAGGAACTGTTTTGAACTCCAAGAACAACTACTGTACACCTTCACTTTCCTGCATGGCCTTCACGGATAACGTTCCTAGTGTTATGGGACTTGAACAGAATAGTAAAGAAAGAAACTAATTAAAATGAATAAAAACTAATATTTCTTCTACAGTCCATGAACCACAGTAGGCTACAGTTGCCTTATTAATTTACATGTTTGTGCTAATAAACATACTGCTAGCGGCAGTAGGGTGTGGCTGGGTGTTGTTACAGACAGAAGGGTGTGGCTGGGTGTTGCTATGTGTGCTTGGATGTAACTGAGCGTTATCATGAGTGGCGGGCTGTGGTGGGGCGTTGACGTGGGTAGGTTAGATGCTAAACTGCGAACCTGAGAGCTTGTGTGGACAGAAGATGGTGGGTAGGCAGTGATAGGAGGCGGAGGAGGATAACTTGGACCTGCTATGGCCGGAAAGTCTTGCTCGGTCAACACAAAATCTGCTTCATGGCCAGTGCTGTACCCACTCTCCCTGCCCCATCCTGACTCAAGCGATGGTGGTCTATCAGGCGGACGACCAGACCTCCCTCGACGTCGAACTACAGTGAATCCGTTTCCATCCCACGCTGTCGATCCGTGAGACTGGAGATACTGAGTAGGAGGATACTGGGGCTGAGGATACTGAGGGGCGTGGACTTGAGACTGGTGATACTGTGGTGGGGACTGAGTCTGAGGGTGACACTGATTTTGGAGAGGAACCTGTTGGAACTGAGGTGGGCCGTAATTTGACTGAGGATGATACGAGGTATGGTTCTGTGGCTGGTTCTGGTTTTGGTACTGATTCTGAGGCTGATTATTCTTCTAATCCTGATTCTGTGGTTGATTCTGGAGTTGGCTGTTCTTCCGGTACTGGTTGTGTGGTTAATTGTGGCTGCGGTACTGACTCTGAACTTGGGTGTAATTATTCTGGAATTGAGACTGGGAACCCTGGGATCTTGGGAGCGAGTGCGAGTGCTGCTATGGTTTGGGTGCGGGGCTCGGGAACCGTGTTAAGGCTCTGTTTCGATCGCGGTGCTGATGAGTCGTGGGGACTTTTGCTGTCGCTTAAGCCTCCCTTAGCCCCCTGCCCACGCCCACCGCCACGCCCAGGCCCGCGACCGCAACCTTTATCCTGCCCATACCCGTCGTCCCTCTCACTCTCTTGCCTGTGAGTGGGATGGGTGGGAACCTGGGCTCTCTCCTGGGAGACACTCACGGGGTCTGGTTGATGAGTGGGAGGAATATGGGCGAAGGGTTGCCTGAGTGGGCGTGGGGGCGGGGTGGGAGAATGGGTGGCCACATTACCTCCATCTCCTGCTGCTGCTGCTCCTGGGCTTGCTGCTGCTGCTGCTGCTTCTGGTGACTGTGTGGAGGTGGGTGAATCATCCTGGGCCTCTGTGGTCTTTTTGTTACCTTACAAAGCCCGCGTCACAACATCACCAAAAAGCCTGACCCAGCCCTTCATGGTGGTGGGTGAAGGATTTTTTATATTACTGGGTTTATGAGGGTGGCTTTGTAATGGGCACGGGTGGATGGCACACCTGTCGCCCTCACTTCCCCCGGACAACTGCCTCCACTAGTGCCTCCTCAGTGCCACGATACACCGGGCACTCAGCCAAACCAGTTGTCTATCACTCTCTCCAATTTCTCTCTCCTGTCACTTTTTGTCTCCCCTTCTCCCTTACATCTCAAAGGCTTTCGATCGAGTCTGGCATAAATCTTTAATTTCTAAATTGTCCTCTTGCGGTTTCTATCCTTCTATATGTGCCTTCATCTCTAGCTTCCTTTCTGGTCGTTCTATAGCCGCTCTTGTAGACGGCCATCGTTCTTCTCCTAGAGCTATCAACATTGGTGTTCCTCAGGACTCTGTCCTATCACCAACTCTCTTCCTTTCATTCATCAATGATCTTCTAAGCTGTACATCTAACCCTATCCACTCATACGCTGATGACTCCACCCTTCATCTTTCCATTCGGTTCCTGCAACGTCCATCTCAGCAGTTACTTCAAAAAACAAGAGATGTGGCTATGGCACACCTAATGTCTGACTTGGCTCGCATCTCTAACTGGGGTAAAAATAATCTGGTTGTTTTTAATGCATCAAAGACTCAGTTTTTACACCTATCAACCCGACAAAATCTTCCACAGGTATAACTAATGTTTAATAATATTCAGCTTAATCCTGAATCATCCTTGAACACTCTTGGGGTTTCATTTACTCAGAACTTATCTTGGAAAGATCATATTACATCACTTGTAAAATCTGCTTCCAAGAGATTAGGTGTGCTAAGCTGACTCCTTTCCTTCTTTATTCCTGCACAATTGTTGACTCTGTACAGGGGTTTTATCCGCCCCTGTGTGGAGCACAACTCTCAAGTGTGGGGAGGCTCTCCAAATACAGCTCTTCTCAATAGGGTGGAGTCAAAGGCTTTTCGTCTCATCAACTCTCCTCCTCTTACTGGCTCCCTTCAACCTCTGTCTCATTGCCGCATTGTTCCATCTTTGTCTCTTTTCTATCGCTACTTCAATGGTCACTGCTCCACTGAACTGTGTGCATGCATTCCTCCACCTCTACGATGGGCGCGTAGCATCCATTTAGCAGGAAACTCTCGTCCCTTCTCTGTCCAACTCTCCAATGCAAGAGTTAACCGTTACTCCCAGTCCTTCATTTATGCAACAGGTCAACTCTGGAACTGTCCTCCTCTGTCCGTGTTTCCTGCTTCCTATGATCTCCAGTCTTTCAAACGCAGTGTGTCCAGGCATCTGGAAATGATCGGATCTTGAATTTGGCTCTCTCTTGTATTTTGTTTTTCTCTTGGAAGGAACAATAATTGCGGGCTTGCTGGCTTTGATTCCTTCTTCTTTGCATTTAAAAAAAAACTCCACTTTGGAATCTTTTCTCTCATTCTCTCTCAAGGCCTCTACATGTCACCTGACCCCCTTACCCCCACCCCTACACCACACAGCATTCCCATTTCTTGTGTCAGAAAATGCAGAATGTGAGGTGTTATTTGATCTGGGTTTGTGTCTTTCTGTCCTTACGTAATTTCCCCTATTGTCCCCATCCCCCACCATCCTTGCCTCACTCCTCCATCTCACTACCTCATTCTTACCATCCCCCTACTGAACTCTTACTTCCCTGCCTGACCCCCCGTCCCCTCTGTTTATTCCTACATCCTCTCACTGTCTTACTCCTACTTCACCCCAGCCTAACACCTCACCTCACTTCTAGCGCCCCCTGCCTCACTCCAACCTTCTCTACCATCCCCCTGTCAAACACCCTCCCCCTCCCAGTACTACACCGTTTTTCTAATCCCCTCCTCTACCTCACTCCTACCTCATTCTGCCTTACTCTTGCCACACCCCACCCCTTCTACTCGTACCTACCATTGCCCTCCCTGCCTCACTCCAACCCCGCCCTATCTCACTCTTACATCACTTCTACCCCTTTCAACATCACTCTACCTTCCCTCTGCTTCACTCTTTCCTCCCCCCTTGTCCCCCATTAACTCTCCCCTCCCCTGCCTCTCTTATCCCCTCCCTTGCCTAAGCCCAACCAATCCATGCCTCCCGTAGCCTATGGCTAAGTGTACTTGTGCCATTTCCTACACCCTCAACCTATATCCTGCCACTCCCCTGACTGCCTCTACCCTGTCATACCACACCATACCTCTACCCTGCCAAACCCTACCCTACTGTCACATCCAACATCCTAAACCAACACACCCTATTCCCATCCTGCCGTAGCCCACCCTACAATGCCCTGCCCTGACCTATCCTGCAAAATATCATCCCCTACCCTGCCCCAACCCAGTCACACTCAACTCTAAAATACCATGTAGCACCCTAGCCCCATTGTATCATATCTCACCTGCACTGCTGTATCCTCCTCCAACCCCATCACATTCAAATCCTACCCTGTTTCACCTTACCCCTACCCTGCCACACCCTTCATTACGTTGCTAAACCCTATCTCTACCCGGCCATACCATACCCCATCTCTGCTGTCTGCACAGCCCCAATTATCTTCCCTCTTTCTCTGCTTTGTTCCTGCCTCCACACTTTCCTTAACCTACACTGCATCATCTCTGCCTAAGTCGTGCCGTATGGTTTTACAAATATCTGCCTCGTCCTCTCCCACCTACTCTTCTTTTGCTTCTACATATTCTGCCTAAATTCGTTCATTTCAAAACCCTGTCTACATTTAATCAATCCTTCCTTTCCTTTAACCTTTATAAATCATACCTACAATTACAAATTCTCCCTACCATTAGCTTCAATCTACAAAGTCTGCCTAAACTTTTATCTTTACAAATCTTGCTTACCCTGACCAATCATGCTTACCCTAGCATATCCCACCTACACATCTCTTACTAATCCTAACAACCCTTCTTCCAACCCACCAACCCCTCTTCCAATCTACCAAACGTTCTTCCTACCTGCCAACCCTTCTTCCAACCTGCCAGCCCCTCTTTCATCTTACCAACCTTTCTTACAACCCATCTAATCCTCTTCCAGCCTGCCAATCCTTCTTCCAACCCACCTACCCACCCTCTTTTTCGTCTCCCAGTCCTACCTACCTTCCTTTAATCTATACTACACATCCTTTCAAACCCACATATCCTTCTCCTTCCTACCCTACCTGCCATATTCCTCTCTCAAATTAACCTGTACACTTCACTCTGTAAGTACCCACACCTCTTTCTCTCTCTCCTTCTCTCTCTCTCTTAAATGCCTAAACATAATTCTGGGTACACTCTAGCCACCTAAGCTCATATATATATATATATATATATATATATATATATATATATATATATATATATATATATATTTTTAAATAACAGAACGGAGGAAGGAAAAACAAATGGGTAAAAAAAAAATATTCCATACACCAGATTACTGGTGTCCTCTGTTCATAAAATATCTGTAACAGTTAGACTTGAACAGTTGTGGGTTGAAATTTGGAGGAAAACAACTCTGGGGAAGCGAGTTCCAGAGAGATGCAGTTCGGGAAATGAAAGAATTCTGATAGGCAGAAGTTCTGCAATATGGTTGAGTGACATTCCAGTCATGAGCGCTAGCAGATGCCCGTGTAGCACGAGGGAAAGCATGGAGAGGTGGCACCATGGACGCAACTTCGTCTGAGCATTTGCCCAAAAAATATCTGTAAAATAATGCAAGGGAGGCAACATTCCTTCTTACTTGCAGGGGAGGTAGTTATATGTAATGGCAGGTTTGTTAATGATTCTAACGGCTTTATTCTGAATTTTGTCTAGTTGTCTTAATGCAACCTCTCCACAACCATTCCACAAGGGTGAGCAATATTCAAGCTGAGAGCACACATGACTCTTATAAATTATAGCTAACTGCTCATCGGCGAAGAAGTTACGGACTCTGTACAATAATCCAACATTCTTTGAGGCGGTTTTAGCAAGTGATCTGACATGAGAGGTCCAGCTGAGGGCACTGTTAAGTGAGACACCAAGAATTTCAATACTTTTGGAGATGGGAATATTAGTAGCATTGAAGGTAATGTACGAATCTGGCAATATCTGTCTATTAGTAAACCGTATATATATTTAGTTTTACTGGCATTAAAAGAGACAAGATTGTTTTGTCCCCATTCACTGATTGTAGATAGATCTTGATTTCTGGAGATGGCTGTACTGAGTTGAGAGGTAGAGATATTAGACTTTGTAAATGGATGTCTGAGTGTGAATGAACTATGTAGTGTTGAGTCATCTGCATATGAGTGAATGGGATTGTGAGTGACAGATAAGAGATCATTAATATGAAGCAGAAATAGGGTTGGCGCCAGAACTGATCCCTGCGGCACGCCGGCGTTAATTGAGTGGAAATTCGAACATACATCATCTACTTTTACTCTTATTTTCCTGTCACTAAGATAAGAAGAAATGAAAGGAACAAAAGACGTTAGTCCATAGCAAGGGAGTTTGGACAGCAGGGAACGGTGCCATACTCTGTCGAAAGCTTTAGAGATATCAAGAGTTACTGCATGAGTTTCTCCAAAAAGATCAATTGATTGATGGATGGTATGAGTTAAGAGATTGAGTATGTCAATGGTGGATCTTTCGTGGCGAAAACCGTATTGTCTATCACTAATTAAGTTGTTGGATTCAAGATGTTTAACAATATGCTTATTAATTAAAGTTTCAAATACCTTACCAAGAGAAGATGTGACAGCTATTGGTCTGTAATTGGAGGGTCAGACGAACTTCCTTTCTTCGGAACTGGGTGGATATTGGCTTCTTTCCATGAATTTGGGAATAAAGAAGTACGTATGCATAGTCTGAATAATTTAGCTAGGACAGAGGCAAGTTCAGGGGAACACTTTTTCAAAACAATTGACGGAATTCCATCTGGGCCTGGAGCTTTGTTGGCAGGTAAATTATCTAGGATGGATTTTACGTATCTTGTCTGTATTTTAAGTGGGGCAATTTCGGGAGAATCAAGTTCCAGTACTGAGACATTCTGGCTGGTATCATCTATGGTAGAGTTTCTTGCAAAGGTACTAGCAAAGATATTTGCTTTCCCACGTGGGTCATTTGTAATATTGCCATCTGAAGATTTTAGTGGGGGAATGGAAGATGACTTGTTAAAGTTATTATTGAAAGAATTAAGAGTTGACCAGAATATTCTATTGTCATTAGGGTTGTTAAGTAGTTTTGATGCTTGCTTTTGAAGAAAGTTAGATTCAGATAGATTTAATACAGTTTTTGTATGATTTCTAACAATTTTAAATTGGGAGAGTGATTCAGATGTTTTTGATTTTAAGTAAGAGTTATATGCTAATGACTTTTGGGCTGTTGCTCTGGCACAATTGCCATCAAACCATTTTGGAGAGTTTGATCTTTTAGTGAATTGTTGACTTGGTATGAATAAATCCATACCAGCTAGTATTAAGTCGCAAATGTGAGACTGGGTAGAATTGGGATCACTAGAGAAGAAAGACTGCCACGGAACATCTATATTTTTTTTAACAATTTGGTCAGTTACTGCTTGATGCTTGCTTCCTTATGGCAGCTCTTCTTGGGATCTAAATATAGTGGAGTCGTCGTCACCATCCCTTTCACCTCACCTGCCCCACATATGTCTGTAATCATTTTATAATTATCCAACTGCCCCTCCCTTCATCCCTCTCTCCCTGAAGCACATACCTCTACGATATTCTGTCTAGTTTCAACAGTTCCCAGCTCTACACTTACACCTCTACCTGTCTGTTTATCTGTCTATTTATCAGTCTATCCACCTATCTATCAACTACCTGGAGCCCAATTCTATGAAGAGTAAACCCGAAAAATTATCTATAAACATTTTACCCCTACTCACTAACACCTCTTCCCACAACACACCAATCTCTCAGTCTACCTCCCACGACAAACCACCCTCCATCACATACTCCCCTTCTCCCCCTCCCACATCCTCCCACTTTGCGGTTGGTCTAGTCTTCTCCCCACTATTACATCCTTAAGACGTTCCTTTCACTGGCGTCTATTATGCTTTTCCCTTGATACCACCAGCCGACTTTACTCAAATTAAGAAAGAACTCTGGTAATGATGGAATTGGAAACAAATTACGCTAATCCTTTCAACCTCGAAGATTCTGCGGTATCCTGAATAAAATCGTCTATCAAAACTAATTAAAGAACAAACGCATTCATTGACCGTGTAAACTCCATCGTGCCAAGAAACCATGAACTGTGTGTGTGTGTGTGTGTGTGTGTGTGTGTGTGTGTGTGTGTGTGTGTGTGTGTGTGTGTGTGTGTTCTTACCTAATTTTATCTTTACAGGAATGAGTCAAGCTCGTACTGTCCCGTGTCTTAAACCATATTTATCGTACATATCCTTAAATTTGTGAATTGTTTTAGCACACACTATTTCATTCGGTAGTGCATTCCATTGATCAATTGCTCTGTTTGGGAAACTGAATTTCCTTACGTCTTTATTACCATATCTCTTCTTATGCAGTTTTTTGCAGTGTCCTCTTGCTGATGCTTCTCCATATGTTAAGTAATCATTTATGTCTATTTTCTCCTTTCCTAATATGCATTTATATAGCATTATCATGTCACCTCTTTTCCTTCTCTCCTGTAGTGTTGGTAGATTCAGTTTATTTAGTCTTTCTTCGTAGCTTAGGTCCCTTAAGCTTGGTATCCATCTTGTAGCGGCCCTTTGAACTTTTTCAATCTTGTCTATGTGCTTTTTGAGATGAGGACTCCAGACTACTGATGCATATTCCAGGGTTGGTCTAATGAATGATGTTATTGTCCTTCTTAGCATGTCTTCATTTATGTATGTGAATGCTATTCTCATATTTGCAAGCAGTGTATACATGTTCCGTACCTTCTCGCTGATGTGGTCAGCCGGAGATAGTCTGTTATTGATAATCACACCTAGGTCTTTCTCTCTTTCTGATGTATATAGGGTTTTATTTCCTAACTTATAATCCCAATCAGGTCTTTTTCCACTTTTACCAAACTTGATTACATGACACTTGTCCACATTGAATTCCATTTGCCATGTACTACTCCATTCATGAAGTTTATTTAATTCTTCTTGTAGCTCTTTACAAGAGTCTGTGTTAGTGATTCTCCTTTGTATTTTTGCATCATCTGCAAACATATTCAGATAGCTCTCATTTCCAGTGTTACTGTTTATATCATTTATATACACTAAAAACATGATTGGTGCCAGCACTGAACCCTGTGGTACTCCACTAGTCACTTCTTTCCATGATGAGTAGTTTCCTCTTAGTACTGTCCTCATTTCTCTTTTTATGAGAAAGTCTTGCATCCAACAAAACAGTTTGCCTCGAATTCCTCCTTGATGGTACAGTTTCCATAAAAGTCTTTGGTGTGGTACTGTGTCAAAAGCTTTCTTGAAATCTAAATAGATACTGTCCACCCATCCTTCCCTTTCCTGTATTGTGTTTGTTACTCTGTCATAGTAGCTCAACAGATTAGTAACACATGATTTTCCTTTTCTGAAACCAAACTGTCTTTCTGTTATCATACTGTGTTCTTCTAGATGATTTACCCAAGCTTTTCTTATAAGTTTTTCTAATACCTTGCTTACAACACTGGTCAGTGATACTGTTCGGTAGTTGAGTGGATTTTGTCTATTTCCTTTCTTGAATAAGGGGACAATATTTGCTTTTTTCCAAATATCAGGTAGTTTACCTTGACTCAAGGATTTCTTGAAAATTAAAAATAATGGTTTACATAACTCCTTTGCACATTCTCGTTATACCCAACATGAAATTTCATCAGGACCACTTGCTTTTCCTCTGTCTAATCTACTTAACACCTCCTGTATTACTTTTTCTGCTATTTGTATATCTGGTAGTATGTTTGGACACACGTGTTCCACATAGTCCCTCTCAAAATTTTTTTCTTCTGTAAAAACTAATTGGAAATTCTTATTTAGTGCTTCACAAATATCTTTCTCTTGTGTATAAGTGATTCCCTCGTCCGTAATGGATTGTATTATATCTTTTACTTTAGTTTTGCTTCTGATATAGCTGTAAAACAGCTTTGGTTGATCACTACTTTTATTTATTATATCCTCCTCAAACTGTTTTTGGGCTTCCCTCCTTATTCTTGTATAGTCGTTTCTTGCCTGTTTGTAATTATTGTACGCCCTTTCACTATTGTGTCTTCTGTATCTATTCCACAACAAATCTCTTCTTTCTTTTGATTTTTTACATTCTGTATTGAACCATTTCTGTATTTTCTTATCTGCTTCTTTGTGCTGTGGGATGTACTTCTGGACTCCTATTTCATAAAATTTGTGTGTGTGTGTGTGTGTGTGTGTGTGTGTGTGTGTGTGTGTGTGTGTGTGTGTGTGTGTGTCGTGGAGGGGAGTTCATGAAAGTATACTCTGAAAATGGGCACTGTAAGACAAATAAACAGTCTGATATAATGAAGGTTTCCAAAGTGTTCTCCAGCAACAACATAATCTCCTATTGCTCATATTTACACCGGCGTCGTAATGAAACAAGTATCAGTCAGACTTTGGCTGGCTGTTCGGTAGCAAGAAAGAGAGATTCGCAGCCGACGATGGAAAATTAAAACCTTCTCACCCCCAGTTTCCTCTGGCTGTCTACTAATTTCATTTCTCCCACAAGCTCCACTCCCACCCTCTTCCACCCCATCCACTGCCAGTCCACTCCACCCCGCCCCACTCTTACATCGCCCCGCTAACCTTGTATACAAACATCTGACACTGTTTTTCCCTCTTAAATTGTCGGTGTCTTGGACAGTTGGCACAACAGACATTAACGCCATAAATCTGGTGCGCTCTCTCTCTCTCTCTCTCTCTCTCTCTCTCTCTCTCTCTCTCTCTCTCTCTCTCTCTATCAGCTTTCCTTTGCGTTGCTTATCAGCTTGAAAGAGTTATATACAGCCTTCGTTAACAACTTTACTACAAGAGATCTCGCCTTATGATGAAATAAAATCGTCTGGAGGTAGCCTGATTGAAATTAAAACAACGCCATCGTGTTGAAGGAGATAAAGACATTTCCTTTGGTATCTGAAACATTTGTCTTGATCCCGTTGCAAGTAAACACGCTTCCGTCATAATCTAGGTACGGACAAACTGTCTGATCATGAGTTTCTCCATGATATTCACCGTTTTTCGCATTGCGTTGAATCACCACCTTCACCGTCACTCCTAAAAGCAATGTAAACATTCCCCGTTTTCTTTTCGTCGCGTGCTGTACCGTTCTCTCTCAGTTAGCCATATAATAGGAGGAACTGTTTTGAACTCCAAGAACAACTACTGTACACCTTCACTTTCCTGCATGGCCTTCACGGATAACGTTCCTAGTGTTATGGGACTTGAACAGAATAGTAAAGAAAGAAACTAATTAAAATGAATAAAAACTAATATTTCTTCTACAGTCCATGAACCACAGTAGGCTACAGTTGCCTTATTAATTTACATGTTTGTGCTAATAAACATACTGCTAGCGGCAGTAGGGTGTGGCTGGGTGTTGTTACAGACAGAAGGGTGTGGCTGGGTGTTGCTATGTGTGCTTGGATGTAACTGAGCGTTATCATGAGTGGCGGGCTGTGGTGGGGCGTTGACGTGGGTAGGTTAGATGCTAAACTGCGAATCTGAAGCTTGTGTAGACAGAAGATGGTGGGTAGGCAGTGATAGGAGGCGGAGGAGGATAACTTGGACCTGCTATGGCCGGAAAGTCTTGCTCGGTCAACACAAAATCTGCTTCATGGCCAGTGCTGTACCCACTCTCCCTGCCCCATCCTGACTCAAGCGATGGTGGTCTATCAGGCGGACGACCAGACCTCCCTCGACGTCGAACTACAGTGAATCCGTTTCCATCCCACGCTGTCGATCCGTGAGACTGGAGATACTGAGTAGGAGGATACTGGGGCTGAGGATACTGAGGGGCGTGGACTTGAGACTGGTGATACTGTGGTGGGGACTGAGTCTGAGGGTGACACTGATTTTGGAGAGGAACCTGTTGGAACTGAGGTGGGCCGTAATTTGACTGAGGATGATACGAGGTATGGTTCTGTGGCTGGTTCTGGTTTTGGTACTGATTCTGAGGCTGATTATTCTTCTAATCCTGATTCTGTGGTTGATTCTGGAGTTGGCTGTTCTTCCGGTACTGGTTGTGTGGTTAATTGTGGCTGCGGTACTGACTCTGAACTTGGGTGTAATTATTCTGGAATTGAGACTGGGAACCCTGGGATCTTGGGAGCGAGTGCGAGTGCTGCTATGGTTTGGGTGCGGGGCTCGGGAACCGTGTTAAGGCTCTGTTTCGATCGCGGTGCTGATGAGTCGTGGGGACTTTTGCTGTCGCTTAAGCCTCCCTTAGCCCCCTGCCCACGCCCACCGCCACGCCCAGGCCCGCGACCGCAACCTTTATCCTGCCCATACCCGTCGTCCCTCTCACTCTCTTGCCTGTGAGTGGGATGGGTGGGAACCTGGGCTCTCTCCTGGGAGACACTCACGGGGTCTGGTTGATGAGTGGGAGGAATATGGGCGAAGGGTTGCCTGAGTGGGCGTGGGGGCGGGGTGGGAGAATGGGTGGCCACATTACCTCCATCTCCTGCTGCTGCTGCTCCTGGGCTTGCTGCTGCTGCTGCTGCTTCTGGTGACTGTGTGGAGGTGGGTGAATCATCCTGGGCCTCTGTGGTCTTGTTGTTACCTTACAAAGCCCGCGTCACAACATCACCAAAAAGCCTGACCCAGCCCTTCATGGTGGTGGGTGAAGGATTTTTTATATTACTGGGTTTATGAGGGTGGCTTTGTAATGGGCACGGGTGGATGGCACACCTGTCGCCCTCACTTCCCCCGGACAACTGCCTCCACTAGTGCCTCCTCAGTGCCACGATACACCGGGCACTCAGCCAAACCAGTTGTCTATCACTCTCTCCAATTTCTCTCTCCTGTCACTTTTTGTCTCCCCTTCTCCCTTACATCTCAAAGGCTTTCGATCGAGTCTGGCATAAATCTTTAATTTCTAAATTGTCCTCTTGCGGTTTCTATCCTTCTATATGTGCCTTCATCTCTAGCTTCCTTTCTGGTCGTTCTATAGCCGCTCTTGTAGACGGCCATCGTTCTTCTCCTAGAGCTATCAACATTGGTGTTCCTCAGGACTCTGTCCTATCACCAACTCTCTTCCTTTCTTTGATCAATGATCTTCTATGCTGTACATCTAACCCTAGAGAAGAAAGACTGCCACGGAACATCTATATTTTTTTTAACAATTTGGTCAGTTACTGCTTGATGCTTGCTTCCTTAAGGCAGCTCTTCTTGGGATCTAAATATAGTGGAGTCGTCGTCACCATCCCTTTCACCTCACCTGCCCCACATATGTCTGTAATCATTTTATAATTATCCAACTGCCCCTCCCTTCATCCCTCTCTCCCTGAAGCACATACCTCTACGATATTCTGTCTAGTTTCAACAGTTCCCAGCTCTACACTTACACCTCTACCTGTCTGTTTATCTGTCTATTTATCAGTCTATCCACCTATCTATCAACTACCTGGAGCCCAATTCTATGAAGAGTAAACCCGAAAAATTATCTATAAACATTTTACCCCTACTCACTAACACCTCTTCCCACAACACACCAATCTCTCAGTCTACCTCCCACGACAAACCACCCTCCATCACATACTCCCCCTTCTCCCCTCCCACATCCTCCCACTTTGCGGTTGGTCTAGTCTTCTCCCCACTATTACATCCTTAAGACGTTCCTTTCACTGGCGTCTATTATGCTTTTCCCTTGATACCACCAGCCGACTTTACTCAAATTAAGAAAGAACTCTGGTAATGATGGAATTGGAAACAAATTACGCTAATCCTTTCAACCTCGAAGATTCTGCGGTATCCTGAATAAAATCGTCTATCAAAACTAATTAAAGAACAAACGCATTTATTGACCGTGTAAACTCCATCGTGCCAAGAAACCATGAACTGTGTGTGTGTGTGTGTGTGTGTGTGTGTGTGTGTGTGTGTGTGTGTGTGTGTGTGTGTTCTTACCTAATTTTATCTTTACAGGAATGAGTCAAGCTCGTACTGTCCCGTGTCTTAAACCATATTTATCGTACATATCCTTAAATTTGTGAATTGTTTTAGCACACACTATTTCATTCGGTAGTGCATTCCATTGATCAATTGCTCTGTTTGGGAAACTGAATTTCCTTACGTCTTTATTACCTCTCTTCTTATGCAGTTTTTTGCAGTGTCCTCTTGCTGATGCTTCTCCATATGTTAAGTAATCATTTATGTCTATTTTCTCCTTTCCTAATATGCATTTATATAGCATTATCATGTCACCTCTTTTCCTTCTCTCCTGTAGTGTTGGTAGATTCAGTTTATTTAGTCTTTCTTCGTAGCTTAGGTCCCTTAAGCTTGGTATCCATCTTGTAGCGGCCCTTTGAACTTTTTCAATCTTGTCTATGTGCTTTTTGAGATGAGGACTCCAGACTACTGATGCATATTCCAGGGTTGGTCTAATGAATGATGTTATTGTCCTTCTTAGCATGTCTTCATTTATGTATGTGAATGCTATTCTCATATTTGCAAGCAGTGTATACATGTTCCGTACCTTCTCGCTGATGTGGTCAGCCGGAGATAGTCTGTTATTGATAATCACACCTAGGTCTTTCTCTCTTTCTGATGTATATTGGGTTTTATTTCCTAACTTATAATCCCAATCAGGTCTTTTTCCACTTTTACCAAACTTGATTACATGACACTTGTCCACATTGAATTCCATTTGCCGTGTACTACTCCATTCATGAAGTTTATTTAATTCTTCTTGTAGCTCTTTACAAGAGTCTGTGTTAGTGATTCTCTTTTGTATTTTTGCATCATCTGCAAACATATTCAGATAGCTCTCATTTCCAGTGTTACTGTTTATATCATTTATATACACTAAAAACATGATTGGTGCCAGCACTGAACCCTGTGGTACTCCACTAGTCACTTCTTTCCATGATGAGTAGTTTCCTCTTAGTACTGTCCTCATTTCTCTTTTTATGAGAAAGTCTTGCATCCAACAAAACAGTTTGCCTCGAATTCCTCCTTGATGGTACAGTTTCCATAAAAGTCTTTGGTGTGGTACTGTGTCAAAAGCTTTCTTGAAATCTAAATAGATACTGTCCACCCATCCTTCCCTTTCCTGTATTGTGTTTGTTACTCTGTCATAGTAGCTCAACAGATTAGTAACACATGATTTTCCTTTTCTGAAACCAAACTGTCTTTCTGTTATCATACTGTGTTCTTCCAGATGATTTACCCAAGCTTTTCTTATAAGTTTTTCTAATACCTTGCTTACAACACTGGTCAGTGATACTGCTCGGTAGTTGAGTGGATTTTGTCTATTTCCTTTCTTGAATAAGAGGACAATATTTGTTTTTTTCCAAATATCAGGTAGTTTACCTTGACTCAAGGATTTCTTGAAAATTAAAAATAATGGTTTACATAACTCCTTTGCACATTCTCGTTATACCCAACATGAAATTTCATCAGGACCACTTGCTTTTCCTCTGTCTAATCTACTTAACACCTCCTGTATTACTTTTTCTGCTATTTGTATATCTGGTAGTATGTTTGGACACACGTGTTCCACATAGTCCCTCTCAAAATTTTTTTCTTCTGTAAAAACTAATTGGAAATTCTTATTTAGTGCTTCACAAATATCTTTCTCTTGTGTATAAGTGATTCCCTCGTCCGTAATGGATTGTATTATATCTTTTACTTTAGTTTTGCTTCTGATATAGCTGTAAAACAGCTTTGGTTGATCACTACTTTTATTTATTATATCCTCCTCAAACTGTTTTTGGGCTTCCCTCCTTATTCTTGTATAGTCGTTTCTTGCCTGTTTGTAATTATTGTACGCCCTTTCACTATTGTGTCTTCTGTATCTATTCCACAACAAATCTCTTCTTTCTTTTGATTTTTTACATTCTGTATTGAACCATTTCTGTATTTTCTTATCTGCTTCTTTGTGCTGTGGGATGTACTTCTGGACTCCTATTTCATAAAATTTGTGTGTGTGTGTGTGTGTGTGTGTGTGTGTGTGTGTGTGTGTGTGTGTGTCGTGGAGGGGAGTTCATGAAAGTATACTCTGAAAATGGGCACTGTAAGACAAATAAACAGTCTGATATAATGAAGGTTTCCAAAGTGTTCTCCAGCAACAACATAATCTCCTATTGCTCATATTTACACCGGCGTCGTAATGAAACAAGTATCAGTCAGACTTTGGCTGGCTGTTCGGTAGCAAGAAAGAGAGATTCGCAGCCGACGATGGAAAATTAAAACCTTCTCACCCCCAGTTTCCTCTGGCTGTCTACTAATTTCATTTCTCCCACAAGCTCCACTCCCACCCTCTTCCACCCCATCCACTGCCAGTCCACTCCACCCCGCCCCACTCTTACATCGCCCCGCTAACCTTGTATACAAACATCTGACACTGTTTTTCCCTCTTAAATTGTCGGTGTCTTGGACAGTTGGCACAACAGACATTAACGCCATAAATCTGGTGCGCTCTCTCTCTCTCTCTCTCTCTCTCTCTCTCTCTCTCTCTCTCTCTCTCTCTCTCTCTCTCTATCAGCTTTCCTTTGCGTTGCTTATCAGCTTGAAAGAGTTATATACAGCCTTGGTTAACAACTTTACTACAAGAGATCTCGCCTTATGATGAAATAAAATCGTCTGGAGGTAGCCTGATTGAAATTAAAACAACGCCATCGTGTTGAAGGAGATAAAGACATTTCCTTTGGTATCTGAAACATTTGTCTTGATCCCGTTGCAAGTAAACACGCTTCCGTCATAATCTAGGTACGGACAAACTGTCTGATCATGAGTTTCTCCATGATATTCACCGTTTTTCGCATTGCGTTGAATCACCACCTTCACCGTCACTCCTAAAAGCAATGTAAACATTCCCCGTTTTCTTTTCGTCGCGTGCTGTACCGTTCTCTCTCAGTTAGCCATATAATAGGAGGAACTGTTTTGAACTCCAAGAACAACTACTGTACACCTTCACTTTCCTGCATGGCCTTCACGGATAACGTTCCTAGTGTTATGGGACTTGAACAGAATAGTAAAGAAAGAAACTAATTAAAATGAATAAAAACTAATATTTCTTCTACAGTCCATGAACCACAGTAGGCTACAGTTGCCTTATTAATTTACATGTTTGTGCTAATAAACATACTGCTAGCGGCAGTAGGGTGTGGCTGGGTGTTGTTACAGACAGAAGGGTGTGGCTGGGTGTTGCTATGTGTGCTTGGATGTAACTGAGCGTTATCATGAGTGGCGGGCTGTGGTGGGGCGTTGACGTGGGTAGGTTAGATGCTAAACTGCGAACCTGAGAGCTTGTGTGGACAGAAGATGGTGGGTAGGCAGTGATAGGAGGCGGAGGAGGATAACTTGGACCTGCTATGGCCGGAAAGTCTTGCTCGGTCAACACAAAATCTGCTTCATGGCCAGTGCTGTACCCACTCTCCCTGCCCCATCCTGACTCAAGCGATGGTGGTCTATCAGGCGGACGACCAGACCTCCCTCGACGTCCGAACTACAGTGAATCCGTTTCCATCCCACGCTGTCGATCCGTGAGACTGGAGATACTGAGTAGGAGGATACTGGGGCTGAGGATACTGAGGGGCGTGGACTTGAGACTGGTGATACTGTGGTGGGGACTGAGTCTGAGGGTGACACTGATTTTGGAGAGGAACCTGTTGGAACTGAGGTGGGCCGTAATTTGACTGAGGATGATACGAGGTATGGTTCTGTGGCTGGTTCTGGTTTTGGTACTGATTCTGAGGCTGATTATTCTTCTAATCCTGATTCTGTGGTTGATTCTGGAGTTGGCTGTTCTTCCGGTACTGGTTGTGTGGTTAATTGTGGCTGCGGTACTGACTCTGAACTTGGGTGTAATTATTCTGGAATTGAGACTGGGAACCCTGGGATCTTGGGAGCGAGTGCGAGTGCTGCTATGGTTTGGGTGCGGGGCTCGGGAACCGTGTTAAGGCTCTGTTTCGATCGCGGTGCTGATGAGTCGTGGGGACTTTTGCTGTCGCTTAAGCCTCCTTAGCCCCCTGCCCACGCCCACCGCCACGCCCAGGCCCGCGACCGCAACCTTTATCCTGCCCATACCCGTCGTCCCTCTCACTCTCTTGCCTGTGAGTGGGATGGGTGGGAACCTGGGCTCTCTCCTGGGAGACACTCACGGGGTCTGGTTGATGAGTGGGAGGAATATGGGCGAAGGGTTGCCTGAGTGGGCGTGGGGGCGGGGTGGGAGAATGGGTGGCCACATTACCTCCATCTCCTGCTGCTGCTGCTCCTGGGCTTGCTGCTGCTGCTGCTGCTTCTGGTGACTGTGTGGAGGTGGGTGAATCATCCTGGGCCTCTGTGGTCTTTTTGTTACCTTACAAAGCCCGCGTCACAACATCACCAAAAAGCCTGACCCAGCCCTTCATGGTGGTGGGTGAAGGATTTTTTATATTACTGGGTTTATGAGGGTGGCTTTGTAATGGGCACGGGTGGATGGCACACCTGTCGCCCTCACTTCCCCGGACAACTGCCTCCACTAGTGCCTCCTCAGTGCCACGATACACCGGGCACTCAGCCAAACCAGTTGTCTATCACTCTCTCCAATTTCTCTCTCCTGTCACTTTTTGTCTCCCCTTCTCCCTTACATCTCAAAGGCTTTCGATCGAGTCTGGCATAAATCTTTAATTTCTAAATTGTCCTCTTGCGGTTTCTATCCTTCTATATGTGCCTTCATCTCTAGCTTCCTTTCTGGTCGTTCTATAGCCGCTCTTGTAGACGGCCATCGTTCTTCTCCTAGAGCTATCAACATTGGTGTTCCTCAGGACTCTGTCCTATCACCAACTCTCTTCCTTTCATTCATCAATGATCTTCTAAGCTGTACATCTAACCCTATCCACTCATACGCTGATGACTCCACCCTTCATCTTTCTATTCGGTTCCTGCAACGTCCATCTCAGCAGTTACTTCAAAAAACAAGAGATGTGGCTATGGCACACCTAATGTCTGACTTGGCTCGCATCTCTAACTGGGGTAAAAATAATCTGGTTGTTTTTAATGCATCAAAGACTCAGTTTTTACACCTATCAACCCGACAAAATCTTCCACAGGTATAACTAATGTTTAATAATATTCAGCTTAATCCTGAATCATCCTTGAACACTCTTGGGGTTTCATTTACTCAGAACTTATCTTGGAAAGATCATATTACATCACTTGTAAAATCTGCTTCCAAGAGATTAGGTGTGCTAAGCTGACTCCTTTCCTTCTTTATTCCTGCACAATTGTTGACTCTGTACAGGGGTTTTATCCGCCCCTGTGTGGAGCACAACTCTCAAGTGTGGGGAGGCTCTCCAAATACAGCTCTTCTCAATAGGGTGGAGTCAAAGGCTTTTCGTCTCATCAACTCTCCTCCTCTTACTGGCTCCCTTCAACCTCTGTCTCATTGCCGCATTGTTCCATCTTTGTCTCTTTTCTATCGCTACTTCAATGGTCACTGCTCCACTGAACTGTGTGCATGCATTCCTCCACCTCTACGATGGGCGCGTAGCAGGAAACTCTCGTCCCTTCTCTGTCCAACTCTCCAATGCAAGAGTTAACCGTTACTCCCAGTCCTTCATTTATGCAACAGGTCAACTCTGGAACTGTCCTCCTCTGTCCGTGTTTCCTGCTTCCTATGATCTCCAGTCTTTCAAACGCAGTGTGTCCAGGCATCTGGAAATGATCGGATCTTGAATTTGGCTCTCTCTTGTATTTTGTTTTTCTCTTGGAAGGAACAATAATTGCGGGCTTGCTGGCTTTGATTCCTTCTTTGCATTTAAAAAAAAAATCCACTTTGGAATCTTTTCTCTCATTCTCTCTCAAGGCCTCTACATGTCACCTGACCCCCTCACCCCCACCCCACACAGCATTCCCATTTCTTGTGTCAGAAAATGCAGAATGTGAGGTGTTATTTGATCTGGGTTTGTGTCTTTCTGTCCTTACGTAATTTCCCCTATTGTCCCCATCCCCCACCATCCTTGCCTCACTCCTCCATCTCACTACCTCATTCTTACCATCCCCCTACTGAACTCTTACTTCCCTGCCTGACCCCCCGTCCCCTCTGTTTATTCCTACATCCTCTCACTGTCTTACTCCTACTTCACCCCAGCCTAACACCTCACCTCACTTCTAGCGCCCCCTGCCTCACTCCAACCTTCTCTAC
Source organism: Coenobita brevimanus (assembly GCF_032717465.1). Lineage (NCBI taxonomy): Eukaryota > Metazoa > Arthropoda > Malacostraca > Decapoda > Coenobitidae > Coenobita > Coenobita brevimanus. The sequence continues at coordinate 16,186,916 of NC_137064.1, read as the reverse complement.
CATCCCCCTGTCAAACACCCTCCCCCTCCCAGTACTACACCGTTTTTCTAATCCCCTCCTCTACCCTCACTCCTACCTCATTCTGCCTTACTCTTGCCACACCCCACCCCGTCTACTCGTACCTACCATTGCCCTCCCTGCCTCACTCCCACCCCTCCCTATCTCACTCTTACATCACTTCTACCCCTTTCAACATCACTCTACCTTCCCTCTGCTTCACTCTTTCCTCCCCCCTTGTCCCCCATTAACTCTCCCCCTCCCCTGCCTCTCTTACCCCCTCCCTTGCCTAAGCCCAACCAATCCATGCCTCCGTAGCCTATGGCTAAGTGTACTTGTGCCATTTCCTACACCCTCAACCTATATCCTGCCACTCCCCTGACTGCCTCTACCCTGTCATACCACACCATACCTCTACCCTGCCAAACCCTACCCTACTGTCACATCCAACATCCTAAACCAACACACCCTATTCCCATCCTGCCGTAGCCCACCCTACAATGCCCTGCCCCGACCTATCCTGCAAAATATCATCCCCTACCCTGCCCCAACCCAGTCACACTCAACTCTAAAATACCATGTAGCACCCTAGCCCCATTGTATCATATCTCACCTGCACTGCTGTATCCTCCTCCAACCCCATCACATTCAAATCCTACCCTGTTTCACCTTACCCCTACCCTGCCACACCCTTCATTACGTTGCTAAACCCTATCTCTACCCGGCCATACCATACCCCATCTCTGCTGTCTGCACAGCCCCAATTATCTTCCCTCTTTCTCTGCTTTGTTCCTGCCTCCACACTTTCCTTAACCTACACTGCATCATCTCTGCCTAAGTCGTGCCGTATGGTTTTACAAATATCTGCCTCGTCCTCTCCCACCTACTCTTCTTTTTGCTTCTACATATTCTGCCTAAATTCGTTCATTTCAAAACCCTGTCTACATTTAATCAATCCTTCCTTTCCTTTAACCTTTATAAATCATACCTACAATTACAAATTCTCCCTACCATTAGCTTCAATCGACAAAGTCTGCCTAAACTTTTATCTTTACAAATCTTGCTTACCCTGACCAATCATGCTTACCCTAGCATATCCCACCTACACATCTCTTACTAATCCTAACAACCCTTCTTCCAACCCACCAACCCCTCTTCCAATCTACCGAACGTTCTTCCTACCTGCCAACCCTTCTTCCAACCTGCCAGCCCCTCTTTCATCTTACCAACCTTTCTTACAACCCATCTAATCCTCTTCCAGCCTGCCAATCCTTCTTCCAACCCACCTACCCACCCTCTTTTTCGTCTCCCAGTCCTACCTACCTTCCTTTAATCTATACTACACATCCTTTCAAACCCACATATCCTTCTCCTTCCTACCCTACCTGCCATATTCCTCTCTCAAATTAACCTGTACACTTCACTCTGTAAGTACCCACACCTCTTTCTCTCTCTCCTTCTCTCTCTCTCTTAAATGCCTAAACATAATTCTGGGTACACTCTAGCCACCTAAGCTCATATATATATATATATATATATTTTTTTTAAATAACAGAACGGAGGAAGGAAAAACAAATGGGTAAAAAAAAAATATTCCATACACCAGATTACTGGTGTCCTCTGTTCATAAAATATCTGTAACAGTTAGACTTGAACAGTTGTGGGTTGAAATTTGGAGGAAAACAACTCTGGGGAAGCGAGTTCCAGAGAGATGCAGTTCGGGAAATGAAACAATTCTGATAGGCGGAAGTTCTGCAATATGGTTGAGTGACATTCCAGTCATGAGCGCTAGCAGATGCCCGTGTAGCACGAGGGAAAGCATGGAGAGGTGGCACCATGGACGCAACTTCGTCTGAGCATTTGCCCAAAAAATATCTGTAAAATAATGCAGGGGAGGCAACATTCCTTCTTACTTGCAGGGGAGGTAGTTATATGTAATGGCAGGTTTGTTAATGATTCTAACGGCTTTATTCTGAATTTTGTCTTGTTGTCTTAATGCAACCTCTCCACAACCATTCCACAAGGGTGAGCAATATTCAAGCTGAGAGCACACATGACTCTTATAAATTATAGCTAACTGCTCATCGGCGAAGAAGTTACGGACTCTGTACAATAATCCAACATTCTTTGAGGCGGTTTTAGCAAGTGATCTGACATGAGAGGTCCAGCTGAGGGCACTGTTAAGTGAGACACCAAGAATTTCAATACTTTTGGAGATGGGAATATTAGTAGCATTGAAGGTAATGTACGAACCTGGCAATATCTGTCTATTAGTAAACTGTATATATTTAGTTTTACTAGCATTAAAAGAGACAAGATTGTTTTGTCCCCATTCACTGATTGTAGATAGATCTTGATTTCTGGAGATGGCTGTACTGAGTTGAGAGGTAGAGATATTAGACTTTGTAAATGGATGTCTGAGTGTGAATGAACTATGTAGTGTTGAGTCATCTGCATATGAGTGAATGGGATTGTGAGTGACAGATAAGAGATCCTTAATATGAAGCAGAAATAGGGTTGGCGCCAGAACTGATCCCTGCGGCACGCCGGCGTTAATTGAGTGGAAATTCGAACATACATCATCTACTTTTACTCTTATTTTCCTGTCACTAAGATAAGAAGAAATGAAAGGAACAAAAGACGTTAGTCCATAGCAAGGGAGTTTGGACAGCAGGGAACGGTGCCATACTCTGTCGAAAGCTTTAGAGATATCAAGAGTTACTGCATGAGTTTCTCCAAAAAGATCAATTGATTGATGGATGGTATGAGTTAAGAGATTGAGTATGTCAATGGTGGATCTTTCGTGGCGAAAACCGTATTGTCTATCACTAATTAAGTTGTTGGATTCAAGATGTTTAACAATATGCTTATTAATTAAAGTTTCAAATACCTTACCAAGAGAAGATGTGACAGCTATTGGTCTGTAATTGGAGGGGTCAGACGAACTTCCTTTCTTCGGAACTGGGTGGATATTGGCTTCTTTCCATGAATTTGGGAATAAAGAAGTACGTATGCATAGTCTGAATAATTTAGCTAGGACAGAGGCAAGTTCAGGGGAACACTTTTTCAAAACAATTGACGGAATTCCATCTGGGCCTGGAGCTTTGTTGGCAGGTAAATTATCTAGGATGGATTTTACGTATCTTGTCTGTATTTTAAGTGGGGCAATTTCGGGAGAATCAAGTTCCAGTACTGAGACATTCTGGCTGGTATCATCTATGGTAGAGTTTCTTGCAAAGGTACTAGCAAAGATATTTGCTTTCCCACGTGGGTCATTTGTAATATTGCCATCTGAAGATTTTAGTGGGGGAATGGAAGATGACTTGTTAAAGTTATTATTGAAAGAATTAAGAGTTGACCAGAATATTCTATTGTCATTAGGGTTGTTAAGTAGTTTTGATGCTTGCTTTTGAAAAAAGTTTGATTTAGATAGAGATAATACAGCTTTTGTATGATTTCTAGCAATTTTAAATTGGGAGAGTGATTCAGATGTTTTTGATTTTAAGTAAGAGTTATATGCTAATGACTTTTGGGCTGTTGCTCTGGCACAATTGCCATCAAACCATTTTGGAGAGTTTGATCTTTTAGTGAATTGTTGACTTGGTATGAATAAATCCATACCAGCTAGTATTAAGTCGCAAATGTGAGACTGGGTAGAATTGGGATCACTAGAGAAGAAAGACTGCCACGGAACATCTATATTTTTTTTAACAATTTGGTCAGTTACTGCTTGATGCTTGCTTCCTTATGGCAGCTCTTCTTGTGATCTAAATATAGTGGAGTCGTCGTCACCATCCCTTTCACCTCACCTGCCCCACATACCCTGAAGCACATACCTCTACGATATTCTGTCTAGTTTCAACAGTTCCCAGCTCTACACTTACACCTCTACCTGTCTGTTTATCTGTCTATTTATCAGTCTATCCACCTATCTATCAACTACCTGGAGCCCAATTCTATGAAGAGTAAACCCGAAAAATTATCTATAAACATTTTACCCCTACTCACTAACACCTCTTCCCACAACACACCAATCTCTCAGTCTACCTCCCACGACAAACCACCCTCCATCACATACTCCCCTTCTCCCCCTCCCACATCCTCCCACTTTGCGGTTGGTCTAGTCTTCTCCCCACTATTACATCCTTAAGACGTTCCTTTCACTGGCGTCTATTATGCTTTTCCCTTGATACCACCAGCCGACTTTACTCAAATTAAGAAAGAACTCTGGTAATGATGGAATTGGAAACAAATTACGCTAATCCTTTCAACCTCGAAGATTCTGCGGTATCCTGAATAAAATCGTCTATCAAAACTAATTAAAGAACAAACGCATTCATTGACCGTGTAAACTCCATCGTGCCAAGAAACCATGAACTGTGTGTGTGTGTGTGTGTGTGTGTGTGTGTGTGTGTGTGTGTGTGTGTGTGTGTGTGTGTGTTCTTACCTAATTTTATCTTTACAGGAATGAGTCAAGCTCGTACTGTCCCGTGTCTTAAACCATATTTATCGTACATATCCTTAAATTTGTGAATTGTTTTAGCACACACTATTTCATTCGGTAGTGCATTCCATTGATCAATTGCTCTGTTTGGGAAACTGAATTTCCTTACGTCTTTATTACCTCTCTTCTTATGCAGTTTTTTGCAGTGTCCTCTTGCTGATGCTTCTCCATATGTTAAGTAATCATTTATGTCTATTTTCTCCTTTCCTAATATGCATTTATATAGCATTATCATGTCACCTCTTTTCCTTCTCTCCTGTAGTGTTGGTAGATTCAGTTTATTTAGTCTTTCTTCGTAGCTTAGGTCCCTTAAGCTTGGTATCCATCTTGTAGCGGCCCTTTGAACTTTTTCAATCTTGTCTATGTGCTTTTTGAGATGAGGACTCCAGACTACTGATGCATATTCCAGGGTTGGTCTAATGAATGATGTTATTGTCCTTCTTAGCATGTCTTCATTTATGTATGTGAATGCTATTCTCATATTTGCAAGCAGTGTATACATGTTCCGTACCTTCTCGCTGATGTGGTCAGCCGGAGATAGTCTGTTATTGATAATCACACCTAGGTCTTTCTCTCTTTCTGATGTATATAGGGTTTTATTTCCTAACTTATAATCCCAATCAGGTCTTTTTCCACTTTTACCAAACTTGATTACATGACACTTGTCCACATTGAATTCCATTTGCCATGTACTACTCCATTCATGAAGTTTATTTAATTCTTCTTGTAGCTCTTTACAAGAGTCTGTGTTAGTGATTCTCCTTTGTATTTTTGCATCATCTGCAAACATATTCAGATAGCTCTCTATTTCCAGTGTTACTGTTTATATCATTTATATACACTAAAAACATGATTGTGGTGCCAGCACTGAACCCTGTGGTAATTGCCTCCACCTAGTCACTTCTTTCCATGATGAGTAGTTTCCTCTTAGTACTGTCCTCATTTCTCTTTTTATGAGAAAGTCTTGCATCCAACAAAACAGTTTGCCTCGAATTCCTTCCTTGATGGTACAGTTTCCATAAAAGTCTTTGGTGTGGTACTGTGTAACAAAAGCTTCTCTTTGAAATCTAAATAGATACTGTCCACCCATCCTTCCCTTTCCTGTGCATTGTGTTTTGTTACTCTGTCATAGTAGCTCAACAGATTAGTAACACATGATTTTCCTTTTTCTGAAACCAAACTGTCTTTCTGTTATCATACTGTGTTCTTTCTAGATGATTTACCCAAGCTTTTCTTATAAGTTTTTCTAATACCTTGCTTACAACACTGGTCAGTGATACTGCTCGGTAGTTGAGTGGATTTTGGTCTATTTCCTTTCTTGAATAAGGGGACAATATTTGCTTTTTTCCAAATATCAGGTAGTTTACCTTGACTCAAGGATTTCTTGAAAAATTAAAAATAATGGTTTACATAACTCCTTTGCACATTCTCGTTATACCCAACATGAAATTTCATCAGGACCACTTGCTTTTCCTCTGTCTAATCTACTTAACACCTCCTGTATTACTTTTTCTGCTATTTGTATATCTGGTAGTATGTTTGGACACACGTGTTCCACATAGTCCCTCTCAAAATTTTTTTCTTCTGTAAAAACTAATTGGAAATTCTTTATTTAGTAGCTTCACAAATCTCTTTCTCTTGTGTATAAGTGATTCCCTCGTCCGTAATGGATTGTATTATATCTTTTACTTTAGTTTTGCTTCTGATATAGCTGTAAAACAGCTTTGGTTGATCACTACTTTTATTTATTATATCCTCCTCAAACTGTTTTTGGCTTCCTCCTTAT